>NC_134530.1:162536323-162840490 GCF_050624435.1 Tenrec ecaudatus
TAAGAGAAGAGTGTGAAGCTGTGAAATTTTGTTTCTTGCTCTGGAAAAATGCCTCAGACACTGTTGTGATATTGAACACAAGGATAGTGCTATGGGCAAAACTCAAATGTGCGAATGCTTTTCTCATTTCAAAATGGTGAAATGTTGATGGATGCCAAATGTCATTCTGAACGTCTGTCAACTTCCTGAATGGACAAAACGTAGACAAAATTTGTGCGCTTGTGCTTGAAGACCAGAGACAGACCACTGAAGATATGTGGAGTTATCTGGACTATCTTGGAGCTCGGTTCAGTGAATTTTAACAGGAAATTTGGGAAGGTGAAGCGTTGTGGTGAAATTTGTGCCTGGGTTCTGAACGAACAGGAAAAAGAGCATTGAGTGGAAACTTGTGCTTTGAAAGAACAGCTCCAAACTGACCCAGACTTTTTTTCCGAGGTCATTACTGGTGACAAGACATGGTGCTATTCTTACGACCCCAAAACCAAACATCAATCAAGCCAGTGGAAGATGCCATCAGCACCTCACCCCCCAAAATCTCGTCAAGTGAAATCAAAGATCAAGAGGATGCTCATTCATTTTTTATGTGAGGGGGATAGAGCGTTTGGAGTTTGTTCCACGCGGTCATTCTGTTCATCAAGCTTTCTGTTTAGAGGTTTTGAAGAGATTTCACAACTGGCAACAGTATGTGACTGAAAAAGGCCTGATTTGTGGCAGACGGGGGACAGACTTTGTCGCCATGACAATGCACGGGCCCACACAGTCATCTCAGTGCGCTAGTTTTGAGCAAAAAACAGTAAGTCTCTCTTGCCCCACGTACCTGACTCATCTGACCTCACTTCGTGCGACTTCTTTTTGTTTCCACGAATGAAGAGGGGCATGAAAAGACAGCAATTTGATGATGTAGAAGTGAAGAAAAACACAAGGGAGGTGCTGTCAGCCATCCAAACAGATGAGTTTGAAAAATGTTGCCAAGATTGGAATTACAGATTTGACAAATGTATTAAGTGTAATGGAAAGTACGTTGACGTTGATATTGTTGTTTTATTTTAAAATTTTAAATACATAGCTTTGAAAAAAATTCCAGTCATTGAGGGGTACCCCCTCGTACATCAGGCACTGTGTGGGTATGGAGGGTATAAGAATGGATAGGGTGACTCAGTGGTGTCAGTTTGATCCTCAGTGTGTGGGAATTGACACAGCTGTGAAGCCAGAGGTATTCCACAAACAATTCATTAGGGAGGTTAAGGGGGACCCAGCGCTCTGAACACCTGGCATGGAAGGGTAATTTGGATTTTCCAAAGACCACACCTGCTAACAGATGATACACCGGAAGGCAGACCAGTGTTAGTGGCCCCAAGTCCATATTATCCTGAGCAGAAGGAACTGTAGTTTAAGGACTCAGGGGAATCACAGCTCTCTTGTCCCAGTGGCCCCATCCCACCAGCCCCTCAAGAAGGACCTCGCGTGAGACAGGGTCTTTGGGGCCCACTGTCATGTTACATAGTCCAAGGGAATCGGCTAGATGGCTCCAGTTTCTCAGGGCTGTTGAACTGGGCTGTCTTTCTCCAGTGTTTGCAGTCCTCAGAATCCCCTCTGAAGTCTTGCTGGGATTGAAGGTTTTTTTAGAGCCAAAGCTGTCGTTTTAACCTTTTGTTTCCTTTCCCAAGAACCCCTGAAAACACAGTGATTGAAGCACTTAGCTGCTAGCCAAAAGTCAGCAGTTCAAACCCACCAGCTCCTCTGCTGTAGAAAGATAGGGCAGTCCATTCCCAGAGATTACTGCCTGGGAAATCTTATGACATTCTGTCCTGTAGGACCATTGTGAATCAAAATCCCTCAATGATAAGAAGTTTTCACTTCCCAGGTCTAGACACCAAATGATGAAAAATCAAAATGTGTATCTTTATCCACTAGGACAACTTATACCAAGAGAACCAGAAACACGTTTGTTATGTTCGCATCCGCTTCAGGTATTAAGCCGCACAGTGATTCTCATCTGGGCTACAAATCAGGGTCTTCTAGACAGCACGGCTATTTCTGATGCCATCGCCCTCAAAGGTGTTCCTGGGCCCAAAGGGGAGACTGTGGGGGTGAGGCCCAGGTGACATCATTATCTGACAGCAAGGGCCAAAAGTATGCAAAGTGGGTGGTTTCGTCACAAAAGCTGGGCCAACAGGTAAGTTAGGGCAATGGGGTGAATCATGTCTGACAGGCAGGAACGGAAACAGAGCGGTCCCAAAGATCCCATTTCCTTGAGGCAGGGCCCATTTACCATATAAAAAGGCAACTGGCTGGGAATACCACATCAGACTCGGGAGACAAGACAGCCGGTTCTTTTCTGTCCACCAGGTGAGTCTCTTGACTTGGGAACTTCCGCCATTCACTCAATGCAATTGATCTTGATTGAAGTTTTTCCTGTTCTCCTTGGTAGTTTCCCCCATTATTCAGGCTTTGCCATAGGCTTGCTGAGTGATGACTGGAGGTCTAGTCTCAGGGAAATCTTTGTTTACAAGATAATTGCAGGTTGAACTTGAAGGGAATTTTAGCAGTTAGTGATTCCGCCCATCAATTACCACTATGTTAACAGAGCGGTGGCTTATGGAAAGACCCATAATAAGGTAGTAACAGGATAAGGATGAAGCAGGGGCTATGGATATTTTAATGACGTTTTAATTTTTCTCCTTTTCATATAGAGTAGTGGTTCTCAACCTGTGGGTCGTGACCCCTTTGGGCTCAAATGAGCCTTTTACAGGGGTCGCCCAATTCATAACAGGAACAAAAGTATAGTTATGAAGTAGCAACAAAAAATAATTTTATGGTTGAGGGGATCACCACAACATGAGGAACTGTATTAAATGGTGTGGCATTAGGAAGGTTGAAAATCACTGATACAGAGCAGCTTACTCTTTTATTTACAAAGTGTACTTGACCTTCTGTGAACATACACTATCTTTAACACTTTGTCCAATTATAATTTAGACAACATGGGGTGTATGCCATGAAACTACAATTTATTCTAGAATGGACATGATAGGCTAAAATACAACGCAGAAAGGGATCAGTGTCGGGTGATATGGGCAAGTAAAATGTGGCAGTGTAGGAGGCGAGGGGATGTTGGGAGGGCTTGTTCTACAAAAACTTCCCAAAAGTGTATGAGATGAGCTTTGACACATGGATAGGACGTCGGGGAGTAAAAATGACAATGAACCCGTTTAAGGCAAAGACCAGTGTGTGAGTGAAGCCATAGTGGGTATTTATGTGGGGCTCCTGCGAGCTCCATGGATTATCCTCTAGGTAATCGCAAAACCAAACCAAGCTCACTGCCATCGACTTGATTCTGACTCACAGCAACCCCATAGGACAGGGTAGAACTGTCCTCACCCCTGAGTTTCTGAGACTTCGTCTGCTTATGGGCATAGAGAGCCCCATCTTTCCTCTGCAGAGCAGTGGGTGGTTTCAAACTGCTGACCTTGCTGATTAGCGGCCCTCTAGTTGTCAGGAATGAATGAGTCGACTTACGTTTTGTTTTGGAAGTATAGCATTTCCGTTTACATGGAGGGTTCCACATTTCTCCAAGGAGCTGGCTGTTGTGCTCTGAGGCTGCTTGCTTAGTATGAGCACAGGGAATGGCCCTGCTCAAGTGGAGCATAGCTAATCACCTTTACCTTTCTTCTCTTCCAAAGGCTCCCATCACCCAAGGATCCTTTACAATAGAGAGAGAGGCAAATGTTCGCTTCTAAGCATAGCATATGTGACACTGAACAGGGCTTCTTGCCTAGTTAATTCCTGTATAACTAAATCCACCTTTCTTCTCAAGGTCTATCCATCTTTGAAATATGAATTCCGAGCAGCAGAAGCAGCCCTGTGCCCTACCCCCTCAGCTTCAGCAGCAACAGGTGAAGCAGCCTTGCCAGCCACCACCCCAAGAGGCATGTGTGCCCCAAACCAAGGAGCCATGCCACACCAAAGTGCCTGAGCCTGGCCAACCTAAGGTGCCTGAGCCCTGCCAGCCCAAGATACCGGAACCTTGCCAACCTAAAGTTCCTGAACCCTGCCAGCCCAAGGTACCTGAGCCCTGCCAAGCCAAGGTACCAGAACCCTGCCAACCCAAGGTACCAGAACCCTGCCAGCCCAAGATACCTGAGCCCTGCCAGCCCAAGGTGCCTGAGCCCTGTCAAACCAAGGTACCTGAACCCTGCCAGCCCAAGGTACCTGAGCCCTGCCAGCCCAAGATACCTGAGCCCTGTCAAACCAAGGTACCTGAGCCCTGCCAGCCTAAGGTGCCTGAGTCCTGTCAAACCAAGATACCTGAGCCCTGCCTGCCCAAGGTACCAGAACCCTGCCAGCCCAAAGTTCCTGAGCCCTGCCAGCCCAAGATACCCGAGCCCTGCCAAGCCAAGGCACCTGAGCCCTGCCAAGCCAAGGTGCCGGAGCCCTGCCAGCCCAAGGTGCCGGAGCCCTGCCAGCCCAAGGTGCCTGAGCCCTGCCAGCCCAAGGTGCCTGAGCCCTGCCAAGCCAAGGTACCTGAACCATGTACCTCAGCAGCCACTCCAGCACCAGCCCAGCAGAAGATGCAGCAGAAGTAAAAGGGTCCACAGCCACACCCTGCAGGAGCCAACCACCAAATGGTGAACGCCTTTGTCATTCTGCTTAGGAATCACATTTGCCTGTGAACTTCACAATTAATCTGTTATCAAGATGAGGCACAGTTGCGCTTTCATTTGCACTCTCTTTGAAGATTTCCCTCATGCTTACTCTGGATGAAGACAAGGGTCTTAGTGGCTGAGTTTTTATCTCTTCAGGATTTATTTGAAGGGATATTTAAAATGAGGAAAATAGAATCATCCCTGTTCTACCTCCATTAAATTCACTTTAATTTCCACTCCTGACTCTGCATTATTGTCTGACTCAAAATCTTTATTCCTTTCACTCATAAAGCAAGAGCTGTACATAGAGATGCAATGATAAAGACAGGCTTTGTTCAGGAGGCATCTGATTCTGACACTAGGTGGGTGGGGGGTTTCACCCACTGAGCATTCCTGAGCTGGCAGTGGGAGACTGGCAATACCACACACTGAAGTTGTTGCTTTGGGTATCAGGGCTGCAGGACAGCAAGTCAATGGAAACAGTCCTGATGTTAGCGGTGCCTGCCGAAGTCAACTCTGACTCCCCAACCTGAAGTATCTCACTCCTAAATCTGGTTTCCAGATCAGTGATTTATTCTTTGTAGCCAATTTATGTTTCAATGAAATGTTGTTCTCATGCTTGTGAATCAAATGATATACTCATCCTCACTCAGTTCTTCCCAGTACCTTCAACTCAGATGAAAACACATACTCCAGAGACTCATGCTCTATTAGATGTCTTCAATCCCTCTGAGTCCAGTCCCTGAGTGCTTCCTCTGTGCCACAAAAAGGGGGGGGGGTGCCTTCCAGTGCTTGCCCTTGAGGATTTTACAGTGTTCTCAAGGGACACCCTTTGGCCCCCACTCCACAGCTCACACAAGCATACATACGCACTTTCACACATTAGGTCTACAGTCCCTCACAAAAGCAAAAATCTAAACTCACCACCATCGAGTTAATGACAGCTCCTAGCAAGGCTATAGCACAGAGTAAGACTGCCCCTTGGGCTTCCAAGACTGTAACTCTTTATGGGAGCAGAAAGCTCCGCCTTCCTCTCACGGAACAGCTGGAAGGTTTGAGCTGCTGACCTTGCAAGCACAGCCCAACGCGTAAGCACGACGCCACCAGTTTCTCCTGTGTGAGAAACTCTAACAAAGAGACACCCAAAAGCTGATTGACCAGGTTTCCCAGGTTGGAGATTTTATTCCACCCATAGTGGGATGGGTGCAGGAAGAGAGAACTGCAAATTCTCATTCATCTTCCTGGAGCAAGGAAAGAGGTAAAGTCAAGTGAAGATAACTCTTTAACATCACGCTCATATATAGCGTGATATATGTATATATTCAGATGGTAAATATTATATGTAATCTAAGACTCAGGAAAATGCTTTGAGCCTCTACATAAGGTTTTGCATGTGAATGGTGGTGCTGGAGAAGAATGGAGAGGGACCACGGACTGCTAAAAGATCAAGCTGATCTGTCTTGGAAGAAGTGAGGCCACAGTGCTCCAGGCAAGGGCGGCAAGACTCCATCCGCCATACATACTTTGGACATATTGTCAGTGTGTTAGTTCAGGTAGACTAGAGAAACAAATCCATGGACACACACATATGTTTAAGAGACTTATATCTACATAAGAAAGAGATTTTTATATAAGAGAAATTGTACATTGAGCAAGCATCCCAGCCCAGTCCAGATCAAACCCATAAGTCCGATATTAGCCCATTATTTCCGATATCAGTCTATAAAGTGCTCTTCAGACTCATGAAACACATGCAACGATGCTGAATGCAGAAGATCGCAGGCCAGAGGGTAGAAAGTCTTTGGATCCAGTGTCATTGGAAACATCTCAGCACTGGCAGGGGCCTCTCTGTGGCTTCTCCGGCTTCTGAGAACTGGTTGCATCCATGTAGCTTGTCTTCTACAATGTCTCCCAGGAAGTAGCAGAGAGAGAGAGAGGTGTGTCTTCCACCTCCAAGGAGGAAGTACCCGATTTCCCAGAATTCTCAGGAGAAGGCAATGCCCAAACAAGTCTCATTGGCTATCTCCAGATTGACAGCCTGGACTCCACTCCTGCACTCTTAATCCTTAAATTGACACCAGATTAGGTGACTACCACAGTCAGAGACCAGTCCCTGGAGAAGGACATCATGTTTGGTAAGCAGAGGGGCAGCATTAAAAAAGAAGGCCCTCAACAAGATGGATTGACCCAGCTGCTGCATCAGTGAGGTCTGACACAGCAGCAATCGTGAGCACGGTGCAGGACCGGGCAGTGTTTCCTTGTGTCATGCACGGGGTCACTATGGGTGGGAGCCAACTCGCTGGCACCCAACAACAACAAAAAAGCAGGAAACTTAGAGATACCGATTCTGTTTTTTTTAAGTTGATTAGAGACAACAAATTATTTCTATAATGCAATATTTTAAAAATAATGTAATGATGTTAGAAAAATATAACTTGAATGAAATTTAGAAAGTGACTCACTCACTGTCGTGGAGTCAATTCCAACTCACAGAGACCCTATAGAGCAGGGTAGAGCTGCCCCTATCAGTTGCTGAGATTGCAATTCTTTGAGAGAGTTGAATGCCCAATCTTTCTCCCAAGGAGTGGCTGGTGGTTTCTAACTGCCAACCTTACATAACAGCCCAACACCACTAAGCCACATAAAGAAGAAAAAAAGAGTATTTGATATAACTCAGGTGATTATGGCGCTTTTGATTGCAATGGCTTATTTAATGGATTGCGTTCTTTAAAAGCACAGTCCAATTGGAAAAACTTTACCTTTAAGTCCTATGATCCTAAATATCTTCTTATTTAATTAATATTTAAAATCTACTATCATAATCAAAGCACCCATGGTGGGTTAAACACTGGGCTGCTAACTGCAAAGTCAGTAATTTCAAATTTACCAGATACTCCGCAAGAAAAGGGGAAACTGTGGATCCCTGTAAAGATTGACAACCGACTGCTATCAAGTCGATTCTACTTCATATCCTCCCTAGAGAACAAAGTAGTACCTACCCCTCAGGGTTTATAAGACAATAAATTAGGATGGGGGCAGGCAACCTCCCCTTTCTCAGGGTGGCTGGTGGGTTCAAACTGTCGACCTGTGGTTAAGGATCGAACATGGAACCCACTGTATCATCCAGGGCTTCCAAAAGCAAGAAAAAAATATTTTTCAAGAATCAAACCACATTGTTGCATGTGTCAATACTTCATTCTCTTCTCTCTCATCATCATTATTATTTAGGTGAAAGTGTATGTGGCCAAAGACACACCATTAAGTAATTTATACATGAAAACTCAATGAACTGTATTACATTATTCAAGTTGTAC
Source organism: Tenrec ecaudatus (assembly GCF_050624435.1). Lineage (NCBI taxonomy): Eukaryota > Metazoa > Chordata > Mammalia > Afrosoricida > Tenrecidae > Tenrec > Tenrec ecaudatus. The sequence goes on from NC_134530.1 coordinate 162,544,284, forward strand.
TATCATTCTCATTATCCTTTCCCAAATTTCTCCTCCCCTATCATCTTAAACTCATTGCTTTAACTTCTCTAATTGCCCCTGCCATCTTGATCTCAGATCAGTAATTCTTTAAAATTTTCAACTCAGACACTAATAATTCAGATTATCTATATCTTAGTTCAAGGAAGACTTTAGTGAATAATTTAGGCTTAAAAATCTATAGAGGAGGAGAAGGGGAAGAAAATGGCGACCAGATAGGACTCATCCCTCCGGAACTCCTGCTGCCAGACCAGAAAATTGGGAGGTAAGATGAAGGAAACGGGGAGGTGGAGTCTTGACATTAGAACTAGGGTACCAGGGTTTTTCCTGAACCCCTTTTGGTGTGGGATTTCCACTCACAAAGCAATCCAAGAATGCTTTAAAGCGCTCTAGTTTTGGTGAGCCCTCAGGCGCCAGCTGTGCCCTTGCCATGAGCAGCGATCTCTGCAGGCAGACAGGGGACAGAATCCCAGACAAGAGGGGAACCTCTTTCCAGAGCTCTTCGCCTGGTTGGCTGCCTTGAGCCCACAGCCAGGGGAATGGTGGCAGGTAGCCATAATTTAGAGTAAAAGAAAAAATATAGTATTACTTTAGGAAGATCGCAGTGTGGGAAAATATAAGCGGAAAGTTGGGAGTCCAGGAAGCAAATTTAGTTCCAATTGGCCAAGAAGGAAGCAACCCCCCTAATAAACTGGATCTCCCCCTCTGGGGGCCAGCCCAACAGCCCCAAATCCGAGCACATCACAAGCAAAAATAAAAAAGATGAAATATATATTATTGGTTTAAAACTCAAATCCAAGTCTGGTTGCTCAACTCCAAGGGAGGCCCTTAACATAAATCAACATAAGAAGTAACCAAGCTAAGGAATGTCAGAACTACAGGGCCTGGCAGCTTTTAGCATAACAAAGATCTGCTGTAACAAGAGTCAGCTTTAAACAGCAAGGAGCTACAATCCAAGTGACTGTGAGAGACAATTACATTTGAGTGTACTCTAGCTGGCCAGGGAGATTAAAAAACAAAATAAAATAAAATCCTCAGGCTAATTGGACTTGGTTTTTTAACTTTTTTGCCTATTCTTTGCCTCTTTCTTGGTCTCTCACATTCAACTGCTAACCTCCAGACCACTCCCCTTACCTAGGGCATTTACACCTGCGCCACACCCAGCTAGGTGAGCTCCACCCTGTGTAGATACTTTGGCTGGGAAAATCCCTGCTGACTCCCACCAGGGGATACTCTGCTCAACTTCTTACTGGGCAATTCCCGCCTGTGTGCCTGGGAGCATAAGACAGCTCAGCCTACACTCCTCTGCCCAACCTCCGCAACACCAAAGCAGGCAACCCTTCTGGGTCAGTCCCCTGAGAGGGAAGCCACAGGAGGATAAAGTGGTAGTTTAATTCCATAGTGAAATAAGCTGTAGGCAGTTCGAAGAAGTACTCCTACAAGTCTCCCAGAAAGAGCCAGTGCTCTTCAGCTCCCAGGAAAATGGCACCTGGCTCATCTAAAACAACACAACGCAATAGCCATCAGCCCCAACGACCTCAACGGAAAAAATGGGAGAAACAAAAGGCAGTGCCAGAGGATGTCCTGAACATAATAACATTCATAGAGGAAGCAGACATTGAGCTGCCACAGAAAGAAATTTTCAGAATGCTACTTGGGGTCATAGAGGATATGAAGGAAACAATACAGAAAAAGGATGAAATGAGAGAAGAGGTAAAAGCCATAAAGCAAAGAGAAATACAGGAGCTTAGGGAGGAGATAACAAAAACCAGTAGCAGACTCACGGACCTCGAGAAGCGACTGGAGAAATCAGAGAACCGCATCAGTGACTTGGAGGACAGCCAAGCAGACTTTAACAAACGTTAACAAAATTCTAATAAGATCATCAGAGAAGCTGAAGAAAACTTAAGAGCTATGTCTGATTCTATGAAGTGGAACAACAATAAAATTATAGGCTTACCAGAGGAAGACACAACAAAGAAGTCATCTGCAACAATAGTGAGAGAATTCTTGGAGGAAAGCTTCCCCAGCTTAGTGAATGAAAACCAGGCAACCATTCAGGAGACTGAAAGAACCCCAGCAAGACGGGACCCCAAGAAGAAATCACCAAGGCACATTATAGTTAAATTATCCAACTTTGAGGAAAAGGAGAAAATCATTAGAGCAGCTAGGGAAAAACAAGCAATCGCATATAAAGGTTCCCAAATAAGAATATGCTCAGACCTATCAGCAGAAACTATGAAGAAGAGGAGAGAGTGGAGTAACATATTCAAAAAAATTGAAGGAAAACAAGGCAAACCCAAGAATACTCTACCCAGCCAAACTATCAATCAAGGTACACGGAGAAGTAAAATTCTTCCAAGACAGGGAAAAACTCAAAGAATACGTTAGGAGAAACCCAGCCCTAAAAAAGTTCCTTGCTGACCCAGTATGGACAGAAGAACAACACTCACTAAGCATAAATAAGAGACCACCACATAGAACAACCTCACACAGAGGGCAAAATAGAGAAAACAGCCTTCAAGAAAGCATTAACTTAAATATAGAAAGACTTGAAAGACTGCTGAAGTAAGCTTAAAAAAATGCAAAAGGGCATAGGGAAAAAGCTATGGTATACAAATATCCCTGGGGTGAGGACCAGGTAACATGGCAGGGACCAGACAAAATACAGGGATGCACATGGTAGACAACTAAAAAAGGAGGTGGGGAAAGGAAAAAATATATATATATATATATATATATATAATAAAAAAGAAAAGGGTAGAGGGGGCATAGGGCACTAACCCACCCAAGGGAAGGGTATTGTTTGTGTCTCCACAGGGAAAGAGGGACCAGACTTCATCCTGGTGCTCCAAGATGTGAATGCAACATGCTGGCATGGAGTAGGGAACCAGTGGAGAGGTCTGGGGGGCCGGCCCCAAACCCAACTCCTAAGGGGACATCTTCCCCTCCCCTCAGAAGAATTTATATCAAAGGACGGCACTGAATCTACAGCTCTGGAAGAGGGACATATCTGATCGGAGCACATGAGAGCCGAGGAAGGGGGAGGAGGAGAGAGTGGAGCACATCATGGCCCACCGGGCCTTGATTATGATGTTCCCAATTAGAGCGGCCAGTCGACAGAGAGGACCACATGGCCGGACCCACTATGAGACATGACGTCCCGCACTGACCCATAGCCCTACAGGGGACAACACCAGAGACGTTGTGGGAATTGTGCCCGATCAGATTCTGCCACACCGAGGCAAAACATTCAGGGAGTGCAACGGAACAGCAAGGGAATGGAGCAGCGAGGTCCCCAGGGAATGCTGAATGTTTACTTTGGGGTCAGGGCATGATGCCCCAACAGACTGGTCTGGAAAACACTCCTAAAGGCCAACAAACAATCCTTGAACTAACTACAAGCTTTCCTTCTTGTGTTTTGTTTTTGTCATTGTTTTGTTGTTGTTTTGTTGTATATTGTTGCTTGGTTGTGCTCTGTCTTGTTTTTGTGCATGTTACTATCTCCACGGGTCTGTCTAAATAAGATAGACTGGATGAACAATTGGAGGAAAAAACAATGGGACTGATAGTTCTGTGGGGACATGGGAGACGGGGGGAAGGTTGTGGTGTTAATAAACCCAGGGACAAGGGAACCCCATAAGCCATCCAAATTGGTGGTGAGAAGGGGGTGGGAGACCTGGTTGGGCATGATCAAGGGTAATCTAACTAAGAGGAATTGCTGAAACCCTGGTGGGGACTGAGCATGATAGTGGGATAGCAGGGAAGTCAAAGGAAACAGGAAAGAGCTGGGAGGCGGAGGGCATTTATAGAGGTCTAGATAAAGATGTACATATGCAAATATATTTATACATTAGGATGGGGCAATAGATCTATGTGCATATATTTATTTTTAAGGCAGCAGAGGGATATTGGACCTCCACTCAAGTACTCCCTCAATGCAAGAATACTTCCTTTTATTAAATTGGCATTCTATGATGCTCACCTTCCCAACACAACTGCTGACGCCAAAGCGGGTGAACAACTAAATGTGGTGAAGAAAACTGATGGTGTCTGGCTATCAAAAGAGGTAGCATCTGGGATCTTAAAGGCTTGAAGGTAAACAAGAGTCCATTTGGCACAGAAGCAATAAAGCCCACATGGAAGAAGCACACCAGCCTGTGTGATCAAGAGGTGCTGAAGGGATCAGTTATGAGGCATCAAAGAACAAAAAAATCGTATCATTTTGTGCTCACCTCCCTGATATGATCGCTGAAGACAAATGGGTATATAAGCAAATGTGGTGAAGAAAGCTGATGGTGCCCGGCTATCAAAAGATTGAGCGTCTGGGGTCTTAAAGGCTTGAAGGTAAACAAGCAGCCATCTAGCTCAGAAGCAACAAAGCCCACATAGCCCACATGGAAGCACACCAGCCTGTGCAATCACAAGGTGTCAAGGGATCAGGTATTAGGCATCATCAGAACAAAAATCTTACCATAAAGAATGAGTGGGGGAGTGAGGAGTAGAGGACCAAAGCCCATTTGTAGGCCACTGGACATCCTCTTACAGAAGGAACTTGGGAAGGAGACAAGACAGTCAGGGTGCAACGTAGCAACGATCAAAAATACAACTTTCCTTTAGTTCCTAAATGCTTCCTCCACCCCCACCCCCCCAACACTGTCATGATCCAAATCCTACCTTGAAAGCCTGACTAGACCAGAGGAGGTACACTGGTACAGATGAGAACTGGAAACACAGGGAAGCCAGGGCGGATGATTCCCTCAGGACCAGTGGAGGGAGTGCCGATACTGGGAGGGTTTAGGAAGGGTGGGTTGGAAAGGGGGAACCTATTTCAAGGACCTGCATTTGACCTCCTCCCTGGGGGACATACAACAGAAAAGTGGGGGGAGGGAGACGTGGGACAGAGATATGACAAAATAATAATATATAAATTATCAGGTGTTCATGAGGGAGGGGGGAGTGGGGAGGGAGGGGAAAAATGAGGACCTGATTCCAGGGGCTTGGGTGGAAAGCAAAAGTTTTGAGAATGATGAGGGGAATGAATGTACAAATGTGCTTTACACAATTGATGTATGTATGGATCGAGATGGGTGGTGTATGAATCCCTAATAAAATGATTTTTTAAGGCACATTTAAAGAAATGAGCATGGCTATGTTCCAATAAACCTTTATTTATACAGAAAAAAATCTATAGAGGAATCTTGACCAAAATGAAAACACAAACAGAATTTATAATTCTCAGTGGAATCCAGCCTTTCTAAAGCCATGAAGTTGGATGAACTTCTTGCTTTGGCTCAATCATTAATGTTGAAACCTTCAACCAGCACTTCCTTCCTTTTAAGGGGTAAATCGTATTTCATTGTACAGATAAAGCCCATTTGGTGTCATCCATTCATGTGGATTTGTGATTTTTTTCCCATTGACTTTATTATGTTTATATTAAATCTTTAAAAAGAGCATGGATTCCTAATGACGTAGTGGTTAAGCGCTTAGCTGATAACCCAAAGTTTAGCAACTTGAACCCCCTAGCTCTCCTCCCTGGAGAAAGATGAGGAAGTCTACTCCTGGAAAGACGATGGCTTTGGAAACCACAAAGGGTTGTTCTCCTCTGCCCTGCTGGGTCATTGTGAGTCAGAGTTGTCTTGACCTCAGTGGGGTTTATAGCTATAATGGTATGAATCACATCAGTGATTCAATATTAAGGCAGACAAAGAAAAAAATTGGCGGAGGGGAGATGACGAAAGTGTTCCCTATCTTAATTGGCTTGTGCTAATTAATGAAATGTGCAATTAAATGTATACTGTATATACCTTGTTACTGTTTTTAGATGCCTTCAAATTGGTTCTGACTCATAGCGACTCTATGTACAACCGAATACTGCATGATCCCATACCATCCTTTCCATTGTGGTTTTATTCTTGCCCATGTTGCAGACACTGTACCAAACCATTTCATCAAGGGTATTTCTTTTTTATTGACTCTTAATTTTACCAAATATTATGTCCTTCTCCAGAGGGTGGTTCCTCTTGATAACATGTCCAAAGCATGTGAAAGAAATTCTCTCCATTCATGTGTTTCTAAGGAGTATTCTGGCTGTACTTCAGAGACAAATTTATTCCTTCTTCTGGTAGTCTATGGTATATTTGATATTCTTCACCAGCATCATAATTCAAAAAGCATTAATTCTTCTTCTTAGCCTTATTTTTGTCCAGCTTGTACACATGCATGAGGCGTGGGTCAGGCACCTTGTAATCCTCCACATGACATCTTTGCCCTTTAACACTTTAAAGAAATCACTTATAGCAGATCTGCCCACTGTAATACGTCATTTGGTTTATTGACTCCATCATTTGGTTTATGTGGGTCCAGGTGAATTGAAATCTTTGATCACTTTTATCTATGAGACCAAACAGTTAATAACTACTTTAAAACACAGATGGAAATGTAAGGTGCAAAGAAACTAGACTAATGAAATGGAGGCACTAGAACAGAAATGCTGAGAACGTTCCTGCATTGTGAAGAATATAGCCAGGGTGACTGGACAACTCCTGTAGAAATGCTTGAATGTGAACCTAAACGGCTGTGTAAGTCTTCCAAAGGGACCAAAAAAACAATGAAATATTATAAATGAATAAATAAAATCTTGCATTTCTTCAAAATAAAAAAAAGATTTTAAGTCAATTGTGTCGGTATTTTGCTGTTTTATTGGTAAGCATGTCTATCTTTATTCCAATTTTTAAATATATTTTAAGCACTTTGAATTTTCATATGCTTATCAATTTATACAAAAAGGTTTTCTGGTATTTTGACTAGAATTGCATTAAAGGTGAAAATTAATTTTAAGAGCGTTGACATCTAAACTATATAACATCTAAGCAATATAGCAATTATGAGTCTTCTAATATATGCAGATGCCAATCACCACTTATTTACATCTTGAATTCCTCTCAGTAATGTTTTGTAATTTTCTTGTACAAACTCTCGACTAATTTGTCTTCTCTTCAGCTATTTAAGAATTTTATGTTTTTGTAAATGCTATGGTTTTAATTTCAATTTGTAACTGTTCAAGGAGCACACTTGATTTTTGTACACTGCCATTTTAAATTATTGCTTTTCACTACATAGCTATCCAATTTTCATATTACAGTGCTTTGCAGGTGTGCCATCGGTACTTCAGTGCCAGAAGAGACCACCGATGGTGGTCAGGTTTCGGTGGTGCTTCCGAAAAAAGACAGATTAAGAAGGAAAGCCTCGTGATCTGCTTCCCTAAATCAACCCGTGAAAACATTAAGGTTCATAACAGGATTATTATACAAGTTCATGCAGGAAGATGAGCCCCCTGGACTGTAAAGTACTACATAGGAGGTGAAACAAATGATGGTGAAGCGGAACAAGACCAGGCAGTTGGTTATTTAATCAGAAGTCTGAGTGGACTTGATTGCAGCTGATGATGACCATAGACGGTGACCTTGCTTAATACATTAGTAGCTATTTATGTATTTCTAAAATTATAGTGCATTTAACATTTTCTAATATTGAGTAAAATTTGCTAATTTGTGTCTTGCAATGATTATGTCTATTTTCATCTAACGTTCTGAGCCTATTGACATATAGTTATTCTTAAAATTCACTTGTCTGCTAGTAATGTCTTTTTATCTTGATGTTTACTTTTGTTTAGATGTTTACTAATTTTATCGATCTTTTCAAATAACTAGCTTTTGGTTTTTTTACTGTTTATTTTTCCATGTCTTATATCATTGATTTTCTATATCAATTCTTGTCTGTAGATACTTTAAGTTTATTTGACTCTTCTTTTTCTAGTTTTATAAGGTGAATATTTAGATTCTTTTGAGATGGTTTTCCCTAAAATATTAAGAATTGAGGCTCAGTGATCAGGGAACATGACCATCAGGTAAAAAGCACAAGAAGAGCTCTGCACTATCTACCCGAGAAATCCCACCAAGGGGGAAGCCAATAAAACCAAAGCCAAGTTCACCATCTCTTCATGTTGGAGATCAGAGCTGGAGGCACTGCAGACTGTAAGTGACCAGTGGCCACTTCTGTGCACTCTCCCTCCAGGTACCAATTGCTCCCTCTCTGACCCTCCTTCAACACACACCACTCCAGCCTCATGGGGCTCCACATGTCTAGCACACCTGGTGGGCAGCTTGGGGCAGACTTCTTTACTGCCAAGTGCATGCATCTTTCTGCATCTTAGGACATGTCTATGCCCCTAACCCACCCTCCTCATCATTGAAGCACACACTGCCAATACCTCCAAAGGATCAGGAAACCCCGCCTGAACTTACTTCCTCATCCTTTGCTGGCTGCTCTCCTACATTTCTGCATACTCCCAAGGTGGACACAGGTGCCATGTCAACACTGTTCACAGAACTGAGCAAGCCTAGCCAAACACGGTTGCTTTGGGTTCTGTTTTAACCAGATATATTTTTCTTTCTTCTTTTTCTTAAATGTTTTAACATTTTATTAGGGGCGCATACAACTCTTATCACAATCCATACATATACATACATCAATTGTATGAAGCACATCTGTACATTCTTTGCCCTAATCATTTCAAAGCATTTGCTCTCCACTTAAGCCCTTTGCATCAAGTCCTCTTTTCCCCCTCCCTCCCACTCCCCCCTCCCTCATGAGCCCTTGATAATTTATAAATTATTATTTTGTCATATCTTGCCCTATCCGGCATCTCCCTTCACCCCCTTTTCTGTTGTCCGTCCCCCAGGGAGGAGGTCACATGTAGATCCTTGTAATCGGTTCCCCCTTTCCAACCCACTCACTCTCTACCCTCCCAGTATCACCCCTGACACCCCTGGTTCTGAAGGTATCATCCACCCTGGATTCCGTGTGCCTCCAGCTCCTACTTGCACCAGTGTACGACCTCTGCTCGAACCAGGCTTGCAAGGTAGCACTCAGATCATGGTTGTGGGGGTGTGGGGTGAGGAAGCAATTAGGAACTAAAGGAAAGCTGGATTCTTCATTGGTGGTACATCGCACAATGACTGACTCATCTCCTCCTCTAGACCCCTCTGTGAGGGGATCTCCAGTGGCCGACAAATGGGCTTTGGGTCTCTACTCTGCACTTCCCCTTTCATTCACTATGGTAAGATTTTTTTTGATGATGCCTTATAACTGATCCCTTTGGCACCTCGTGATCGCACAGGCTGGTGTGCTTCTTCCATGTGAGCTTTGTTGCTTCTGAGCTAGATGGCCACTTGTTCACCTTCAAGCCTTTAAGACCCCAGACACTATCTCTTTTGATAGCCGGGCACCATCAGCTTTCTTCACCACATTTGCTTATGCACCTGTTTGTCCTCAGCGATAGTATCATGGAGGTGTGCACCCTATGATACGATTTTTGTTCTTTGATGCCTGATGCCTGATCCCTTCAGAACCACGTGATCACACAGGCTGATGTGTTCTTCCATGTGGGCTTTGTTGCTTCTGAGCTAGATGGCCACTAGTTTATCTTCAAGCCTTTAAGAACCCAGATCCTATCTCTTTTGATAGCTGGGCACCATCAGCTTTCTTCACCACTTTTACTTGTTCACCTGCTTTGGCTTCAGCAGTTGTGTCGGGAGGGTGAGCATCATAGAATGCCAATTTAATAGAAGAAAGTATTCATGCATTGAAGGAGTGCTTGAGTAGAGGCCCAAGATCCTTCCGCCACCTTAGTACTACTATAAATATAGGCACATAGATCTATTTGCCCATCCTCATATATATATTTGCATGTACATGTCTTTGTCTAGACCTCCATAAATACCCCTTGACTCCCAGCTCCTTCCTCCATCTCCCTTGACTTTCCTCCTGCCCCACTACCATGCTCTGTCCCCACCTGGGCTACAGCTATACCTCTTGTCTACGGAACCTTACTCTTGATCATTCCCCACCAGGCCTGCCACTCCCCCCTCACTACCAATTTGGATCCCATGTTGTTCCCTTGTCCCTGGGTTTGTTAACACCACTTCCTTGCCCCTACCTTCCCCTATCCCAAGTCCCCCCAGAACTGTCGGTCCCTTTGTTTTTCCTCCAGATAGTTCATCCAGCCCATCTTATTTAGACAGACCTGTGGAGATAATAACATGCACAAAATCAAGACAGAGGAAAACAAAGCAACAGTATACAACAAAACAACAACAACAAACCACTGACAAAGAACACAACAAAATACGTCAATAAAGAAAAGCTTGCAGTTAGTTCAAGGATCTTTTGTTGACTTTTAGGAAAGTTTTCCAGTCCAGTCTGTTGGGGCATCATGCCCTGGCCCCAAAGTCCACTTTCAGCATTCCCTGGGGACCTTGCCACTCTATTCCCTTGCTGTTCCGCTGCACTCCCCCAGTGCTTTGCCTTGGTGTGGTGGGATCAGGTCAGGTGCAATTCCCACACTGTGTCTTCGGTGCTGTCCCCTGTAGCGCCTTTGGTCACTGAGGGGGCATCATGTCTCACGGTGAGGCCAGCCATGTTGTCCTCTCTGTGGACTGGCTGCTCTAATCAGGAACATCATCCTCACGGCCTGGTGGACCAGGCCATGCTCCACTCTCTCCTCCTCCCCTTCATCTTCTCCCGTGTGCTCTGATCAGATATGTCCCTCTCCCGGAGCTGCAGAATCAATGTCATCCTTTGAGACAAATTCTTCTTGGGGAAGGGCAGGAATCCACTTAATTTTTGGTACTGGGGTCAGCGTCCCAGACCTCTCCATTGGTTCCCTACTCCACGCCGGAATGTTGCATTCACACCTTGAGGCACTGGGTTGAAGTCTGGTCCCTCTTTCCCTGTGGAGATATAAACAATACCCTCCCCTTGGGTGGGTTAGAGACCCATGACCCCACTCCCCTTTTCTTCCTTATATTCATCTTTTTATTTTTCTCTCCCCACCTCCTCCCCAGTTGTCTACCATGTGCATCTCTGGATTTGATCTGGTCTCTGCCATACTACACAGTCCTCACCCCAAAAATGTTTGTATATAGTAGCTTTTTCCCTATGCCCCTTTAGCTTTTTTTTAATCCTTACCTCAGCGGGCTCATGTTGTACTTGTCCTTTTGTGCCTGACTTACTTCACTTAGCATGATTTCCTCCTGTTCTTCCCATGCCGCTATGTGCTTCATACGTTCATCACTGCTTTTTAGTGATGTGTAGTACTCCATTGTATGTATATACCACAGTTTTTTAATCCAATCCTCAGTTGATGGAAATTTGGGTTGTTTCCAGCTCCTTGCAATTGTGAACTGTGCTGCAATGAACATTGGAGCACAGATGTCTGGCCTTGGTTTGTTTCTTGCCTATTCTGGGTATATGCCCAGTAGGGGGATTGCTGGGTCATACGGTATCTCTATTTCCATCTGTTTTAGATATCGCCAGATTGATTTCCATAGTGGCTGTACATACTTACAGGCCCACCAACACTGGATGAGAATTCCTGTCTCCCCACAGCCCCTCCAACACTTGTTGCTTTCTGATTTTTTGAATTGGGCTACCTTTGAGGGTGTCAGGTAGTACCACATTGTTGTTTTAATTTGCATTTGTCTTATGGCTAAAGATTGGGAACATTTTCTCATATGTTTGTTGGCCATTCGGGTTTCTGCAACTGTGAAACTTCTGTTCAAGCCCTTTGCCCACCTCTCAAGTGGGCTATTAGATTTTTTTCTTTTTGGAAGCTAGCAGAGTATTTTAGATTTTAGTAATAAGGCCTTTGTCTGATGTGTCATTGCTAAAGATGTTTTCCCAGGCTGTGGACTCTCTTATTATCCTCTTGGTGAATTCTTTTGATGTACACAAGTGTTTTATCTTCAGTATATCCCATTTATCAATTTGTGCCTCCTCTGTGTTTGTGTCCTTCCCTCTTTCTGATGGCCTGTGTATTCCCTGTGCCAAAGTTCTCAAGTTGGTCCCAATTCCCTCATTAATGGCCCTAATAGTTTGGGGTTTAACTTCAAGTTCTGTGACCCACCTTGAGTTTGTTCTTGTACATGGAGTGAGATAAGGGTCTTGCTTCATTTTTCTGCATGTTAATATCCATTTTTTCCAGCACCACTTGTTAAAGAGGGTATCTGCTTCCCATTTGATATTTTTGTAGCCCTTATCAAAGATCAGTTGTCTGTATGCTGAAGACTTTATTTCTGGGTTTTCAGTTCTTTTCCATTGGTCTGAGTATCTGTCATTATACCAATACCATGCTGTTTTGAGACCTGTGGCTGCATAGTATGTGCCAAAGTCAGGTAAAGCAAGCCCTCCCACGGTGTCCTTCTTCTTGAGGAGTTCTCTGCTAATTCTGCGCTTCTTCCCTCTCCATATGAAGTTGGTAATCAGTTTTTCCATTTTTTGAAGAAAGATGATGGTAATAGTCTCGGGATGGTATTAAACTTATGTAGTGCCTTTGGCAGAACTGACATCTTAACTATATTAAGTCTCCCAATCCAAAGCATGGGATATTCTTCCATTTGTTGTGGTTGCTCTTGGTTTCTTGTAATAGTGTTCTATAGTTTTCCCTATATAGATCTTTTGTTTTTTCAGTCAGGTGTATCCCTAAATATTTCAGTTTGTGTTTGGCTATTGTGAAGGGTACCACCTTTTTTCATCTCTTCTGTGGACTTATCCGATGTGTATAACAGTCCGATGGACTTCTGTTTGTTGATCTTGTATCCTGCCACTCTGCCAAACTCCTCGATTGCTTCCAGTACTCCCCTTGTGGAACTTTTGGGATTTTCCATATGTAAAATCTTATCATCTGCAAATAACGATAATTTCACCTCTTCCTTCCCCAGACGAATACCTTTGATGTCTCTTACTTGCCTTATGCTGTTAGCTCAAACCTCCAGCACGATATTAAATAGGAGTGGGGACAAGGGGCATCCTTGTCTGGTCCCCTTTTTCAGCGGGATTGTGTTAGTCTTTTCTCCATTGACTACCACGTTGGCTGTTGATTTTTCATATATAGCTTGTATTGTCTTTAGAAACTTTCCTTCTATTCTTATACTCGCAAGTGTCTTAAACAGGAATTGATGTTGGATGTTGTCGAATGCTTTCTCTGCATCTATTGATATTATCAAGTGGTTCTTATAGTTTTTCATGTTAATGTGCCAAATAATACTAATGGTTTTTCATATGTTGAACCATCCCTGCATCCCTGGTATGAATCCCTTTTGGTCATGGTGAATTATTTGTTTTATATACTTTTGCATTCTGTTGGCTAGTATTTTGTTAAGGATTTTTGCATCAATGTTCATTAGGGATATTGGTCTGTAGTTCTCGATTCTTGTGGGATCCTTGTCCGGTTTGGGTATCAGAGTTTTACTAACTTCATAGAAGGAGTTAGGGAGTTTGCCATCTTTTTCTATGTTCTGGAAAAGTTTGTGTAGGATTGGTGTTAGTTCTTCCCTAAATGCGTGGTAGAATTCTCCAGTGTAGCCATCTGGTCCAGGGGATTTTTTTGTTGGTAATCCCTTGATAACCTTTTCTATTTCTTCTATTGCTATGGGTCTGTTGAAATTCTTGATTTCCACCGAGAATAGTCTAGGGAGGGATGGTTTTTCCAGAAATTTGTCCATGTCTTCCAAGTTGTTGAATTCATTGGTGTACAATCGTTCATAGTACTGAGTAACTATCCTTTTGATTTCATTAGGGTCTCTTGTAATGACCCCTCTTTCATCCCTTATTCTTGCTATTAAGATTTGTTCCCTACTTTCTTTGGTTAGGTTTGCCAGTGGTGTATCGATTCTGTTTATCCTTTCAGAGAAACAACTTTTAGCGAATTTTTTCCCCATAGTTTTCTTATTTTACCTTTCCTGGATCTCAGCCCTGATTTTTATAATTTCTTTTCTTTTGCTATTAGTAGGATTGTCCTGCTGACTCTGCTTTAGTTTTTGTAAATTTTGTGCCAGCGTATCAATCATGAGTCTCTCTTCCTTTCTCGGGTGTGCATGTATTGCTATGAAACTTCCTCTGATGACTGCCTTTGCTGTGTCCCATAAGTTTTGGTACGTCATGTGCTCATTTTTGTTTGTTTCTAGAAATTTCCTAATTTCATCTCTGATCTGTGCCAGTATGCACTCCTATTGCAGTAGAGAGTTATTCATCCTCCAATTGTTTACTTTTATTTTCTTTGTCTTCCTTTTGTTGATTTCCAGTGTTATGGCACAGTGGTCAGAGAGAGAGAGGTCTGTATTATTTCAATGTGGTTAAATCTATATAGATTTGCCTTATGCCCCAGCATGTGGTCTATCTTCGGATATGTGCCATGGGGACTTGAAAAGAATGTGAAATTTTTTGTATTTGGATGAAAAGTTCTGTAAATATCTATCAGGTTAAATTGTCTAATTGTGGAGTTTAGTTCTCTAGTCTCCTTGTTGAGTTCTTTCCCTGTGATCTATCTTTCTCAGTGAGTGTGTATTGAAGTCATCCACTATAATTGTAGAGTCTGTGATTTCTTTCTTAATCTTTTGGAGTGTTTGGTTGACGTATTGAGCTGGTTTCTATTCGGAGAATATATGTTTACAATGCTTAGTGGTTCATTGTCTATGGTTCCCTTGAGCATTATATAGTGTCCCTCCTTATCTCTTTTTATGGTTTGCACTTTGAGGTCAATTTTATCTGAGATTAGGATTGCAACCCCTGTGTTTTTTGTATCGAGGTTTGCTTGGGAGGTCTTGCTCCAGCCTTTGATTCTCAGCCTATTTTTGTCTGTAGCCTTGAGATGTGCTCCTGTAGGCAGCAGATTGATAGGTTGTGTTTTCTAAGCCAGACTGCTAGTCTCAGTCTTTTAATGCCTGAGTTCAGGCCATTGATATTCAGGGTTATTATCTCCATCTGCGGACTCCGTGATGTCATCTTATACCTTTTGTGTTGGGAGTTTTCCTACTTTCTCATTAGTGTGTGTTTTGTGTGTGTGTGTGTTATTCTTGACTTCTTTCCATCCTTAAGCCATTGCTATCTTGGGGTCTGTTTTCTCTTTGTTGCCCTCTGGGTGAGATTATTCTAGACAGTCTCTTATTTATGCTTGGTGAGTGTTGTTCTTCTGCACATACTGAGTCGGTGAGCATCTTTTGTAAGGCCGAGTTTGTTCTAACGTATTTTTTGAGTTTTTCCTTGTCTGGGAAGACTTTTACTTCTCCATCGATCTTCATCGATAATTTGGCTGGCTAGAGTATTCTTGGGTTTGCCTTGTTTTCCTTCAATTTTTGGAATATGTTACTCCTCTCTCTCCTCTTTTTCATAGTTTCTGCTGATAGGTCTGAGCATATTCTTATGTGGGAGCCTTTATATGTGATTGTTTGTTTTTCCCTAGCTGCTCTCATGATTTTCTCTTTTTCCTCAAAATTGGATAATTTAACTATTATGTACCTTGGTGATTTCTTCTTGGGGTTCAATCTTTCTGGTGTTCTTTCAGCCTCCTGAATGGTTGTCTGGTTTTCATTCATTAGGCTGGGGAAGTTTTCCTTCAAGAATTCTCTCGCTATTGTTGCAGATGACTTCTTTGTTGTGTCTTCCTCCGGTATGCCAATAATTCTAATGTGTTCCGCTTCATAGCATCAGACACAGCTCTTAGGTTTTCTTCATCTTCTCTGATGATCTTATTAGATTTTTGTTCACATTTATTAAAGTCTGCTTCTCTATCCTCCAAGTCACTGATGTGTTTCTCTGATTCCTGAAATCGTTTCTCAAGGACCATGATTCTGCTACTGTTTTTTGTTATCTCCTCCCTAAGCTCCTGTATTTCCCATTGGTGTATGGCTTTTATCTCCTCTGTCGTTTCATCCTTTTTCTGTATTTTTTCCCTCATATCCTGTATGACTCCCAGCAACATTCTGATAATTTCTTGGTGGCATTTCAATATCTGCTTCTTCTATGTATGTTGTTATGTTCAGGACCCCTTCTGCCTTTGCCTTTTATTTCTCCTGTTTTTTCGTTGAGGTCGTTGGCCTGATGGCTGTTTGCTTTGAGTTGTTTTTGAGGGACCAGGTGCCATTTTCTAGTCTCTCTCTGGAAGACTTATAGGAATGCTTCTTCGAGCTTCCTACAGATGATTTTACTATGGGATTAACATACCACGTTATCTTCCTGTGGCTTCCCTATCAGGGGAGTGGCCCAGAAGTCGGTTGCCTGCCTCAGTGTTGCAGAGGTTGGGCAGAAATTCTTGCAATTGCTTGGAATATTGGTAAGTGTTGGCTGAGCTGCCTTATGCCCCCAGGTACACAGTCAGGAATTCCCTGGTTAGATGTTGTGCCGAGTATCCCCTGGAGAGAAAGAGGCCTTTCCCCAGACTTGGGCTAGTTATGCACCTAGCTGGGTGTGGCACAGGCATAAATGCCCTAGGCAAAAGGGAGTGTTCTGTAGGTCAGTCATGGAGTGTGAGAAAACAGGGCAGAGACAAGGAGGAGGAGAAAAATCGAAAAGTAAGACTATTTAGACTGTGCAGGGGTATAGGGAAGCGAGGGAAGCAAAAGCAACTATGTAGCTGAGTCCCACTCCCTGCCTGTGGAACTGTAAGGTGCCCCAAGCCCCAGTGGCAGGCCGCAGCTGAGCCGCAAGAAGAGACACAAGAAAGCCTCTGAGCAGCCCTTAAAGAAGTGGGGGGACAGAGAGCAGAGATGTTAACAGAAGCAGCAATGTAGCTGAACCCTGATCCTTGCCCGTGGAGCTGTGAGAGTTTGGGTTTAGTCCCTGCTCAGACGCAGCCGGACAAGCTGTGCCTGTGCTGTGAAAAAGCTCACGTGCAGCCTTCCAAGGCTGTGTGGGGTTAGAGAGCAGAGACGCAAACAGAAGCAACAATGTAGCTGAACCCAGATCCCTGCCAGTGGAGCCCACTCCCTGCCAGTGGAGCCTGCCCTGAGGCAGGTAGGGGGAAACTGTGGCTGTGCTGAGACCAAGCCCCGTAACAGGCTCCAAATGGTCCAGGCTCCCGCAGATACTGTGGCTGGGCTAAGGTCAAGCCCCAGCCGGCTTCCACTGAGGTAAGCCAAAAGCCCCTAGCCCCTCAAAACCCTGTGGGTCTGTTCCTACTTATCTTTATGATGTACCTCCTGTGATCCAGTGACATTGAATTCCCCTCCAAGCAAGTCTCCTGGGCTGTATTCTGCAGAGTCCCCCTGGTATGTGTCACTCCATCGCCATCTTCCCGGAAGTCCACTTTCTTCTCTTTCTTTCTTTCTCTCTTTCTTTCTTTCTTCTCTTTTCTTTCTCTCTTCCCTTTATTCTTCTTCTGTGGTGCACACCCCCTGAGGGCAGACCTACCTACATTCATGCTGCCATAGCAACAGAACTCCACATAGCAACAGAACTCCACACTCACACCTTCTCCCTTTTCACTTATCTGCCTCTTTATGCTGTTTATGCTTTTTCTTTCTTCTATCTTTTTCTCTTTTTTTCTTGTGCCAGGTACTGGGTACATAGGTTTTTATTTCCTCTATTCTTTTGTATTAAGATAGACATCACAAAATATGAAGATTAAAAATGTAGTGCCTATGTAAAACTATTGTGGAAATCAATATGGCCCTAACTCAAACAAATAGGAACATAAATTCCATTTGAACCAGCAATACCTCTACTGGGTATATATCTCTTAAAACAGTCAGAACCCAAACAGACATATGCACTCCCATGTTCATTGCAGAACAATAGTAAGAAGTTGGAAACAGTCCAGATGTCCATCATAGAAGAATGGCTAATTAAACTTTGTGCAACGGCACCATGAAATACTATGCATCACTGAAACACAATGATGATACCATGACAACACTCACAACATGGGTAGATCTGGAGAAGGTCATTCTGAGTGAAGTGAATTCATCACAGTAGGCCAAAAATGATATAAAACTACTACTTTGAGGATAGAAACTGAAATATACCCAACGAAGCAGACTTTGGAGGTTCCCAAGGACAGAGAGGGCTAGTGTGGGAAGCTCCCTGGACTAGAAGACAAAAGGACTGGAAGGTTGACAGGTATTGACCTTGGTGAAAGGGAAGGCAGAGTTTCAGAAGACAGAGACCAGAAATCACAGAACGTGCGGTTATATGAATAATGGGTGAGGGTGGGAGTTCTGATAACCCATTTAAGGAGCAAAAAGACAAGAAGCAGCTTGTTAAAAAATGAGGTGGGGGGGAATCTGACTTTACTAATAGTTTGACAATGTTTCCTATTTGATAACTTAGCTTCTATGTGCCATTTCCTTGAAAGGAGGGCAAAGGGGACTAAGCCAGTGATGCTTATAGCAACTCCCTTGAATTGAAAGTTGATTACATCTTAGGCATTGTGCTGTGGCATTTAATATCTAGGACAACATTGTTATTTTCACTCTTTGAAGACAGGGAAATGGAAGTTCAGAGGCATTAAGTATCTTGGTCCAGATCACTCAACAAGTAAATAATAGCAAAGCCTGAACTTGAACCAATATAGAATGAGTCCTTGAAATGTCCTGATGCAGAGATTCAGTTCCTAAAATATTTACAACCCATTGCTCATGAGAGCTCAAGTCTAAGGAAAAATATATTTTAAAAAAATAATTAATTCTGAAATGACACCATAAACAAAAGCAGGATAAAGAAATGTGTTGTTGTTGCTGTTCCAGCATAATTTTTCTGGGAGGCTGAGTGAAAGGTGAAGTGGCCCAGATGATGAAAGGAGCTGTGGACGTGACAGACAGTAGAGACGCATTAGATGGCGGTCTGTGAGAGACATATATTTAAAATCACAACTCTTCACTCTAAAGCTCTGAGAAACCTAGAATCATTGACCACAACCCTTTGCCAGACATCCTACAGACTCTAACAGGCTACTTGTCTACCCAGTCACACACCAGGCAAATCAAGGACTGGAAGTTTGTGCTCATGTTTCTCTGACAGAATCCAGCTGATGGAGCTCTGGTACCATGAAGACCTGTTGTTCTTGTGTCCAGATTCCGAGACATCTGAAACTGGTACTTGCTTTTCAGTCGGCACTTCTTCAGGCAAAGAGGAACCTGCATTTCTGTGGCCACGGCAGTATACTGTAGAGGTGGTCACAGGGAACCAGGATTTTCATGGTGAGTGCTTCCTAGGTGAGCTTGAGTGTCGGTATTTTGGAGGTGGGCATGGCTCACAACACTTCAGCATGGACACAGAAGGAACTGGAAGGTTCCTTAAACTGTTCTCATTGCTGATGGCATGGCAGCCTTGCTGGGTGTCCGTACACCTGAAAAGCTTCCATTGATAAGTTCAAAGGAGAAACTTTCCTACACTTAACGTGCAGGGAAAGTCTGCTTAACGAGCTGAGC
The DNA here is from genome assembly GCF_050624435.1 of Tenrec ecaudatus. Classification (NCBI taxonomy): domain Eukaryota; kingdom Metazoa; phylum Chordata; class Mammalia; order Afrosoricida; family Tenrecidae; genus Tenrec; species Tenrec ecaudatus. The sequence goes on from NC_134530.1 coordinate 162,563,570, forward strand.
TATCTTCTCTTTGATCTCCAGTGATGTTCTTTGATCACAACATACTATCATTAGGATTTTGTACCACTTCTCATCCCTTCCTTTCTAGCTTCTTGTCAGTAACTTGGTCTTCACTGGTGAGACTCTTCCTTTCTCATGACACTTAAAACAGAAAATCCTACTCTCCTTGATGAGCCATAAATCTTGGATGGTTGCAAATGACATCATCAGAAAGTAGACAAGTTATGACATTCTTGCCAATCCCATAAGAATCTTCATTTACAATCTTCTGTTCTTTGAAGTTCCTATTAAGGATCTAGTTAAACGCTTTGAGAAGGGAGTCAAGTGCTATTCAGAGAGAATTACTGAGACTTGAGAGCTGTCCTTGAGGACCCATAATTTAAGACAAACCTTTGATATTCAATGGGAAAAGATAGACTCACATCTTCTCATTCAATTTGTATTTTTAAAATAATCCCTTTTAATTCATAATTCCTTTTGATTTTTTAACAAAATGCAATATAAAAAGACAAAAACAAAATGTAATATTATCCATTTGGCAATACTCCTCCATAGCTGGTTCTCGTCTGTGGTATATATGTGCCACACAGAAATTCTAGGGCGGTGCAAACGGTTAAAGCTGGTGCTTCAAATCATCCAGCAGTCCCTTGGAAGCTAGGCCTAGTAACTTCTTTCAAAAGTTCTCAACCTTGAAGAAACTATGGTACAGCTCTGCTCTATATACATAGAGTCAAAATCAACTCCATGATAATTAACATGAGCATGTTCTATAAAGGTCTCTGGGTGGTGTGAATATTTTTTCAGAGGCTCTTGGTGGCTTTTGAACCCACCAAGCAGTATCAAGGGGGGTGATCCTGGTAATCTTCTTCCATGTAGTTTACAGCCAAGCAAGCACAAGAGCACCTGTGGGACTCAGTTCGTCTCTGTAAAACAGAAGTGCCACAAATTGAAATTGACTCTGTGGTCCTGTGTTTTTGTTTTATCTTGTGTTTGTTTGTTGTTATTTTTCTATAAGATATATATAACCTCCTCCCTGGGGGCCAGACAACAGAAAGTGGGTGAAGGGAGACATCTGCCAGAGTAAGATATGACAAAATAATGATTTATAAATTATCAAGGGTTCATGAGGGAGGGGGAAGTGGACAGGGAGGGGAAAAATGAGGAACTGATGCCAGGGGCTTAGGTGGAGAGAAAATGTTTTGAGAATGATGAGGGTAATGAATGTACAAATGTACTTTACACAATATATGGATTGTGATGCGTTGTATGAGCTCCTAATCAAATGATTAAATTAAAAAAAGAAAACTAAAAAAATCACCTTGATCACTGAATTTATGAATAATGAACCATTATGTTTAGAAGTAATAAAAAATAGATTCCTACGGGCCTTTTTTCAGCTAATCAGTATTAAACCTCATTATATGCATGTTTCTGCTTACAGAGCCTTTTTAATATAACTTGTTGATTCAGTAACATAAGAATCAGCCATTATCTCTAACTGATGCCTACACAAAGTTTATTTAACACGTACATTTTCTCTGTAAGACATAGCACAGCCTTCTTGCAATTACAAGCACTAGACAGCATTACACTATGCATGAATGACAGAATGAACAGCAAATTCACAACAAAAATCATATTAAAAAAGTGTATTAACTAGGTTGTGAAGATACTTGTTTATAGTCTAAGTGTTGAAACAAGATAGAGTGTAAGCTTGGTCAACATAGGCTGGGAATGAGTGTGTCAACCAACTCAAATTCTCCCCACCCTACCGATTGCCCCTGTTTGCACATGACCATGAAAGCATCATGAGTATTAATGTGGGGATCATCACTAAATTTTAATAAGCTGGAAATTACACAAAGATAATCCACTGAGAAGGAAGACCAAATGTATTAAATAAAAATAAATTCTAAATAATAAGTGACAACAATATATTTTACCTCCACAATAATCCTAAATAACATCAGTCTTCCCCAAAGAAAGATGATCCCCACAAATCATATTCACCTTATTTTGAGAGATGATATGGAATTATTATTTAGATAACGTCAGTTTTGAGGCATAATCCACTTTATAAGTCCAGATGGTCTCATTGACATGGATAAAATATAATCAAGCTGAGTGATGCGAATTATTTTCCAGATACAGTGTAGTAGGTTTGGCATCCCAAAAGTAGTACATCACATTAGACATTACTTACATATTCAAAGCTTAATAAAAATTCTGAGACCTAACTTAACTGGTAGTTTGGAGACTTTTGATAGTTGAGAAATGTGAAGAATTTTCTAACTCATTCATCAACTAATTTGATCAACAAATGTATAGATAGAAGCAAAGGTTGAGCAAAACTCTAAGCAGTTTTAATGGACTAGAGAGAAAAAAAGTGTAGTCCAAGAATGCCAAGTCATTCGAGAATTTAAGAGTCCAGAGAGAACTGCATACAGAAAAGTAAACCCAACGTTTTGTGTCACATTGTCTCTTGAAATGTATTCCAATGCATCAGTAGTATAAAATGAACAGAGGACATCTTTTAGTAGACTTAGGCTTGAAGATAAATAAGCGTCCATCTAACTGAGAATCGCAAAGCCCACATGAAGGAAGCACATCGACCTGTGAGATCATGAGGTGTTGAAGGGATTAGGTACCAGGCTTCAAAGAAAAAACAAACAAACAAACAAACAACCATAGCATTGTGAATGAGGGGGAGTGTGAAGTGGGGACCCAGGGCCCATCTGTGGGCAACTGGATATCCCCTTGCAGAAGGTTTGCAGGGAGGAGACGCGCCAGTCAGGGTGCAGTGTAGCAACGATGAGACATACAATTTTCCTCTAGTTCTTGAATGCTTCCTTCCCCCAACCCCCACTATCATGATCCCAATTCCACCTTACAAATATGGCTGGACCCGAGGATGTACACTGGGCCAGATAGGAAATGGAAACACAGGGAATCCAGGACAGATGAGCCCCTCAGGACCAGTGGTGAGAGTGGCGATACGGGGAGGGTGGAGGGAAGGTGAAGAAGAAAGGGGAAACAGATTACAAGGATCTACATATAACATCCTCCCTGGCGGACGGACATCTGAGAAGTGGTTGAATGAAGACGTCAGACGGTGTAAGGTGTGATCAAATAATAATAATTTATAATTTATCAAGGGTTCATGGGGAAGGTGGGAGGGGACAGGAAGGGGAAGATAAGGACCTGATGCCAAGGGCTCAAGTCAAAAGCAAATGTTTTGAGAGTGATGATGGTAACAAATGTACAAATGTGCTTGACTCAATGGATGTATGTATGGATTGCGATAAGAGTTGTACAAGCCCCCAATAAAATGATTTAATTATTAAAAAACAAATTTAAAAAGCTGAAAGATGCCTTTAGAATTTTGAAAATACTAAAGAAGCGAAAATTGCAATCCAGAGCTTGTCTAGATTAAGGGAACTTAAAACCTCAAACCCTAGATAAAGCTTCCATGATTCACGCCAAAATTTGAATCATGCTAATTTATTTTTTGGATTATTTATGTGATTGTCCACTAATATAATTCTTTGAAGAAGATAAAATGAATATCTCTAGAAGAAAGAATTCCTGCCAAAGCTTCCATAATTTTTTTATATAAAAGGTCTGGCACTTAATCAAAAGGTACTGAAAATTCCAAGAATTTAAATGGTAACTAGAAAAGCCTGGTATCTACCTGTCACAGAAATTAAGACAAAATATTTCAACCTAGGATTTTTACAAAACGAAAAACAATCTTATTGCAAGATTGATCCATGTGAGAAAACAGAAGGAATGCTTCCTCTTCTCATAGCATTCCCATAGGATTGAAGAAAGAGGGGAGTGGGAAAAGACCACGAAAATGTATTCAAGTAGGCTAAAGGTCCGTAGATAACATGTATCTTTCTCAAGCTATTTTCTGCTCCAATGGTCAGTCGTTCGTCGTGCCCTGGGTAATGTCGAACATCAATCTCAGCATGATGGAACACTTCATCTTTCTTCCCTGTCTAACTCAAAAGAACCATTTTAAGTATTAAAAGAAAGAATAAAAAACCAACTTGGGGCCATCAAGTCAATTCCAACCCACAGCAACCCTGTAGAACAGAGTACCACTGCCCATGTGAGTTCCGTAAACTGTAACTCTTTATGTGGAAGGCCTCGTGTTTCTCACAAGGAGCAGGTGGTAGTTTTGAGTTGCTGCCCGTGTGGCTAGCATCCCAAACCATGAACACTACACCACCAACGCTCCTATTTTCCATATGGTTACTCTAAGAAAGCACTCCTGTTCTCTAATCCCAACTCACAAGATATACATTTATTTGGATTTTGATTGTTGAAGAACCCAGGACAAAGCATACTAAAATCACGCATGAAATAGATTTAAATTTATTAACCCCTCACCTACTCGTCATCCATTTTACAACCAATAGGAACACACACACACACACACACACACACACACACACACAGACACAGATTTACAGATTAGTCTTATCAGACATAAAATATTTAAATGACTATAATTTCTATGCTTAAGAAAATAAGTAAGATGGATTTCATCAGAGAATTGAAAGCTCATTTTGAACATATCAAATAAAAATTCTAAAATAAGAAATAATGTATCTGAAATTTGGACACAGCTAAAGGGAAGATTAGGACACTCAAAAGTAAAAAGATAATAGGCTACAGTATTAAAGGGAAAAAGACAGGAAATTAAAGTAAGAGGTAAAAACTTATAGGATGACACAAATATTTAACGAATATATAGAATCCCAGAAAGAAAGGAAGGAAGAAGGAGACAAACATTATATTTGAAGAGACAAAACCTGTTAATTTTTGAAAACTGAAAAAGACATGCAATTAGATATTCAAAAGGCAAAAACTCAAAATAAAATGACTATAAAGAAAAACACATTTAGTCAAAGCATAGACAAGCTAAAGAATAAGCAAACTAAAAGGAAATTTATCTAAAGCAACAAGGGAAAAAGACACTATCATTAAGAACTAAATGTTTATGAATCAGCAGGAACTGTGAAATCAAGAAGACATAATTTTGCCTTAGTGAATGAACATTGTTGAAATTGGTTCTGGTGCCCATTGTTTTCTTACGTAGTCACCAGTCACTAGTTTTAACCTGCATGAAGAACCCTGCATACTAGTCTAATATGCTCTGATACGTGTGCACAGGAGCCCTGGTGGGGTAGTCGTGATGTTCTCTGCTGTGACCCGAAAGGTATATTGCTCAAAATCACCGGTCCCTCCTCGGCAGAAAGGGCATTCTGCTCCCATAAAGAGTCACACTCTCAGAAATTCACAGGGGAGTTCTACCCTGTCTTATAGTTTCACCGTGAGTTGGCATGGATCCAATGGCCATGGTTTTGGTTTGGTTCAACATCTACATGTTCCTTTTCCCACTATTTTTTTCAATTATATACTACTAGTTATATTGATATAATTAATAGAATGACAGAGCAGCCCCTGTATTCTACTCATATTATTTTCCAAGTACCTAATGATGCTGTTTCTAAAATAGACCAGTGATTTATAGAAACATTAGATGAATGGGTTTTAGGCTTTTCTTAATTCTACCCCCCGGATTTCATATACTGAAAACTATAGAAAAACACATAACATGGACTCAAGAGGTTACCAAAAATGACAAAATAGAACAGAGATAAATACCAATGTAAAAAAATAGAAAATAATAAAAACCAGATCAAGCCCCAAATGTATCAGGGTGGCAGGTTTTAACTGTTCAAACTGGAGTTATCATTTTAACCTACTATTGTCATCTCACCCTTACTCTCTGTCTAATAAGCAGGTTAATCCTAGCCCTTACGTATGGCTACAGCGAAATCGCTGCGGGCTTATTCCCTGTGGAGATCCTGCAAATGTGTTTTGGGCTTGCACTGCCATCGTAAGGTAGGCTAAAAGTTCTTAGTGAGGAAACAAAGGGTACAAACTATGGATGGATTTTATCTGAAAAAAGGATGAATTTCACCACATCAAAATTGAAAGCTGGTAGTGCCTTTGTTGGACTGCTAACTACAAGATCATGGGTTCAAACCCAACATCCAGTCTGTGGGCAAAAGATGAGGTTTTCTACTCCTGTAAAGACACACTGCCACGGAAACCCTATATCACCTCACTATGAGCTGGAATTGACTCTATGGCCCTTGGTTTGCGTTCATCAAAAGACACTGTTGAGAAAATGAAAAGTCAATCCACAAATTAGTGGGAAAATATTATATATGTCAAAGTATATGTACCCAGATGACACAGAATTCTTACACAACAATAATGAAAATAATGGAAAAATTTCAACAGACTATGCAAAAGGAAATAAGTGCAAATAAAATCTAATCATTACTAGTCACTGGGACATTTTAATTTAGAATCAAAATAAGATTCAATTTGACACCCATTAGAGCATGTCAAACTTAAAACACTGAAAATATTTAATGCGTGCAAAGATATGAGATTGCTGGAACACGCAGATTACTGGTAGATACAGTTGCTGGTGAATTGATCCTGTTTCTTGGGGACCTCCTGTGTGTCAGAGTAGAGCTGTACTTTGAAGGGTTTTAATGACTGTTTTTTCCCCAAAGTAGATGGTCCGGCCTTTCTGCTAAAGTGTCTCTTGGGGTACTCAAATGACGAACCCTGCAATGAGCAAGCCATCCTGTTTATCATTTGGGCTTGAGATACATATCATTGGTAGGCCTGACCAATAATAGTACAACCACTTGGTAGAATCATTTGGAAATGTATTTATTATAAGCTTCTAATAAAGAAAGAGGAAGATCCTCTTAATTGAGATATATTTAGGCATCATAGGATTTAATGCGACTATTTTGGTGGTGTGCGTGCATGTATGTGTGTGTGCGTCAATATATGTATGTACTCTCCGTTAATGAGGTGGACACATAGGACTACAGAATATGTTTTGAAAACTTCCCTCCTTTTAGCAACTTAAAGGACTTGTAAAATAAGTACTTACAAAGGAAGCTTCCTAGCAGAGGTTGATTTTCAAATTTAATAGAAATTCTTAACACCAAATGAGTTTACAAATGTAAGACCAGAACATTCAACACATTAATTTCAGACATGAGCAAAAATGATAGGACATTACATTTCGGGGTGCTGTAGGAATAAGAGAAGCAAGTGGGAGCCAGGAAGAGGTGAAGGCAGACACTGACCACTGGGACCCGTTGTTTGCCCTCTCTTCTGCAGCACCCATGTTGAGAGGGAGACTGTGGGATTTTTAGGTAGAATGATTTGCTAATTCCCAAGAACTGTTTGTCTACATTCTCTCATAGAAAAAAAAAAAGCAAATTAGAAAGTAGAGTTACAAGGCATGAAAATAAAGTTAAAAATAAAGAAATAAAGCTTCAAAATCTTATTTCATAGGTAATTGTGTGTGCACATCTTCTTAGACAAAACATTGGAATAACCATGACCTGCCGATGCTAATAAACTCCCATTTGTTCCATGCTAATTCAAGGTCCCTAGGTGGCATGAAAGTTTGACCTTAACTCCTAAACTAAAAAGCAGGTATTGTGAGACTGTCTCACTTACGTTGGACATTATCTTGGGAGGGACCGGTAAAAGGATGTCATGCTTCATAAAGCACAATGACGAAGAGGAAGACTCAAAATGTGATGGAATTACCCAGGATCGCAACAATGGGTTCAAACACGGCACAAAACAGACAAAGGTCGAGGACGAGGCAGTGTTTGCTTCTGTTGCTGGGGTCACTATGAGCCTAGGATATGGGGGTCACGGTGAGTCAGAGTTTGCTCAACCGCATGAATAGCAACAACAACTAACATAGAGGTTTGGACTCACCCAGGGGCAGCAGGAGAAAAATCCTAGCAACCTGCTTCTATAATATTTTCAGCCCACAACACCTCTAAAGTAATTTTAATGCATAACAAATGGGGGGTGTCCATGTTTTGGAATTGTCTCAATGACAATAGTAGGTCTTTGTTTGTTCGCCTTTCTGTTTAATTTAGAGTCATGCATTCTGAAACAAAATGTTTTTTCCCCTGCTTTTAAATACAGTGAAATGCTGAGGAGGTTAAGGGATTTTTCACCCCAAACCTAAGAATAATCAAAGAAAAATACCAGGAGTTCCAAATACTGTCAAAATAACCTCTGGTATGATCCAAAATTCAGAGAACATTGATTGTCAATTTCTGGTTCTTGGGATCAAGGAAGAAAACAAATAATCTAAAATGATGGTATGATATTGGTAACAAAAGTAGGCTTCAAAAGAAATAAAATATTCCATCTCAAAAGTATATTTTATTCAGGAAGTCAAAAGAAAGTTACAATGGGCCAAGTAGTAGAAATCCCTTCACAAGTCACAGACGCAGCAGAACCAACTGATGAAACCCAGGGACTGTGGGGTTGCTCCTCTTTGAAGCTCTGGGATCCAGGCAGAGATGAGGGCTGCCCTGACTCAGTTTCCTCCTGGAGAGGAGTAGTACAATAGCTCACGGTGGGGGGGGGGGAGGGGGGAGAAAGAGAGCTAGCAAGCAATAACTTTCAGGTCTCAGAAATCATAACAGGCTGATCCATGCGTGATGAATGGGGAATGCCCTCGTCCATGCCTGGCTTTGAAGAGAAGAGGCAGGTAGAACGATGGAAAGACGTGAGCCAACTGTTCTTGTCCTTTCACAATCCTGATGAATTGAGAACTGGTTACTTGTTCTTGGGTGGATAGTTTTGCTGGCAGGGATGAGGTGGCTGCACGGGAGGGCATTTCTGCTGGCATGGCTGAGGTGGGTACTGCACAGGTGGGCATGGCTCTGGGCACTTAGGGGGTGGGCAAGGCTCTGGGCACTTTGGGGGTGGGCAAGGCTCAGGGCACTTTGGGGGTGGGCAAGGCTCAGGGCACTTTGGCGGTGGGCAAGGCTCAGGGCACTTCGGAGGGGGGCAAGGCTGTGGAACCTTCGGCGGGGGGCATGGTTGAGGACACTGAGGTGGGCACAGCACAGGAGGTGGCTGGCAGGGCTGTTTGCACTGCTGTTGCTGGTAGGACATCCTTCTTTGTCTCGAGGAATCTGAAAGAAATTGGATGGCAGAGGTCATAGAAGGATCTAGCTCCTACTGAAAAAGAAGCCAAAGCATATTTGAATGCACTGAAGTATATCCCTCCAATCCTACAGATATGCTTTCAACGCATTAAATCCTTTTTTACATCTTTTGGCTGTTTCTTCATTAGCAAATTGCTTTGGCAGCTGTGAAAAATTTATCTCTTTTCTCATGCTATTTCCTCAGAAAAGTAAAAAGTATTCATGTTTAAATGACAGTAACATTTTCAAGTAAGGTAGTCAGAATTTCTGAAACCCTGGGCAACCAAACAAACTGCTTTGTCCTTACAACTATAAGGCCTCATCACTTCAGTAGACAGCAATCTGCTCTTCTGAGACATTTGAAATACCTTTCAAATACCAATGAATTAACTCCAAAAACAAATGGTAATGGAAAACCAGATGAGAGAGAGAGAGAGAGAGAGGGAATGGTAAGGGAAAAAACATATGACAGAGAGAGAGAGAGAGAGAGAGAGAGAGAGAGAGAGAGAGAGAGAGAGAGAGAGAGAGACAGAGAGAGACAGAGAGAGAGAGAGAGAGAAGGGAAAATCCAGATATGAGAGAAAAAATGGTATAGGAAAAACCAGATATGAGAGAGAGAACCCTTGCACTCTTGATCATATGAAATCTTTTTCATTATAGACAAAAAAAATAACTATCAAATCCCAAATTAAACTGTAAATCATTCTTCTCCAATTCAGGGTTTCCATCAACTACTCATTCATCAAACACATGACCTTAACTTTGGACTCAGCAAATGTGCTGTCTTCAGATGGAATTCAAACCCTCGAGAGCATCAAGTCAACAGACGAACACAAAAAATAAAACTCACTGGGTGCTCAAAGTAGCTCAGGGACCAGGCGTCAGGATAGTGCACCCTGCACAGCGGAGCATCCCTTTATAGGGCCTGCTGCCCCACCCAGGGGGAAGTGGAGCTGGCTAAAAATGGGCAGGTCCAAGTATTTGCTAATGAAATGCAAACACATGCCCCCTTAATTGGCCTGACAGGTACTCTGATAACAGGAAAGCATGCTGCTCCAGGATCCACTGTGGTAAGTGTGTATGACTCAGGGACCTTGCCTGAATGGCAATTTAAGAGTTTCGGCAATAGGAATACTTAGGGAATTCCCAACCCTTTCCTATCCTATGTCATAAAAGATCTCTTCCCTGTGCATCACAGCTGGTTATCCTTTTGTCATATATGGTGGAGTTTAAACTTTGAGGACAACCTTGGACACTGTCTTCATGAGGTTCCTGGGTACATGGGGCACCCTTCCCATGACTCAGGTATTACTTGCTATTGAGTCAATTCTAACTCACGCTGATCATGTGTTCAAGAGCAACACTGGGCTTTCTGACGTTTCAGTGGTGTGGTCTCTCAGAAGTAGATAGCTAGATCCTTCCTCCAAGGTTGGCCTCATCCCAAAACCTCTTTTATTAGTAAGTAAGCACATAACCATTAGTGCCAGTCAGGGGCTCCTCTCAAGGTCACAAAAATCCCTCTTAGAAGGCATTTTCACTTGATCCTATGGCTTGTTAACATGAGCTTTCTTACACCCTCAACAATGGTCAGGGATAAGGATTCTGGTCATCTTTAAAAGCCCTCACGCAAGGAGAGTCCTCAACAACGAGCAAAATGGGGACCACTGGGGTCCTGGTTTCATCGTCTTGACTCTTCAATTGGAGGGCATCACACCGACATGAGTTCTGTATAAAAGTTGTAGCACCTTGAGTCCCATAGGCTCCCTAACACTACACCCTCCCCTACCGCAATGGAGAAGCCCTAGCAGTGCAGTTCCTGAAACTACACCATTCATCTCCTTTTTTTTAATGTTTTATTAGGGGCTAATACAACTTTTATCTCAATCCATACATACATCAATTGTGTAAAGCACATCTGTACATTCTTTGCCCTCATCATTTTCACAGCATTTGCTCTCCACTTAAGCCCTTTGCATCAGGTCCTCCTTTTTCCCCTTCCCACCCTACTCCCTCCTCTCTCATGAGCACTTGATAATTTATAAATTATTATTTTGTCATATCTTGTCCTATCCGAGGTCTCCCTTTACCCCCTTTTCTATTGTCCATTCCCCAAAAAGGAGGTCACATGTAGATCATTGTAATTGGTTCCCTCTTTCTAACGTTTTCTCCCTCTACCCTCTCAGTCTGGCCACTCAAATCCCTGGTTCTAAAGATACCATCCTCCCTGGATTCCCTGTGCCTCTAGCTCCTGTCTGTACCAGTGTACATCCTCTGCTCTTTCCATAACTGCAAGGGAGACTTTGGATCATGATAGTGGGGGGTGGGCTGGGGAACTAGCATTTAGGAACTGGAGGAAAGCTGTATTCTTCATCGGTGCTATATTGCACCCTGACTGACTCATCTCCTCCCCTAGACCCCTCTGTGAGGGGATCTCCAGAGGCCTTGACAAATGGGCTTTGGGTCTCCAATCTGCACTCCCCCCTTCATTCACTAGGGTAAGATTTTTTTTGTTCTGATGATGCCTTTTACCTGATCCCTTCAACAGACTTTCTAAAGTTAACTCCATCGTGGCATTATATATCAGCTGCTCTTACATAATTTCTCACAGTTGAAACATTAAGAAGATGGATCCTATTTTCTATCCTACATCTTTGGTAGCACAGGAAAATCCAGCCTAATGATCATAGCCGTCAAACTATTCATGTTATATTTTTACTTATTTAAAAACTGTGTTGGACACAGAAGCTTTTGTAAATTCAAGATAAAATTGGATCCGTTTATTACAAATTCCATTATTTGAAAAATGCATTTACAGCTTCTAAACATTAGTAACTAGGCCATTATGAACTCTATTTGGTTTGGGTGTTTGTCCACATTGATCAGAATGGGTGCACGTCAAATGAACCTGTTTCCACCTCTCTATTCCTCAGACGATATGCCATGGTGCTATCGGGGCAGAGAGATCTGCCTAGATCCTGATGTCTGACACCAAATCTGTCTTTGACAAGTTGTATGACCATGGCCTCGTCACGTCATGTCTTCAGCTGTGGATCTTTCTCTATGAACAGAGAATAAAACCCATCTTTTGGTCAAGACACTAGGAGGTGACTATACCAGGCTCTGAATTCTCTTTGAGGTGTAGTCCTCTTGATTCTCTTTCTGTCCTCTCATGCAAATCCATATTAGACCTGTATGCTATGCTTCCTTAACACCCCTTTTTCATCCATGATCCCTGAGGTGCTTCTGTGCCAGGACGAACCCAGGGAGAGATGCCGTCTCCTCAGTGCATTGCCTCCTTGCTGCTCTCCATGCTGTGCGTTTGTGTTTGAACCCTCTTATCTTTTCCAAAAGGACACTAGGCCAGCTCTAGATGGAAAGGGTCAGAACCTTCTCAATAGCACAAAGAGCAACAACAACCAACATTAAGCCTGGGGCGCACCCAGGGGCAGCAGGAGAAAAATCCCAGCAACCTGCTTCTATATCATTTTCAACCCACAACACCCTCTATAGCAATTTTAATCTATAACACATGTGGGGGACAGTATCCATGAGTGGGAATCATCTGAATGACAATAATTTTTGTTTGTTTGTTTGTGTGTTTGTTTCCACTTGTTTGTTTGCTTGTTGGTTTAATTCCGGGTCAGGCATGCTATCAACAAAACAGCAGGTTTTCTTTAACTGTATACCAAAAGAGTTTTGTTTTTTTTAATCTATTCCCTCCCCCAATTTTCAATAAAGTGGAATGCTGAGGATGTTAATAGATTTTCTACCAAAACCAAAGAATAATCAAAGAATTATATCTGGAGTTCCAAATAATATCAAAATAACTTCTGGTACGTTCCAAAACCTGGTTCTTGGGATCAAGGAAGAAGAGAAGTTCACTAAAATAATGGTACCATATTGGTAACAAAAGTAGACTTCAAAAGAAATAAATTATACCATTTGAAAAGTGTATTTATTCAGGAAGTCAAAAGAAAGTTACAATGAGCCAAGTAGTAGAAATCTCTTCACAAGTCACAGATGCTGCAGAACCACTGACGAAACCCAGGGACCGTGGGGTTGCTCCTCCTTGAAGCTCAGGGATCCAGGCAGAGATGAGGGCTGCCCTGACTCAGTTTCCTCCTCTAGAAGAGTAGTACAATAGCTCACGGGGGGGGGGAGGAGAAAGAGAGCTAGCAAGCAATAACTTTCAGGTGTCAGAAATCATAACAGGCTGATCAAAGGCTGATGGATGGGGAAGCCCCTCTGTCCATGACTGGCTTTGAAGAGAAGAGGAAGGTAGAATGGTGAAATGAGATGAATCAAATGCTCTTATTCTTTCATAATCCTGATGAATTCGGAATTTGTTACTTGTTCTTGGGTGGACACTTTTGCTGGCACGGATGAGGTGGCTGCACGGGAGGGCATTTTTGCTGGCATGTCTGAGGTGGGCACTGCACAGGTGGGCATGGCTCTGGGCACTTAGGGGGTGGGCAAGGCTCAGGGCACTTTGGGGGTGGGCAAGGCTGTGGAACCTTTGGCGGGGGGCATGGTTCAGGACACTGAGGTGGGCACAGCACAGGAGGTGGCTGGCAGGGCTGTTTGCACTGCTGCTGCTGGTAGGACATCTTTCTTTGTCTCAAGGAATCTGAAAGAAATTGGATGGCAGAGGTCACAGCAGGATTGAGCTCGTATGGAGAAAGAAGCCAAAGCCTATTTGAACTCAGTGAAAATATCTCTTCAATCCTCAAGGTATGCTTTCATCGCATTATGTTCTTTTTTTACACCATTCTAGGTATTCCCTCACTGGAAAATTGCTTTGCCAGCTGTGGAACATTTCCCTCTTTCCTCATACCATTTTCCCAGAAAAGTAAAACGTATTCCTATTTAGATGAAAGTAACATCCTCAAGTAAGATAGTCCGAATTTCTGAATGCCTGGGCAACCACACAAATTATACTGTCCTTCTACCTATGAGGCCTCATCACTTCAGTAGACATTTTAAATGTCTTTCAAATAGCAATAAATTAAGTCCAAAAAGAAATGGACAGGGAAAACCCAGAACCGATAGAGAGAGACAGGCATTCGTCTCTTTATCAAATGAAATCCTTTCAGTACAGCCATTAAGTGATCTATTTGCTCCCAAGTAAAAGCAGTATATCCTTCTTCCCCAATCCAGGCTTTCCATCACCTACTCATGCATCAAACGCATGATCTTTACTGGGAACCCACCAAATCTGTTGTCTTCAGACGCAATTCAAACACTTGAGAGCAACCGGTCAACAGATGAACACAAGAAATAAAACTTACCAGGTTCTCAAAGTAGCTCAGAGACCAAGCGTCAGGACAGTGCACTCTGCGCAGAAGAGCACCTCTTTATAGGGCTGCTGCCCCACCCCGGGGGAAGTAGAGCTGGCTAAAAATGGGCAGTTCCAAGAATTTCCTAACCAAATGCAAACGCATCCCTCCCTAATTTGCCTGACAGGAACTCTGATAACCGAAAGCATGTTGCTCCAGCTCTTGCTGTGGTAAGTGTCTATGATTCAGGCTCCCTGCCTTAAGGACAATTATAGGAGTTAAGTTCATGGAAAAATTTAGGGCATTCCTGACCCTTTCCTGTTCATCATGTTTCAGACATTATAAAAAAATGTCTTCTCTGTCCTTTATAGATGGTTGTCATTTTGTTATATATTGTGGAGTTTAAACTTTGAGGACAAATTTGGACCCAGACTTCATGAGGTTCCTGGGTACATGGTCACCCTTCCCATGACTCAGGTATCACTTGCTATTGAGTCAATTCTAACTCACGCTGATCATGTGTTCCAGAGCAGCACTGGGCTTTCTGACGTTTCAGTGGTGTGGTCTCTCAGAAGTAGATAGCTAGATCCTTCCTCCAAGGTTGGCCTCATCCTCAAACTTTTTTATTAATAAGTAAGCACATAACCATTTGTACCACCCAGGGGCCCTCTGATTATCACACTAAATTCTTATTTGAAGGCATTTCTCTTGATCTTATGGCTTGTTAACCTAAAATTCCTTCCACCCTAAAAATGGCCAGGCATGAAACTTCAGATCATTTTAAAACCCCTTCCCCAAAGAGGTTTCTAATCGAGCAAAATGGTGACCACTGGGATCCTAGTCTCCCAATCTTAATTCTTCAGTTGGAAGACAGAAAACTGATTCCAGTTCTTTTAAAATTAATACCACCTTGAGGATGTTTGCTCATTTGATGTATGTACAGATTGTGATAAGAGCCTTATGAGCCCCAATAAAAAGATTTAAAAAAAAAAGAAAATGATTAGGGCAAAGAATGTACGGATGTGCTTTATACAATTGATGTATGTATATGTATATGTATGGATTGTGATAAGAGTTGTATGAGCCCCTAATAAAATGTAAAAAAAAATAAATAAAATAAATAAATACATCAAAAAAAATTAATACCACCTTGAGTCCCATAGTCTCCACTAGCACCACACCATCACCTACTTCAATGGAGAAGCTCTAGCAGTTCAGTTCCTGAAACTACACCATTCATCAGACATTCTAAAGGTAAGTCCCTTCTTGCACGATATACCAGTTGCTCCCACACAACTTCTCCCAATTGACAACTAAGAAGATGTTTCATAGTATCTATTTTAACTCTCTGGAATCACAGGAAACTCCACCTAACAATCAATGCCATTCAAACAATCCCTTTTCATATTTTTTATTTATTTAAACAATGTGTCGGACACAGAAACTATTGGTAAATTCAAGATAAAATTTGATCCGTTTATTACGAATTCCGTTTTGAAAGGTAAAATTAATTTAGAGCTTCTAAAGATTAGTAACTGTAGGCCACTATGACCTACACTTGGTTTGGGGATTTCTCCACATTGATCATAGTGGAGTACACCCCACATGAACCTGTTTCCACTTCTGCATTCCCCAGACAAATTTACGGTGCTAAAGGGGAGGAGAGATCTGCCTGAACATGATGTCTGGCCCAACTCTATCTCTGAAAAGTTGTATGACCTTGGCCTGGTCAGCTCACTTCTTCAGCTGTGGATCTTTCCTCATGAACAGAGAATAAAACCCATCTCTGGCTAGGGACATTAGGAGGTGACTGAACCAGGCTCTTAATTATCTTTGAGGCTGTAATGCTCCTGATTCTCTCTCTGTACTCTCATAGAAACCCAGATTAGACTTGTATGCGATGCTTCCTAGAAATACGTTTCCCATCCTTGTTCCCTGAGGTGCTTCTGTGCCAGGACAAACCCAGGGGGAGATCCAGTCTCCTTCGTGCTATTCTGCCTTACTGCTCTCCATGCTGTGCATTTGTGTTTGAACCCTCTTATCTTTTCCAAAAGTACACTAGGCCAGCTCTAGATGGAAATCATTAGGATCTTGTCAATGGGAGGAATAGCAACAACTAACATAATGCTTTGGACTGAACCATTATCAGCATGAGAAAAATCATACAAATTTGCTGCTATATTATTTATAGCCAACATCACACGCTATAGCAATTTTAATTCATAAAACAGTGGGGGTGGTGTCCGTGAGTTGGAATCATCTCAATGACAAAAATTTCATTTGTTTGTTTTTGTTTATTTGTTTGTTTTTCTGTTTATTTCAGCACAAGTCATGCAGTCAGCAAACTGGCAGGCTTTCTTTAACTGTAGAGCACAGCAGATTTGTGATCTATCCCCCCCGCAACATTTCAAAACAGTGAAATGCTGAGGATGCTCATTGATTTTTCTAACCAAAAATGAATAATCACAGAACACTACCAGAAGTTGCAAATAATATCAAAATAACTGATGATATGATGGAAAATTCATTGAACACTGATAGTGAGCATCTGGTTCTTGGGATCGAGGAGGAAGAGAAATATACTAAAATAATGGTACGATATTGGGAAGAAAAGCAGATGTCCAAAGAAATAAATTATATCATTTGAAAACTGTATTTATTCAGGAAGTGAAAAGAAAGTTACAATGGCCCAAGACGTGGACATCTCTTCACAGGTCACAGACGTCGCAGAACCAACTGATGAAACCCAGGGACTGTCGGGTGGCGCCTCCTTGAAGCTCTGGGATCCAGGCATAGATGAGGGATACCATGACTCAGTTTCCTCCTGGAGAGGAGTTATATCACAGCTCAGGGGGAAGAGAGAGAGGGAGAACTTTCAGATGCCAGCAATCATAAGAGGCTGATCCATGGGTGAAGGATGGGGAATGCCCTCGTCCATGCCTGGCTTTGAAGAGAAGAGGCAGGTAGAACGATGGAAAGACGTGAGCCAACTGTTCTTGTCCTTTCACAATCCTGATGAATTGAGAACTGGTTACTTGTTCTTGGGTGGACACTTTTGCTGGCCGGGATAGGGTGGCTGCACGGGAGGGTAATTCTGCTGGCATGGCTGAGGTGGGTACTGCACAGGTGGGCATGGCTCTGGGCACTTTGGTGGTGGGCAAGGCTCAGGGCACTTTGGGGGTGGGCAAGGCTCAGGGCACTTCGGAGGGGGGCAAGGCTGTGGAACCTTCGGCGGGGGGCATGGTTGAGGACACTGAGGTGGGCACAGCACAGGAGGTGGCTGGCACGGCTGTTTGCACTGCTGTTGCTGGTAGGACATTTTCTTTGTCTCAAGGAATCTGAAAGAAATTGGATGGCAGAGGTCACCGAAGGATCGAGCTTGTACAGAGAAAGAAGCCAAAGCCTATTTGAACTCACTGACGAGTATCCCTCCAATCCTCAAGATACGTTTCCGTCGCATTAACTCCTTGTTTACAGCTTTTGGCGATTCCCTCATTAGAAAATTGCTTTGGGAGTTGTGGAAAATTTCTCTCTTTTTTATGCCATTTTCCCAGAAAAGTAAAAAGTATTCATGTTTAGATGACAGGAACATCTTCAAGTAAGGTACTCAGAATTTCTGAAATCTGGGCAACCACACAAACTACTATGTCCTTACAACTGCGAGGTCTGTTCACTTCAGTGGACAGCAACTTGCTCTTGCCAGACATTTTAAATGCTTTTCAAATACCAACGAATTAACTCCAAAAACAAATGGCAAGGGAAAAACCAGATATAAGAGAGAGAGAAGAAATGGTAATGGAAAAAACAGATAGGAGAGAGAGAGACAGAGAGAATCCTTGCGCTCCTGATCAAATAAAATCTTTTTCATTACAGATAAAACTATTAACTATCAATTTGACCAATATATCATTCTTCTCCAATCCTTTCTTTCCATCAACAACTCACGCATCAAATGCATGATCTTAACTTTGGACTCAGCAAATCTGTTGTTTTCAGATGGAATTCGGACACTTGAGAGCAACACGTCAACAGATGAACACAAGAAATAAAACTCACCGGGTGCTCAAAGTAGCTCAGGGACCAAGCGTCAGGACAGGGCACCCTGCACAGCGGAGCACCCCTTTATAGGGCTGCTGCCCCACCCAGGGGGAAGTGGAGCTGGCTAAAAATGGGCAGGTCCAAGTATTTGCTAATGAAATGCAAACACATCCCCTCTTAATCGGCCTGACAGGTACTCTGATACCCGGGAAGCATGCTGCTCCAGGATCCACTGTGGTAAGTGTGTATGACTCAGGCACCTGTGACAATGGGAATAGTTATGGAATTCCCAACCCTTTCCTATCCATCACCTATCCCACGTGATGAAAGATCTCTTCCGTGTGCATCACAGCTGGTTGTCCTTTTGTCATATACGGCGGAGTTTAAACTTTGAGGACAACTTTGGACGCTGTCTTCACGAGGTTCCTGGGTGCATGGGGCACCCTTCTCATGACCCAGGTATTACTTGCTATTGAGTCAATTCTAAATCACGCCGATCATGTGTTCCAGAGCAACACTTGGCTTTCTGACGTTTCAGTGGTGGGGTCTCTCAGAAGTAGATAGCTAGATCCTTCCTCCAAGGTTGGCCTCACCCAAAAACCTCTTTTATTAGTAAGTAAAGACATAACCATTTGTGCCTGTCAGGGTGTCCTCTCATGGTCACACTAAATCCTTCTTATCAGGCATTTGCTCTCGATCATATGGCTTGTTAACGTAGCCTCCTTACCCTCAGAACTGGCCAGGCATAAAGATTCTGGTCATCTGAAAAAGCCCTCTTGCAATGAGAGTTCTCAACAGTGAGCAAAATGGGGACCACTGGCGTCCTGGTTTCATCATCTTGACTCTTCAAATGGAGAGCATCACACTGACTTGAGTTCTGGATAAAAGTTGCAGCACCTTGAGTCCCATAGGCTCCACTAGCACCACACCCTCCCCTACCGCAATGGGGAAGCCCTAGCAGTGCAGTTCCTGAAACTACACCATTCATCAGACTTTCTTTTTTTTATGTTTTATTAGGGAATCAAACAACTCTTATCACAATCCGTACATGCATTCGTGCTATAAAATATATCTGTACATTCTTTGCCCTAACCATTTTCACAGTATTTGCTCTCCACGTAAGCCCTTGGAATCAGGTCCTCTTTTTCCCCCTCCCTCCCCACTCACCCCTCTCTCATGAGCCCTTGATAATTTATAAATTATAATTTTGTCATATCTTGCCATATCCGAGGTCTCCCTTTACCGCTCTTCTGTTTTCCGTCCCCCAGGGAGGAGGTCACTTGTAAATCCTTCTAATCGGTTGCCTCTTTCCAATGCCTTCTCCCTCTACACTCCCAGTATCTCCACTCACACCCCTGGTCCTGAAGGTGTCATCCTCCCTGGATTCCCTGTGCCTGCAGCTCCTATATGCACCAGTGTACATCCTCTGCTCTCGCCAGAATGGCCCGGTATAATTCGAATCGTGATAGTGCGGGTTAGGGTGGGGAGGAAGCATTTAGGAACTGGAGGAAAGCTGTATTCTTTATCGGTGCTACATCACACCCTGACTGACTCATCTCCTCCCCTACACCCCTCTGCAAGCGTATCTCCAGAGGCCCACAAATGGGCTTTGGTCCACTCTACACTTCCCCCTTCATTCAGTATGGTAAGATTTTTTTTATTCTGATGATGCCTTATACCTGATCCTTTCAACACACTTTCTAAATTTCACTCCATCCTCACCTTGTATATCAGTTGCTCTTACAGAATTTCTCACAGTTGAAAAATTAAGAAAATGGATCCTATTTTCTATCTTACCTTTTTGATATCACAGGAAAATCCAGGCTAACAATCTTAGCCATTCCAACTATTCATTATATACTTTTTGCTTATTTAAACACTTTGTTGGACACTGTGTTGGACAGGGTTCTCTAGAGAGACAAACCAGTTTGCTAGTAATTATTTATAAATATATTTATAAAGATAGTTTTATAAATCAAGAAATAAACCATTAAATTACATGCAGATAGATAATACAAGAAATTAAGAGTTAAATTATAAAGCAGTGAGACACTAGCAGTCCTTTAAGGTTTGAGAGCTGCCAGTTGCCAGTTCCCTTCAGTAGAGAGGGCTGGGCTATATATACCCAGGCAGCAAACAGCAAGGCAGGTCCCCAACTGTCATCAACTCTCAGTCCCCAGCTCCAGAGATGAACATTGCAATCATGTGGGCTTAAAGGGACCTCAACTTATAGTGACACAGTCCACAGGCTAGGCATCCCACAGGTAGTGTACTCGTTTAAACTGAGGCACAGAACAACCAAGGTGATGATCACGGAGCCATATATCCCTCTGCCCTACAGTTAATCTTACTTGTGTTTATCGGCCAGGCTGGCACAATCAACTATAGCAGACACAGAAGCTTTTGGTAAATTCAAGATAAAATTCGATCTCTTTATTACAAATTCCATTATTTGAAAAATGCATTTCCAGCTTCTACACATTAATAACTAGGCCATTATGAACTCTATTTGGTTTGGGTGTTTGTTCACATTGATCAGAATGGAATACACGTCAGATGAACATTCCTAAGACGATATGCCAGGGTGCTTACGGGGTGGAGTGATCTGCGTAGAACCTGATGTCTGGCCCTAATTCCATCTTTGACAAGTTGTATGACCACGGCCTGGTCATGTCACGTCTTCAGCAGTGGATCTTTCTCTATGAACAGAGAATAAAACCCATCTTTTGGTTAAGACACTAGGAGGTGACTATACCAGGTTCTGAATTCTCTTTGAGGTGTAGTCCTCTTGATTCTCTTTCTGTCCTCTCATGCAAATCCATATTAGACCTGTATGCTATGCTTCCTTAACACCCATTTTTCATCCATGATCCCTGAGGTGCTTCTGTGCCAGGACGAACCCAGGCAGAGATGCCATCTCCTCAGGGCATTTCCTCCTTGCTGCTCTCCATGCTGTGCGTTTGTGTTTGAACCCTCTTATCTTTTCCAAAAGGACACTAGGCCAGCTCTAGATGGAAAGGTTCAGAACCTTCTCAATAGCACTAAGAGCAACAACAACCAACATTAAGCTTTGCCCGCACCCAGGGGCAGCTTGGCAAAAATCCTAGCAACCTGTTTCTTTATTTTCAGCCAACAGCACGCCCTATTTCGATTTTAATCTATAACACATGTGGGGGGACAGTATCCATGAGTGGGATTCATCTGAATGACAATACTTTTTGTTTTTTTGCACTTGTTTGTTAGCTGTCGGTATAATTCCAGGTCAGGCATGCTATCAACCAAACATCTCACTGTATACCAAAAGCATTTCTTTTATCTATTTCACCGCTGATTTTTGACAAAGTGAAATGCTGAGGACATGAATTGATTTTTCTACCGAAACCAAAGAATAATCAAAGAATTATATCCGGAATTCCAAATAATATCAAAATAACTTCTGGTATGATCAAAATTTCACAGAACATTGATAGTGAGCATCTGATTGTTGGGATCAAGGAAGAAGAGGGATACACTAAAATAAAGGTACGCTATTGGCAACCAAAGTAGAATTCAAAAGAAATAAATTATACCGTTTCAAAAGGGTATTTTATTCAGGAAGTCAAAAGAAAGTTACAATGGGTCACGTGGTAGAAATCTCTTCACAAGTCACAGACACTGCAGAACCAACTGATCAAACACAGGAGTTTGGGGTTGGTCCTCTTTGAAGCTCTGGGATCCAGGTTCTGACCCAGTTTCCTCCTGGAGAGGAGTTATATCACAGCTCAGGGGGAAGAGAGAGAGGGAGAACTTTCAGAGGCCAGCAATCATAAGAGGCTGATCCATAGGTGATGAATGGGGAATGCCCTCGTCCATGCCTGGCTTTGAAGAGAAGAGGCAGGTAGAACGATGGAAAGACGTGAGCCAACTGTTCTTATCCTTGCACAATCCTGATGAATTGAGAACTGGTTACTTGTTCTTGGGTGGATACTTTTGCTGGCCGGGATAGGGTGGCTGCACGGGAGGGTAATTCTGCTGGCATGGCTGAGGTGGGTACTGCACAGGTGGGCAAGGCTCAGGGCACTTTGGGGGTGGGCAAGGCTCAGGGCCCTTCGGAGGGGGGCAAGGCTGTGGAACCTTCGGCGGGGGGCATGGTTGAGGACACTGAGGTGGGCACAGCACAGGAGGTGGCTGGCACGGCTGTTTGCACTGCTGCTGCTGGTAGGACATCTTTCTTTGTCTCAAGGAATCTGAAAGAAATTGGATGGCAGAGGTCACCGAAGGATCGAGCTTGTACAGAGAAAGAAGCCAACGCCTATTTGAACTCACTGACGAGAATCCCTCCAATCCACAAGATACGTTTCCGTCGCATTAACTCCTTGTTTACAGCTTTTGGCGATTCCCTCATTAGAAAATTGCTTTGGGAGTTGTGGAAAATTTCTCTCTTTTTCATGCCATTTTCCCAGAAAAGTAAAAAGTATTCATGTTTAGATGACAGGAACATCTTCAAGTAAGGTACTCAGAATTTCTGAAACCTGGGCAACCACACAAACTACTATGTCCTTACAACTGCGAGGTCTCTTCACTTCAGTGGACAGCAACCTGCTCTTTCCGGACATTTTAAATGCTTTTCAAATACCAACGAATTAACTCCAAAAACAAATGGCAAGGGAAAAACCAGATATAAGAGAGAGAGAAGAAATGGTAATGGAAAAAACAGATAGGAGAGAGAGAGACAGAGAGAATCCTTGCGCTCCTGATCAAATAAAATCTTTTTCATTACAGACAAAACTATTAACTATCAATTTGAACAATATATCATTCTTCTCCAAACCTTTCTTTCCATCAACTATTTACGCATCAAATGCATGATCTTAACTTTGGACTCAGCAAATCTGTTGTCTTCAGATGGAATTCAGACACTTGAGATCAACAGGTCAACAGATTAACATAAGAAATAAAACTCACCGGGTGCTGAATGTAGCTCAGGGACCAAGCGTCAGGACAGTGCACCCTGAACAGCAGAGCACCCCTTTATAGGGCCTTCTGCCCCACCCAGGGGGAAGTGGAGCTGGCTAAAAATGGGCAGGTCCAAGTATTTGCTAATGAAATGCAAACACATCCCCTCTTAATTGGTCTGACAAGTACTCTGATAACCGGGAAGCATGCTGCTCCAGGATCCACTGTGCTAAGTGTGTATGACTCAGGCACCTGTGCCAATGGGAATAGTTAGGGAATTCCCAACCCTTTCCGATCCATCACCTATCCCACGTGATGAAAGATCTCTTCCGTGTGCATGACAGCTGGTTGTCCTTTTGTCATATACGGTGGAGTTTAAATTTTGAGGACAACTTTGGACCCTGTCTTCACGAGGTTCCTGGGTACATGGGGCACCCTTCTCATGACCCAGGTATTACTTGCTATTGAGTCAATTCTAAATAACGCCGATCATATGTTCCAGAGCAACACTTGGCTTTCTGACGTTTCAGTGGTGGGGTCTCTCAGAAGTAGATAGCTAGATCCTTCCTCCAAGGTTGGCCTCACCCAAAAACCTCTTTTATTAGTAAGTAAAGACATAACCATTTGTGCCTGTCAGGGTGTCCTCTCATGGTCACACTAAATCCTTCTTATCAGGCATTTGCTCTCGATCATATGGCTTGTTAACGTAGCCTCCTTACCCTCAGAACTGGCCAGGCATAAAGATTCTGGTCATCTGAAAAAGCCCTCTTGCAATGAGAGTTCTCAACAGTGAGCAAAATGGGGACCACTGGCGTCCTGGTTTCATCATCTTGACTCTTCAAATGGAGAGCATCACACTGACTTGAGTTCTGGATAAAAGTTGCAGCACCTTGAGTCCCATAGGCTCCACTAGCACCACACCCTCCCCTACCGCAATGGGGAAGCCCTAGCAGTGCAGTTCCTGAAACTACACCATTCATCAGACTTTCTTTTTTTTATGTTTTATTAGGGAATCAAACAACTCTTATCACAATCCGTACATGCATTCGTGCTATAAAATATATCTGTACATTCTTTGCCCTAACCATTTTCACAGTATTTGCTCTCCACGTAAGCCCTTGGAATCAGGTCCTCTTTTTCCCCCTCCCTCCCCACTCACCCCTCTCTCATGAGCCCTTGATAATTTATAAATTATAATTTTGTCATATCTTGCCATATCCGAGGTCTCCCTTTACCGCTCTTCTGTTTTCCGTCCCCCAGGGAGGAGGTCACTTGTAAATCCTTCTAATCGGTTGCCTCTTTCCAATGCCTTCTCCCTCTACACTCCCAGTATCTCCACTCACACCCCTGGTCCTGAAGGTGTCATCCTCCCTGGATTCCCTGTGCCTGCAGCTCCTATATGCACCAGTGTACATCCTCTGCTCTCGCCAGAATGGCCCGGTATAATTCGAATCGTGATAGTGCGGGTTAGGGTGGGGAGGAAGCATTTAGGAACTGGAGGAAAGCTGTATTCTTTATCGGTGCTACATCACACCCTGACTGACTCATCTCCTCCCCTACACCCCTCTGCAAGCGTATCTCCAGAGGCCCACAAATGGGCTTTGGTCCACTCTACACTTCCCCCTTCATTCAGTATGGTAAGATTTTTTTTATTCTGATGATGCCTTATACCTGATCCTTTCAACACACTTTCTAAATTTCACTCCATCCTCACCTTGTATATCAGTTGCTCTTACAGAATTTCTCACAGTTGAAAAATTAAGAAAATGGATCCTATTTTCTATCTTACCTTTTTGATATCACAGGAAAATCCAGGCTAACAATCTTAGCCATTCCAACTATTCATTATATACTTTTTGCTTATTTAAACACTTTGTTGGACACTGTGTTGGACAGGGTTCTCTAGAGAGACAAACCAGTTTGCTAGTAATTATTTATAAATATATTTGTAAAGATAGTTTTATAAATCAAGAAATAAACCATTAAATTACATACAGATAGATAATACAAGAAATTAAGAGTTAAATTATAAAGCAGTGAGACACTAGCAGTCCTTTAAGGTTTGAGAGCTGCCAGTTGCCAGTTCCCTTCAGTAGAGAGGGCTGGGCTATATATACCCAGGCAGCAAACAGCAAGGCAGGTCCCCAACTGTCATCAACTCTCAGTCCCCAGCTCCAGAGATGAACATTGCAATCATGTGGGCTTAAAGGGACCTCAACTTATAGTGACACAGTCCACAGGCTAGGCATCCCACAGGTAGTGTACTCGTTTAAACTGAGGCACAGAACAACCAAGGTGATGCCCACGGAGCCATATATCCCTCTGCCCTACAGTTAATCTTACTTGTGTTTATCGGCCAGGCTGGCACAATCAACTATAGCAGACACAGAAGCTTTTGGTAAATTCAAGATAAAATTCGATCTCTTTATTACAAATTCCATTATTTGAAAAATGCATTTCCAGCTTCTACACATTAATAACTAGGCCATTATGAACTCTATTTGGTTTGGGTGTTTGTTCACATTGATCAGAATGGAATACACGTCAGATGAACATTCCTAAGACGATATGCCAGGGTGCTTACGGGGTGGAGAGATCTGCGTAGAACCTGATGTCTGGCCCTAATTCCATCTTTGACAAGTTGTATGACCATGGCCTGGTCACGTCACGTCTTCAGCAGTGGATCTTTCTCTATGAACAGAGAATAAAACCCATCTTTTGGTCAAGACACTAGGAGGTGACTATACCAGGCTCTGAATTCTCTTTGAGGTGTAGTCCTCTTGATTCTCTTTCTGTCCTCTCATGCAAATCCATATTAGACCTGTATGCTATGCTTCCTTAACACCCATTTTTCATTCATGATCCCTGAGGTGCTTCTGTGCCAGGACGAACCCAGGGAGAGATGCCATCTCCTCAGTGCATTGCCTCCTTGCTGCTCTCCATGCTGTGCGTTTGTGTTTGAACCCTCTTATCTTTTCCAAAAGGACACTAGGCCAGCTCTAGATGGAAAGGTTCAGAACCTTCTCAATAGCACGAAGAGCAACAACAACCAACATTAAGCTTTGCCCGCACCCAGGGGCAGCTTGGGAAAAAACCTAGCAACCTGTTTCTATATTTTCAGCCAACAGCACCCCCTATTTCGATTTTAATCTATAACACATGTGGGGGGACAGTATCCATGAGTGGGATTCATCTGAATGACAATACTTTTTGTTTCTTTGCACTTGTTTGTTAGCTGTCGGTATAATTCCAGGTCAGGCATGCTATCAACCAAACATCTCACTGTATACCAAAAGCATTTCTTTTATCTATTTCCCCGCTGATTTTTGACAAAGTGAAATTCTGAGGATGTGAATTGATTTTTCTACCGAAACCAAAGAATAATCAAAGAATTATATCCGGAATTCCAAATAATATCAAAATAACTTCTGGTATGATCAAAATTTCACAGAACATTGATAGTGAGCATCTGATTGTTGGGATCAAGGAAGAAGAGGGATACACTAAAATAAAGGTACGCTATTGGCAACCAAAGTAGAATTCAAAAGAAATAAATTATACCTTTTCAAAAGGGTATTTTATTCAGGAAGTCAAAAGAAAGTTACAATGGGTCACGTGGTAGAAATCTCTTCACAAGTCACAGACACTGCAGAACCAACTGATCAAACACAGGAGTTTGGGGTTGGTCCTCTTTGAAGCTCTGGGATCCAGGTTCTGACCCAGTTTCCTCCTGGAGAGTAGTTATATCACAGCTCAGGGGGAAGAGAGAGAGGGAGAACTTTCAGATGCCAGCAATAATAAGAGGCTGATCCATGGGTGATGGATGAGGAATGCCCTCGTCCATGCCTGGCTTTGAAGAGAAGAGGCAGGTAGAACGATGGAAAGACGTGAGCCAACTGTTCTTGTCCTTTCACAATCCTGATGAATTGAGAACTGGTTACTTGTTCTTGGGTGGATACTTTTGCTGGCCGGGATAGGGTGGCTGCACGGGAGGGTAATTCTGCTGGCATGGCTGAGGTGGGTACTGCACAGGTGGGCATGGCTCTGGGCACTTTGGTGGTGGGCAAGGCTCAGGGCACTTTGGGGGTGGGCAAGGCTCAGGGCACTTCGGAGGGGGGCAAGGCTGTGGAACCTTCGGCGGGGGGCATGGTTGAGGACACTGAGGTGGGCACAGCACAGGAGGTGGCTGGCACAGCTGTTTGCACTGCTGCTGCTGGTAGGACATCTTTCTTTGTCTCAAGGAATCTGAAAGAAATTGGATGGCAGAGGTCACCGAAGGATCGAGCTTGTACAGAGAAAGAAGCCAAAGCCTATTTGAACTCACTGACGAGAATCCCTCCAATCCACAAGATACGTTTCCGTCGCATTAACTCCTTGTTTACAGCTTTTGGCGATTCCCTCATTAGAAAATTGCTTTGGGAGTTGTGGAAAATTTCTCTCTTTTTCATGCCATTTTCCCAGAAAAGTAAAAAGTATTCATGTTTAGATGACAGGAACATCTTCAAGTAAGGTACTCAGAATTTCTGAAACCTGGGCAACCACACAAACTACTATGTCCTTACAACTGCGAGGTCTCTTCACTTCAGTGGACAGCAACCTGCTCTTTCCGGACATTTTAAATGCTTTTCAAATACCAACGAATTAACTCCAAAAACAAATGGCAAGGGAAAAACCAGATATAAGAGAGAGAGAAGAAATGGTAATGGAAAAAACAGATAGGAGAGAGAGAGACAGAGAGAATCCTTGCGCTCCTGATCAAATAAAATCTTTTTCATTACAGACAAAACTATTAACTATCAATTTGAACAATATATCATTCTTCTCCAAACCTTTCTTTCCATCAACTATTTACGCATCAAATGCATGATCTTAACTTTGGACTCAGCAAATCTGTTGTCTTCAGATGGAATTCAGACACTTGAGAGCAACAGGTCAACAGATGAACATAAGAAATAAAACTCACCGGGTGCTGAATGTAGCTCAGGGACCAAGCGTCAGGACAGTGCACCCTGAACAGCAGAGCACCCCTTTATAGGGCCTTCTGCCCCACCCAGGGGGAAGTGGAGCTGGCTAAAAATGGGCAGGTCCAAGTATTTGCTAATGAAATGCAAACACATCCCCTCTTAATTGGTCTGACAAGTACTCTGATAACCGGGAAGCATGCTGCTCCAGGATCCACTGTGCTAAGTGTGTATGACTCAGGCACCTGTGCCAATGGGAATAGTTAGGGAATTCCCAACCCTTTCCGATCCATCACCTATCCCACGTGATGAAAGATCTCTTCCGTGTGCATGACAGCTGGTTGTCCTTTTGTCATATACGGTGGAGTTTAAATTTTGAGGACAACTTTGGACCCTGTCTTCACGAGGTTCCTGGGTACATGGGGCACCCTTCTCATGACCCAGGTATTACTTGCTATTGAGTCAATTCTAAATAACGCCGATCATATGTTCCAGAGCAACACTTGGCTTTCTGACGTTTCAGTGGTGGGGTCTCTCAGAAGTAGATAGCTAGATCCTTCCTCCAAGGTTGGCCTCACCCAAAAACCTCTTTTATTAGTAAGTAAAGACATAACCATTTGTGCCTGTCAGGGTGTCCTCTCATGGTCACACTAAATCCTTCTTATCAGGCATTTGCTCTCGATCATATGGCTTGTTAACGTAGCCTCCTTACCCTCAGAACTGGCCAGGCATAAAGATTCTGGTCATCTGAAAAAGCCCTCTTGCAATGAGAGTTCTCAACAGTGAGCAAAATGGGGACCACTGGCGTCCTGGTTTCATCATCTTGACTCTTCAAATGGAGAGCATCACACTGACTTGAGTTCTGGATAAAAGTTGCAGCACCTTGAGTCCCATAGGCTCCACTAGCACCACACCCTCCCCTACCGCAATGGGGAAGCCCTAGCAGTGCAGTTCCTGAAACTACACCATTCATCAGACTTTCTTTTTTTTATGTTTTATTAGGGAATCAAACAACTCTTATCACAATCCGTACATGCATTCGTGCTATAAAATATATCTGTACATTCTTTGCCCTAACCATTTTCACAGTATTTGCTCTCCACGTAAGCCCTTGGAATCAGGTCCTCTTTTTCCCCCTCCCTCCCCACTCACCCCTCTCTCATGAGCCCTTGATAATTTATAAATTATAATTTTGTCATATCTTGCCATATCCGAGGTCTCCCTTTACCGCTCTTCTGTTTTCTGTCCCCCAGGGAGGAGGTCACTTGTAAATCCTTCTAATCGGTTGCCTCTTTCCAATGCCTTCTCCCTCTACACTCCCAGTATCTCCACTCACACCCCTGGTCCTGAAGGTGTCATCCTCCCTGGATTCCCTGTGCCTGCAGCTCCTATATGCACCAGTGTACATCCTCTGCTCTCGCCAGAATGGCCCGGTATAATTCGAATCGTGATAGTGCGGGTTAGGGTGGGGAGGAAGCATTTAGGAACTGGAGGAAAGCTGTATTCTTTATCGGTGCTACATCACACCCTGACTGACTCATCTCCTCCCCTACACCCCTCTGCAAGCGTATCTCCAGAGGCCCACAAATGGGCTTTGGTCCACTCTACACTTCCCCCTTCATTCAGTATGGTAAGATTTTTTTTATTCTGATGATGCCTTATACCTGATCCTTTCAACACACTTTCTAAATTTCACTCCATCCTCACCTTGTATATCAGTTGCTCTTACAGAATTTCTCACAGTTGAAAAATTAAGAAAATGGATCCTATTTTCTATCTTACCTTTTTGATATCACAGGAAAATCCAGGCTAACAATCTTAGCCATTCCAACTATTCATTATATACTTTTTGCTTATTTAAACACTTTGTTGGACACTGTGTTTGACAGGGTTATCTAGAGAGACAAACCAGTTTGCTAGTAATTATTTATAAATATATTTATAAAGATAGTTTTGTAAATCAAGAAATAAACCATTAAATTACATGCAGATAGATAATACAAGAAATTAAGAGTTAAATTATAAAGCAGTGA
The DNA here is from genome assembly GCF_050624435.1 of Tenrec ecaudatus. Classification (NCBI taxonomy): domain Eukaryota; kingdom Metazoa; phylum Chordata; class Mammalia; order Afrosoricida; family Tenrecidae; genus Tenrec; species Tenrec ecaudatus. Next base: position 162,593,887 of record NC_134530.1, read on the forward strand.
GACACTAGCAGTCCTTTAAGGTTTGAGAGCTGCCAGTTGCCAGTTCCCTTCAGTAGAGAGGGCTGGGCTATATATACCCAGGCAGCAAACAGCAAGGCAGGTCCCCAACTGTCATCAACTCTCAGTCCCCAGCTCCAGAGATGAACATTGCAATCATGTGGGCTTAAAGGGACCTCAACTTATAGTGACACAGTCCACAGGCTAGGCATCCCACAGGTAGTGTACTCGTTTAAACTGAGGCACAGAACAACCAAGGTGATGCCCACGGAGCCATATATCCCTCTGCCCTTCAGTTAATCCTACTTGTGTTTATCGGCCAGGCTGGCACAATCAACTATAGCAGACACAGAAGCTTTTGGTAAATTCAAGATAAAATTTGATCTCTTTATTACAAATTCCATTATTTGAAAAATGCATTTCCAGCTTCTACACATTAATAACTAGGCCATTATGAACTGTATTTGGTTTGGGTGTTTGTTCACATTGATCAGAATGGAATACACGTCAAATGAACATTCCTAAGACGATATGCCAGGGTGCTTACGGGGTGGAGAGATCTGCGTAGAACCTGATGTCTGGCCCCAATTCCATCTTTGACAAGTTGTAGGACCATGGCCTGGTCACATCATGTCTTCAGCTGTGGATCTTTCTCTATGAACAGAGAATAAAACCCATCTTTTGGTCAAGACACTAGGAGGTGACTATACCAGGCTCAGAATTCTCTTTGAGGTGTAGTCCTCTTGATTCTCTTTCTGTCCTCTCATGCAAATCCATATTAGACCTGTATGCTATGCTTCCTTAACACCCATTTTTCATCCATGATCCCTGAGGTGCTTCTGTGCCAGGACGAACCCAGGCAGAGATGCCGTCTCCTCAGTGCATTGCCTCCTTGCTGCTCTCCATGCTGTGCGTTTGTGTTTGAACCCTCTTATCTCTTCCAAAAGGACACTAGGCTAGCTCTAGATGGAAAGGGTCAGAACCTTCTCAATAGCACGAAGAGCAACAACAACCAACATTAAGCTTTGCCCGCACCCAGGGGCAGCTTGGGAAAAAACCTAGCAACCTGTTTCTATATTTTCAGCCAACAGCACCCCCTATTTCGATTTTAATCTATAACACATGTGGGGGGACAGTATCCATGAGTGGGATTCATCTGAATGACAATACTTTTTGTTTCTTTGCACTTGTTTGTTAGCTGTCGGTATAATTCCAGGTCAGGCATGCTATCAACCAAACATCTCACTGTATACCAAAAGCATTTCTTTTATCTATTTCCCCGCTGATTTTTGACAAAGTGAAATTCTGAGGATGTGAATTGATTTTTCTACCGAAACCAAAGAATAATCAAAGAATTATATCCGGAATTCCAAATAATATCAAAATAACTTCTGGTATGATCAAAATTTCACAGAACATTGATAGTGAGCATCTGATTGTTGGGATCAAGGAAGAAGAGGGATACACTAAAATAAAGGTACGCTATTGGCAACCAAAGTAGAATTCAAAAGAAATAAATTATACCGTTTCAAAAGGGTATTTTATTCAGGAAGTCAAAAGAAAGTTACAATGGGTCACGTGGTAGAAATCTCTTCACAAGTCACAGACACTGCAGAACCAACTGATCAAACACAGGAGTTTGGGGTTGGTCCTCTTTGAAGCTCTGGGATCCAGGTTCTGACCCAGTTTCCTCCTGGAGAGTAGTTATATCACAGCTCAGGGGGAAGAGAGAGAGGGAGAACTTTCAGATGCCAGCAATAATAAGAGGCTGATCCATGGGTGATGGATGAGGAATGCCCTCGTCCATGCCTGGCTTTGAAGAGAAGAGGCAGGTAGAACGATGGAAAGACGTGAGCCAACTGTTCTTGTCCTTTCACAATCCTGATGAATTGAGAACTGGTTACTTGTTCTTGGGTGGATACTTTTGCTGGCCGGGATAGGGTGGCTGCACGGGAGGGTAATTCTGCTGGCATGGCTGAGGTGGGTACTGCACAGGTGGGCATGGCTCTGGGCACTTTGGTGGTGGGCAAGGCTCAGGGCACTTTGGGGGTGGGCAAGGCTCAGGGCACTTCGGAGGGGGGCAAGGCTGTGGAACCTTCGGCGGGGGGCATGGTTGAGGACACTGAGGTGGGCACAGCACAGGAGGTGGCTGGCACGGCTGTTTGCACTGCTGCTGCTGGTAGGACATCTTTCTTTGTCTCAAGGAATCTGAAAGAAATTGGATGGCAGAGGTCACCGAAGGATCAAGCTTGTACAGAGAAAGAAGCCAACGCCTATTTGAACTCACTGACGAGAATCCCTCCAATCCACAAGATACGTTTCCGTCGCATTAACTCCTTGTTTACAGCTTTTGGCGATTCCCTCATTAGAAAATTGCTTTGGGAGTTGTGGAAAATTTCTCTCTTTTTCATGCCATTTTCCCAGAAAAGTAAAAAGTATTCATGTTTAGATGACAGGAACATCTTCAAGTAAGGTACTCAGAATTTCTGAAACCTGGGCAACCACACAAACTACTATGTCCTTACAACTGCGAGGTCTCTTCACTTCAGTGGACAGCAACCTGCTCTTTCCGGACATTTTAAATGCTTTTCAAATACCAACGAATTAACTCCAAAAACAAATGGCAAGGGAAAAACCAGATATAAGAGAGAGAGAAGAAATGGTAATGGAAAAAACAGATAGGAGAGAGAGAGACAGAGAGAATCCTTGCGCTCCTGATCAAATAAAATCTTTTTCATTACAGACAAAACTATTAACTATCAATTTGAACAATATATCATTCTTCTCCAAACCTTTCTTTCCATCAACTATTTACGCATCAAATGCATGATCTTAACTTTGGACTCAGCAAATCTGTTGTCTTCAGATGGAATTCAGACACTTGAGAGCAACAGGTCAACAGATGAACATAAGAAATAAAACTCACCGGGTGCTGAATGTAGCTCAGGGACCAAGCGTCAGGACAGTGCACCCTGAACAGCAGAGCACCCCTTTATAGGGCCTTCTGCCCCACCCAGGGGGAAGTGGAGCTGGCTAAAAATGGGCAGGTCCAAGTATTTGCTAATGAAATGCAAACACATCCCCTCTTAATGGGTCTGACAAGTACTCTGATAACCGGGAAGCATGCTGCTCCAGGATCCACTGTGCTAAGTGTGTATGACTCAGGCACCTGTGCCAATGGGAATAGTTAGGGAATTCCCAACCCTTTCCGATCCATCACCTATCCCACGTGATGAAAGATCTCTTCCGTGTGCATGACAGCTGGTTGTCCTTTTGTCATATACGGTGGAGTTTAAATTTTGAGGACAACTTTGGACCCTGTCTTCACGAGGTTCCTGGGTACATGGGGCACCCTTCTCATGACCCAGGTATTACTTGCTATTGAGTCAATTCTAAATAACGCTGATCATATGTTCCAGAGCAACACTTGGCTTTCTGACGTTTCAGTGGTGGGGTCTCTCAGAAGTAGATAGCTAGATCCTTCCTCCAAGGTTGGCCTCACCCAAAAACCTCTTTTATTAGTAAGTAAAGACATAACCATTTGTGCCTGTCAGGGTGTCCTCTCATGGTCACACTAAATCCTTCTTATCAGGCATTTGCTCTCGATCATATGGCTTGTTAACGTAGCCTCCTTACCCTCGGAACTGGCCAGGCATAAAGATTCTGGTCATCTGAAAAAGCCCTCTTGCAACGAGAGTTCTCAACAGCGAGCAAAATGGGGACCACTGGCGTCCTGGTTTCATCATCTTGACTCTTCAAATGGAGAGCATCACACTGACTTGAGTTCTGGATAAAAGTTGCAGCACCTTGAGTCCCATAGGCTCCACTAGCACCACACCCTCCCCTACCGCAATGGAGAAGCCCTAGCAGTGCAGTTCCTGAAACTACACCATTCATCAGACTTTCTTTTTTTTTATGTTTTATTAGGGACTCAAACAACTCTTATCACAATCCGTACATGCATCCGTGCTATAAAACATATCTGTACATTCTTTGCCCTAACCATTTTCACAGTATTTGCTCTCCACGTAAGCCCTTGGCATCAGGTCCTCTTTTTCCCCCTCCCTCCCCACTCACCCCTCTCTCATGAGCCCTTGATAATTTATAAATTATAATTTTGTCATATCTTGCCATGTCCGAGGTCTCCCTTTACCCCTCTTCTGTTTTCCATCCCCCAGGGAGGAGGTCACTTGTAAATCCTTCTAATCGGTTACCTCTTTCCAATGCCTTCTCCCTCTACACTCCCAGTATCTCCACCCACACCCCTGGTCCTGAAGGTGTCATCCTCCCTGGATTCCCTGTGCCTGCAGCTCCTATATGCACCAGTGTACATCCTCTGCTCTCGCCAGAATGGCCCGGTATAATTCGGATCGTGATAGTGGGGGTTAGGGTGGGGAGGAAGCATTTAGGAACTGGAGGAAAGCTGTATTCTTTATCGGTGCTACATCACACCCTGACTGACTCATCTCCTCCCCTACACCCCTCTGCAAGCGTATCTCCAGAGGCCCACAAATGGGCTTTTGGTCCACTCTACACTTCCCCCTTCATTTAGTATGGTAAGATTTTTTTTTATTCTGATGATGCCTTATACCTGATCCTTTCAACACACTTTCTAAATTTCACTCCATCCTCCCCTTGTATATCAGTTGCTCGTACAGAATTTCTCACAGTTGAAAAATTAAGAAAATGGATCCTATTTTCTATCTTACCTTTTTGATATCACAGGAAAATCCAGGCTAACAATCTTAGCCATTCCAACTATTCATTATATACTTTTTGCTTATTTAAACACTTTGTTGGACACTGTGTTGGACAGGGTTCTCTAGAGAGACAAACCAGTTTGCTAGTAATTTATATAAATATATTTATAAAGATAGTTTTATAAATCAAGAAATAAACCATTAAATTACATACAGATAGATAATACAAGAAATTAAGAGTTAAATTATAAAGCAGTGAGACACTAGCAGTCCTTTAAGGTTTGAGAGCTGCCAGTTGCCAGTTCCCTTCAGTAGAGAGGGCTGGGCTATATATACCCAGGCAGCAAACAGCAAGGCAGGTCCCCAACTGTCATCAACTCTCAGTCCCCAGCTCCAGAGATGAACATTGCAATCATGTGGGCTTAAAGGGACCTCAACTTATAGTGACACAGTCCACAGGCTAGGCATCCCACAGGTAGTGTACTCGTTTAAACTGAGGCACAGAACAACCAAGGTGATGCCCACGGAGCCATATATCCCTCTGCCCTTCAGTTAATCCTACTTGTGTTTATCGGCCAGGCTGGCACAATCAACTATAGCAGACACAGAAGCTTTTGGTAAATTCAAGATAAAATTTGATCTCTTTATTACAAATTCCATTATTTGAAAAATGCATTTCCAGCTTCTACACATTAATAACTAGGCCATTATGAACTGTATTTGGTTTGGGTGTTTGTTCACATTGATCAGAATGGAATACACGTCAAATGAACATTCCTAAGACGATATGCCAGGGTGCTTACGGGGTAGAGATCTGCGTAGAACCTGATGTCTGGCCCCAATTCCATCTTTGACAAGTTGTATGACCATGGCCTGGTCACGTCATGTCTTCAGCTGTGGATCTTTTTCTATGAACAGAGAATAAAACCCATCTTTTGGTCAAGACACTAGGAGGTGACTATACCAGGCTCTGAATTCTCTTTGAGGTGTAGTCCTCTTGATTCTCTTTCTGTCCTCTCATGCAAATCCATATTAGACCTGTATGCTATGCTTCCTTAACACCCATTTTTCATCCATGATCCCTGAGGTGCTTCTGTGCCAGGACGAACCCAGGCAGAGATGCCGTCTCCTCAGTGCATTGCCTCCTTGCTGCTCTCCATGCTGTGCGTTTGTGTTTGAACCCTCTTATCTTTTCCAAAAGGACACTAGGCCAGCTCTAGATGGAAAGGGTCAGAACCCTCTCAATAGCACGAAGAGCAACAACAACCAACATTAAGCTTTGCCCGCACCCAGGGGCAGCATGGGAAAAATCCTAGCAACCTGTTTCTATATTTTCAGCCAACAGCACTCCCTATTTCGATTTTAATCTATAACACATGTGGGGGGACAGTATCCATGAGTGGGATTCATCTGAATGACAATACTTTTTGTTTGTTTGCACTTCTTTGTTAGCTGTCGGTATAATTCCAGGTCAGGCATGCTATCAACCAAACATCTCACTGTATACCAAAAGCATTTCTTTTATCTATTTCACCGCTGATTTTTGACAAAGTGAAATGCTGAGGACGTGAATTGATTTTTCTACCGAAACCAAAGAATAATCAAAGAATTATATCCGGAATTCCAAATAATATCAAAATAACTTCTGGTATGATCAAAATTTCACAGAACATTGATAGTGAGCATCTGACTGTTGGGATCAAGGAAGAAGAGGGATACACTAAAATAAAGGTACGCTATTGGCAACCAAAGTAGAATTCAAAAGAAATAAATTATACCGTTTCAAAAGGGTATTTTATTCAGGAAGTCAAAAGAAAGTTACAATGGGTCACGTGGTAGAAATCTCTTCACAAGTCACAGACACTGCAGAACCAACTGATCAAACACAGGAGTTTGGGGTTGGTCCTCTTTGAAGCTCTGGGATCCAGGTTCTGACCCAGTTTCCTCCTGGAGAGGGGTTATATCACAGCTCAGGGGGAAGAGAGAGAGGGAGAACTTTCAGATGCCAGCAATCATAAGAGGCTGATCCATGGGTGATGGATGGGGAATGCCCTCGTCCATGCCTGGCTTTGAAGAGAAGAGGCAGGTAGAACGATGGAAAGACGTGAGCCAACTGTTCTTGTCCTTTCACAATCCTGATGAATTGAGAACTGGTTACTTGTTCTTGGGTGGATACTTTTGCTGGCCGGGATAGGGTGGCTGCACGGGAGGGTAATTCTGCTGGCATGGCTGAGGTGGGTACTGCACAGGTGGGCATGGCTCTGGGCACTTTGGTGGTGGGCAAGGCTCAGGGCACTTTGGGGGTGGGCAAGGCTCAGGGCACTTCGGAGGGGGGCAAGGCTGTGGAACCTTCGGCGGGGGGCATGGTTGAGGACACTGAGGTGGGCACAGCACAGGAGGTGGCTGGCATGGCTGTTTGCACTGCTGCTGCTGGTAGGACATCTTTCTTTGTCTCAAGGAATCTGAAAGAAATTGGATGGCAGAGGTCACAGAAGGATCGAGCTCGTATGGAGAAAGAAGCCAACGCCTATTTGAACTCACTGACGAGAATCCCTCCAGTCCTCAAGATACGTTTCCGTCGCATTAACTCCTTGTTTACAGCTTTTGGCGATTCCCTCATTAGAAAATTGCTTTGGGAGTTGTGGAAAATTTCTCTCTTTTTTATGCCATTTTCCCAGAAAAGTAAAAAGTATTCGTGTTTAGATGACAGGAACATCTTCAAGTAAGGTACTCAGAATTTCTGAAACCTGGGCAACCACACACTACTATGTCCTTACAACTGCGAGGCCTGTTCACTTCAGTGGACAGCAACCTGCTCTTGCCGGACATTTTAAATGCTTTTCAAATACCAACGAATTAACTCCAAAAACAAATGGTAAGGGAAAAACCAGATATGAGAGAGAGAGAGAAGAAATGGTAATGGAAAAAACAGATAGGAGAGAGAGAGACAGAGAGAATCCTTGCGCTCCTGATCAAATAAAATCTTTTTCATTACAGACAAAACTATTAACTATCAATTTGAACAATATATCATTCTTCTCCAATCCTTTCTTTCCATCAACTACTCACGCATCAAATGCATGATCTTAACTTTGGACTCAGCAAATCTGTTGTCTTCAGATGGAATTCGGACACTTGAGAGCAACACGTCAACAGATGAACACAAGAAATAAAACTCACCGGGTGCTCAAAGTAGCTCAGGGACCAAGCGTCAGGACAGGGCACCCTGCACAGCGGAGCACCCCTTTATAGGGCTGCTGCCCCACCCAGGGGGAAGTGGAGCTGGCTAAAAATGGGCAGGTCCAAGTATTTGCTAATGAAATGCAAACACATCCCCTCTTAATCGGCCTGACAGGTACTCTGATACCCGGGAAGCATGCTGCTCCAGGATCCACTGCGGTAAGTGTGTATGACTCAGGCACCTGTGACAATGGGAATAGTTATGGAATTCCCAACCCTTTCCTATCCATCACCTATCCCACGTGATGAAAGATCTCTTCCGTGTGCATCACAGCTGGTTGTCCTTTTGTCATATACGGCGGAGTTTAAACTTTGAGGACAACTTTGGACCCTGTCTTCACGAGGTTCCTGGGTACATGGGGCACCCTTCTCATGACCCAGGTATTACTTGCTATTGAGTCAATTCTAAATCATGCCGATCATGTGTTCCAGAGCAACACTTGGCTTTCTGACGTTTCAGTGGTGGGGTCTCTCAGAAGTAGATAGCTAGATCCTTCCTCCAAGGTTGGCCTCACCCAAAAACCTCTTTTATTAGTAAGTAAAGACATAACCATTTGTGCCTGTCAGGGTGTCCTCTCATGGTCACACTAAATCCTTCTTATCAGGCATTTGCTCTCGATCATATGGCTTGTTAACGTAGCCTCCTTACCCTCAGAACTGGCCAGGGATAAAGATTCTGGTCATCTGAAAAAGCCCTCTTGCAACGAGAGTTCTCAACAGCGAGCAAAATGGGGACCACTGGCATCCTGGTTTCATCATCTTGACTCTTCAAATGGAGAGCATCACACTGACTTGAGTTCTGGATAAAAGTTGCAGCACCTTGAGTCCCATAGGCTCCACTAGCACCACACCCTCCCCTACCGCAATGGAGAAGCCCTAGCAGTGCAGTTCCTGAAACTACACCATTCATCAGACTTTCTTTTTTTTTATGTTTTATTAGGGACTCAAACAACTCTTATCACAATCCGTACATGCATCCGTGCTATAAAACATATCTGTACATTCTTTGCCCTAACCATTTTCACAGTATTTGCTCTCCACGTAAGCCCTTGGCATCAGGTCCTCATTTTCCCCCTCCCTCCCCACTCACCCCTCTCTCATGAGCCCTTGATAATTTATAAATTATAATTTTGTCATATCTTGCCATGTCCGAGGTCTCCCTTTACCCCTCTTCTGTTTTCCGTCCCCCAGGGAGGAGGTCACTTGTAAATCCTTCTAATCGGTTACCTCTTTCCAATGCCTTCTCCCTCTACACTCCCAGTATCTCCACCCACACCCCTGGTCCTGAAGGTGTCATCCTCCCTGGATTCCCTGTGCCTGCAGCTGCTATATGCACCAGTGTACATCCTCTGCTCTCGCCAGAATGGCCCGGTATAATTCGGATCGGGATAGTGGGGGTTAGGGTGGGGAGGAAGCATTTAGGAACTGGAGGAAAGCTGTATTCTTTATCGGTGCTACATCACACCCTGACTGACTCATCTCCTCCCCTACACCCCTCTGCAAGCGTATCTCCAGAGGCCCACAAATGGGCTTTTGGTCCACTCTACACTTCCCCCTTCATTCAGTATGGTAAGATTTTTTTATTCTGATGATGCCTTATACCTGATCCTTTCAACACACTTTCTAAATTTCACTCCATCCTCCCCTTGTATATCAGTTGCTCTTACAGAATTTCTCACAGTTGAAAAATTAAGAAAATGGATCCTATTTTCTATCTTACCTTTTTGATATCACAGGAAAATCCAGGCTAACAATCTTAGCCATTCCAACTATTCATTATATACTTTTTGCTTATTTAAACACTTTGTTGGACACTGTGTTGGACAGGGTTCTCTAGAGAGACAAACCAGTTTGCTAGTAATTATTTATAAATATATTTATAAAGATAGTTTTATAAATCAAGAAATAAACCATTAAATTACATACAGATAGATAATACAAGAAATTAAGAGTTAAATTATAAAGCAGTGAGACACTAGCAGTCCTTTAAGGTTTGAGAGCTGCCAGTTGCCAGTTCCCTTCAGTAGAGAGGGCTGGGCTATATATACCCAGGCAGCAAACAGCAAGGCAGGTCCCCAACTGTCATCAACTCTCAGTCCCCAGCTCCAGAGATGAACATTGCAATCATGTGGGCTTAAAGGGACCTCAACTTATAGTGACACAGTCCACAGGCTAGGCATCCCACAGGTAGTGTACTCGTTTAAACTGAGGCACAGAACAACCAAGGTGATGCCCACGGAGCCATATATCCCTCTGCCCTTCAGTTAATCCTACTTGTGTTTATCGGCCAGGCTGGCACAATCAACTATAGCAGACACAGAAGCTTTTGGTAAATTCAAGATAAAATTTGATCTCTTTATTACAAATTCCATTATTTGAAAAATGCATTTCCAGCTTCTACACATTAATAACTAGGCCATTATGAACTGTATTTGGTTTGGGTGTTTGTTCACATTGATCAGAATGGAATACACGTCAAATGAACATTCCTAAGACGATATGCCAGGGTGCTTACGGGGTGGAGAGATCTGCGTAGAACCTGATGTCTGGCCCCAATTCCATCTTTGACAAGTTGTAGGACCATGGCCTGGTCACATCATGTCTTCAGCTGTGGATCTTTCTCTATGAACAGAGAATAAAACCCATCTTTTGGTCAAGACACTAGGAGGTGACTATACCAGGCTCAGAATTCTCTTTGAGGTGTAGTCCTCTTGATTCTCTTTCTGTCCTCTCATGCAAATCCATATTAGACCTGTATGCTATGCTTCCTTAACACCCATTTTTCATCCATGATCCCTGAGGTGCTTCTGTGCCAGGACGAACCCAGGCAGAGATGCCGTCTCCTCAGTGCATTGCCTCCTTGCTGCTCTCCATGCTGTGCGTTTGTGTTTGAACCCTCTTATCTCTTCCAAAAGGACACTAGGCTAGCTCTAGATGGAAAGGGTCAGAACCTTCTCAATAGCACGAAGAGCAACAACAACCAACATTAAGCTTTGCCCGCACCCAGGGGCAGCATGGGAAAAATCCTAGCAACCTGTTTCTATATTTTCAGCCAACAGCACCCCCTATTTCGATTTTAATCTATAACACATGTGGGGGGACAGTATCCATGAGTGGGATTCATCTGAATGACAATACTTTTTGTTTCTTTGCACTTCTTTGTTAGCTGTCGGTATAATTCCAGGTCAGGCATGCTATCAACCAAACATCTCACTGTATACCAAAAGCATTTCTTTTATCTATTTCACCGCTGATTTTTGACAAAGTGAAATGCTGAGGACGTGAATTGATTTTTCTACCGAAACCAAAGAATAATCAAAGAATTATATCCGGAATTCCAAATAATATCAAAAAACTTCTGGTATGATCCAAATTTCACAGAACATTGATAGTGAGCATCTGACTGTTGGGATCAAGGAAGAAGAGGGATACACTAAAATAAAGGTACGCTATTGGCAACCAAAGTAGAATTCAAAAGAAATAAATTATACCGTTTCAAAAGGGTATTTTATTCAAGAAGTCAAAAGAAAGTTACAATGGGTCACGTGGTAGAAATCTCTTCACAAGTCACAGACACTGCAGAACCAACTGATCAAACACAGGAGTTTGGGGTTGGTCCTCTTTGAAGCTCTGGGATCCAGGTTCTGACCCAGTTTCCTCCCGGAGAGGGGTTATATCACAGCTCAGGGGGAAGAGAGAGAGGGAGAACTTTCAGATGCCAGCAATCATAAGAGGCTGATCCATGGGTGATGGATGGGGAATGCCCTCGTCCATGCCTGGCTTTGAAGAGAAGAGGCAGGTAGAACGATGGAAAGACGTGAGCCAACTGTTCTTGTCCTTTCACAATCCTGATGAATTGAGAACTGGTTACTTGTTCTTGGGTGGACACTTTTGCTGGCCGGGATAGGGTGGCTGCACGGGAGGGTAATTCTGCTGGCATGGCTGAGGTGGGTACTGCACAGGTGGGCATGGCTCTGGGCACTTTGGGGGTGGGCAAGGCTCAGGGCACTTTGGGGGTGGGCAAGGCTCAGGGCACTTCGGAGGGGGGCAAGGCTGTGGAACCTTCGGCGGGGGGCATGGTTGAGGACACTGAGGTGGGCACAGCACAGGAGGTGGCTGGCACGGCTGTTTGCACTGCTGCTGCTGGTAGGACATCTTTCTTTGTCTCAAGGAATCTGAAAGAAATTGGATGGCAGAGGTCACAGAAGGATCGAGCTCGTATGGAGAAAGAAGCCAACGCCTATTTGAACTCACTGACGAGAATCCCTCCAGTCCTCAAGATACGTTTCCGTCGCATTAACTCCTTGTTTACAGCTTTTGGCGATTCCCTCATTAGAAAATTGCTTTGGGAGTTGTGGAAAATTTCTCTCTTTTTCATGCCATTTTCCCAGAAAAGTAAAAAGTATTCGTGTTTAGATGACAGGAACATCTTCAAGTAAGGTACTCAGAATTTCTGAAACCTGGGCAACCACACACTACTATGTCCTTACAACTGCGAGGCCTGTTCACTTCAGTGGACAGCAACCTGCTCTTGCCGGACATTTTAAATGCTTTTCAAATACCAACGAATTAACTCCAAAAACAAATGGTAAGGGAAAAACCAGATATGAGAGAGAGAGAGAAGAAATGGTAATGGAAAAAACAGATAGGAGAGAGAGAGACAGAGAGAATCCTTGCGCTCCTGATCAAATAAAATCTTTTTCATTACAGACAAAACTATTAACTATCAATTTGAACAATATATCATTCTTCTCCAATCCTTTCTTTCCATCAACTACTCACGCATCAAATGCATGATCTTAACTTTGGACTCAGCAAATCTGTTGTCTTCAGATGGAATTCGGACACTTGAGAGCAACACGTGAACAGATGAACACAAGAAATAAAACTCACCGGGTGCTCAAAGTAGCTCAGGGACCAAGCGTCAGGACAGGGCACCCTGCACAGCGGAGCACCCCTTTATAGGGCTGCTGCCCCACCCAGGGGGAAGTGGAGCTGGCTAAAAATGGGCAGGTCCAAGTATTTGCTAATGAAATGCAAACACATCCCCTCTTAATCGGCCTGACAGGTACTCTGATACCCGGGAAGCATGCTGCTCCAGGATCCACTGTGGTAAGTGTGTATGACTCAGGCACCTGTGACAATGGGAATAGTTATGGAATTCCCAACCCTTTCCTATCCATCACCTATCCCACGTGATGAAAGATCTCTTCCGTGTGCATCACAGCTGGTTGTCCTTTTGTCATATACGGCGGAGTTTAAACTTTGAGGACAACTTTGGACCCTGTCTTCACGAGGTTCCTGGGTACATGGGGCACCCTTCTCATGACCCAGGTATTACTTGCTATTGAGTCAATTCTAAATCACGCCGATCATGTGTTCCAGAGCAACACTTGGCTTTCTGACGTTTCAGTGGTGGGGTCTCTCAGAAGTAGATAGCTAGATCCTTCCTCCAAGGTTGGCCTCACCCAAAAACCTCTTTTATTAGTAAGTAAAGACATAACCATTTGTGCCTGTCAGGGTGTCCTCTCATGGTCACACTAAATCCTTCTTATCAGGCATTTGCTCTCGATCATATGGCTTGTTAACGTAGCCTCCTTACCCTCAGAACTGGCCAGGGATAAAGATTCTGGTCATCTGAAAAAGCCCTCTTGCAACGAGAGTTCTCAACAGCGAGCAAAATGGGGACCACTGGCGTCCTGGTTTCATCATCTTGACTCTTCAAATGGAGAGCATCACACTGACTTGAGTTCTGGATAAAAGTTGCAGCACCTTGAGTCCCATAGGCTCCACTAGCACCACACCCTCCCCTACCGCAATGGAGAAGCCCTAGCAGTGCAGTTCCTGAAACTACACCATTCATCAGACTTTCTTTTTTTTTATGTTTTATTAGGGACTCAAACAACTCTTATCACAATCCGTACATGCATCCGTGCTATAAAACATATCTGTACATTCTTTGCCCTAACCATTTTCACAGTATTTGCTCTCCACGTAAGCCCTTGGCATCAGGTCCTCTTTTTCCCCCTCCCTCCCCACTCACCCCTCTCTCATGAGCCCTTGATAATTTATAAATTATAATTTTGTCATATCTTGCCATGTCCGAGGTCTCCCTTTACCCCTCTTCTGTTTTCCGTCCCCCAGGGAGGAGGTCACTTGTAAATCCTTCTAATCGGTTACCTCTTTCCAATGCCTTCTCCCTCTACACTCCCAGTATCTCCACCCACACCCCTGGTCCTGAAGGTGTCATCCTCCCTGGATTCCCTGTGCCTGCAGCTCCTATATGCACCAGTGTACATCCTCTGCTCTCGCCAGAATGGCCCGGTATAATTCGGATCGTGATAGTGGGGGTTAGGGTGGGGAGGAAGCATTTAGGAACTGGAGGAAAGCTGTATTCTTTATCGGTGCTACATCACACCCTGACTGACTCATCTCCTCCCCTACACCCCTCTGCAAGCGTATCTCCAGAGGCCCACAAATGGGCTTTTGGTCCACTCTACACTTCCCCCTTCATTCAGTATGGTAAGATTTTTTTTTATTCTGATGATGCCTTATACCTGATCCTTTCAACACACTTTCTAAATTTCACTCCATCCTCCCCTTGTATATCAGTTGCTCTTACAGAATTTCTCACAGTTGAAAAATTAAGAAAATGGATCCTATTTTCTATCTTACCTTTTTGATATCACAGGAAAATCCAGGCTAACAATCTTAGCCATTCCAACCATTCATTATATACTTTTTGCTTATTTAAACACTTTGTTGGACACTGTGTTGGACAGGGTTCTCTAGAGAGACAAACCAGTTTGCTAGTAATTATTTATAAATATATTTATAAAGATAGTTTTATAAATCAAGAAATAAACCATTAAATTACATACAGATAGATAATACAAGAAATTAAGAGTTAAATTATAAAGCAGTGAGACACTAGCAGTCCTTTAAGGTTTGAGAGCTGCCAGTTGCCAGTTCCCTTCAGTAGAGAGGGCTGGGCTATATATACCCAGGCAGCAAACAGCAAGGCAGGTCCCCAACTGTCATCAACTCTCAGTCCCCAGCTCCAGAGATGAACATTGCAATCATGTGGGCTTAAAGGGACCTCAACTTATAGTGACACAGTCCACAGGCTAGGCATCCCACAGGTAGTGTACTCGTTTAAACTGAGGCACAGAACAACCAAGGTGATGCCCACGGAGCCATATATCCCTCTGCCCTTCAGTTAATCCTACTTGTGTTTATCGGCCAGGCTGGCACAATCAACTATAGCAGACACAGAAGCTTTTGGTAAATTCAAGATAAAATTTGATCTCTTTATTACAAATTCCATTATTTGAAAAATGCATTTCCAGCTTCTACACATTAATAACTAGGCCATTATGAACTGTATTTGGTTTGGGTGTTTGTTCACATTGATCAGAATGGAATACACGTCAAATGAACATTCCTAAGACGATATGCCAGGGTGCTTACGGGGTGGAGAGATCTGCGTAGAACCTGATGTCTGGCCCCAATTCCATCTTTGACAAGTTGTAGGACCATGGCCTGGTCACGTCATGTCTTCAGCTGTGGATCTTTCTCTATGAACAGAGAATAAAACCCATCTTTTGGTCAAGACACTAGGAGGTGACTATACCAGGCTCTGAATTCTCTTTGAGGTGTAGTCCTCTTGATTCTCTTTCTGTCCTCTCATGCAAATCCATATTAGACCTGTATGCTATGCTTCCTTAACACCCATTTTTCATCCATGATCCCTGAGGTGCTTCTGTGCCAGGACGAACCCAGGCAGAGATGCCGTCTCCTCAGTGCATTGCCTCCTTGCTGCTCTCCATGCTGTGCGTTTGTGTTTGAACCCTCTTATCTTTTCCAAAAGGACACTAGGCCAGCTCTAGATGGAAAGGGTCAGAACCTTCTCAATAGCACGAAGAGCAACAACAACCAACATTAAGCTTTGCCCGCACCCAGGGGCAGCATGGGAAAAATCCTAGCAACCTGTTTCTATATTTTCAGCCAACAGCACCCCCTATTTCGATTTTAATCTATAACACATGTGGGGGGACAGTATCCATGAGTGGGATTCATCTGAATGACAATACTTTTTGTTTGTTTGCACTTCTTTGTTAGCTGTCGGTATAATTCCAGGTCAGGCATGCTATCAACCAAACATCTCACTGTATACCAAAAGCATTTCTTTTATCTATTTCACCGCTGATTTTTGACAAAGTGAAATGCTGAGGACGTGAATTGATTTTTCTACCGAAACCAAAGAATAATCAAAGAATTATATCCGGAATTCCAAATAATATCAAAATAACTTCTGGTATGATCAAAATTTCACAGAACATTGATAGTGAGCATCTGGCTGTTGGGATCAAGGAAGAAGAGGGATACACTAAAATAAAGGTACGCTATTGGCAACCAAAGTAGAATTCAAAAGAAATAAATTATACCGTTTCAAAAGGGTATTTTATTCAGGAAGTCAAAAGAAAGTTACAATGGGTCACGTGGTAGAAATCTCTTCACAAGTCACAGACACTGCAGAACCAACTGATCAAACACAGGAGTTTGGGGTTGGTCCTCTTTGAAGCTCTGGGATCCAGGTTCTGACCCAGTTTCCTCCTGGAGAGGGGTTATATCACAGCTCAGGGGGAAGAGAGAGAGGGAGAACTTTCAGATGCCAGCAATCATAAGAGGCTGATCCATGGGTGATGGATGGGGAATGCCCTCGTCCATGCCTGGCTTTGAAGAGAAGAGGCAGGTAGAACGATGGAAAGACGTGAGCCAACTGTTCTTGTCCTTTCACAATCCTGATGAATTGAGAACTGGTTACTTGTTCTTGGGTGGACACTTTTGCTGGCCGGGATAGGGTGGCTGCACGGGAGGGTAATTCTGCTGGCATGGCTGAGGTGGGTACTGCACAGGTGGGCATGGCTCTGGGCACTTTGGTGGTGGGCAAGGCTCAGGGCACTTTGGGGGTGGGCAAGGCTCAGGGCACTTCGGAGGGGGGCAAGGCTGTGGAACCTTCGGCGGGGGGCATGGTTGAGGACACTGAGGTGGGCACAGCACAGGAGGTGGCTGGCACGGCTGTTTGCACTGCTGCTGCTGGTAGGACATCTTTCTTTGTCTCAAGGAATCTGAAAGAAATTGGATGGCAGAGGTCACAGAAGGATCGAGCTCGTATGGAGAAAGAAGCCAACGCCTATTTGAACTCACTGACGAGAATCCCTCCAATCCTCAAGATACGTTTCCGTCGCATTAACTCCTTGTTTACAGCTTTTGGCGATTCCCTCATTAGAAAATTGCTTTGGGAGTTGTGGAAAATTTCTCTCTTTTTTATGCCATTTTCCCAGAAAAGTAAAAAGTATTCGTGTTTAGATGACAGGAACATCTTCAAGTAAGGTACTCAGAATTTCTGAAACCTGGGCCACCACACACTACTATGTCCTTACAACTGCGAGGCCTGTTCACTTCAGTGGACAGCAACCTGCTCTTGCCGGACATTTTAAATGCTTTTCAAATACCAACGAATTAACTCCAAAAACAAATGGTAAGGGAAAAACCAGATATGAGAGAGAGAGAGAAGAAATGGTAATGGAAAAAACAGATAGGAGAGAGAGAGACAGAGAGAATCCTTGCGCTCCTGATCAAATAAAATCTTTTTCATTACAGACAAAACTATTAACTATCAATTTGAACAATATAT
Organism: Tenrec ecaudatus; assembly: GCF_050624435.1. Taxonomy (NCBI): domain Eukaryota; kingdom Metazoa; phylum Chordata; class Mammalia; order Afrosoricida; family Tenrecidae; genus Tenrec; species Tenrec ecaudatus. Next base: position 162,611,524 of record NC_134530.1, read on the forward strand.
CATTCTTCTCCAATCCTTTCTTTCCATCAACTACTCACGCATCAAATGCATGATCTTAACTTTGGACTCAGCAAATCTGTTGTCTTCAGATGGAATTCGGACACTTGAGAGCAACACGTCAACAGATGAACACAAGAAATAAAACTCACCGGGTGCTCAAAGTAGCTCAGGGACCAAGCGTCAGGACAGGGCACCCTGCACAGCGGAGCACCCCTTTATAGGGCTGCTGCCCCACCCAGGGGGAAGTGGAGCTGGCTAAAAATGGGCAGGTCCAAGTATTTGCTAATGAAATGCAAACACATCCCCTCTTAATCGGCCTGACAGGTACTCTGATACCCGGGAAGCATGCTGCTCCAGGATCCACTGTGGTAAGTGTGTATGACTCAGGCACCTGTGACAATGGGAATAGTTATGGAATTCCCAACCCTTTCCTATCCATCACCTATCCCACGTGATGAAAGATCTCTTCCGTGTGCATCACAGCTGGTTGTCCTTTTGTCATATACGGCGGAGTTTAAACTTTGAGGACAACTTTGGACCCTGTCTTCACGAGGTTCCTGGGTACATGGGGCACCCTTCTCATGACCCAGGTATTACTTGCTATTGAGTCAATTCTAAATCACGCCGATCATGTGTTCCAGAGCAACACTTGGCTTTCTGACGTTTCAGTGGTGGGGTCTCTCAGAAGTAGATAGCTAGATCCTTCCTCCAAGGTTGGCCTCACCCAAAAACCTCTTTTATTAGTAAGTAAAGACATAACCATTTGTGCCTGTCAGGGTGTCCTCTCATGGTCACACTAAATCCTTCTTATCAGGCATTTGCTCTCGATCATATGGCTTGTTAACGTAGCCTCCTTACCCTCAGAACTGGCCAGGGATAAAGATTCTGGTCATCTGAAAAAGCCCTCTTGCAACGAGAGTTCTCAACAGCGAGCAAAATGGGGACCACTGGCGTCCTGGTTTCATCATCTTGACTCTTCAAATGGAGAGCATCACACTGACTTGAGTTCTGGATAAAAGTTGCAGCACCTTGAGTCCCATAGGCTCCACTAGCACCACACCCTCCCCTACCGCAATGGAGAAGCCCTAGCAGTGCAGTTCCTGAAACTACACCATTCATCAGACTTTCTTTTTTTTTATGTTTTATTAGGGACTCAAACAACTCTTATCACAATCCGTACATGCATCCGTGCTATAAAACATATCTGTACATTCTTTGCCCTAACCATTTTCACAGTATTTGCTCTCCACGTAAGCCCTTGGCATCAGGTCCTCTTTTTCCCCCTCCCTCCCCACTCACCCCTCTCTCATGAGCCCTTGATAATTTATAAATTATAATTTTGTCATATCTTGCCATGTCCGAGGTCTCCCTTTACCCCTCTTCTGTTTTCCGTCCCCCAGGGAGGAGGTCACTTGTAAATCCTTCTAATCGGTTACCTCTTTCCAATGCCTTCTCCCTCTACACTCCCAGTATCTCCACCCACACCCCTGGTCCTGAAGGTGTCATCCTCCCTGGATTCCCTGTGCCTGCAGCTCCTATATGCACCAGTGTACATCCTCTGCTCTCGCCAGAATGGCCCGGTATAATTCGGATCGTGATAGTGGGGGTTAGGGTGGGGAGGAAGCATTTAGGAACTGGAGGAAAGCTGTATTCTTTATCGGTGCTACATCACACCCTGACTGACTCATCTCCTCCCCTACACCCCTCTGCAAGCGTATCTCCAGAGGCCCACAAATGGGCTTTTGGTCCACTCTACACTTCCCCCTTCATTCAGTATGGTAAGATTTTTTTTTATTCTGATGATGCCTTATACCTGATCCTTTCAACACACTTTCTAAATTTCACTCCATCCTCCCCTTGTATATCAGTTGCTCTTACAGAATTTCTCACAGTTGAAAAATTAAGAAAATGGATCCTATTTTCTATCTTACCTTTTTGATATCACAGGAAAATCCAGGCTAACAATCTTAGCCATTCCAACCATTCATTATATACTTTTTGCTTATTTAAACACTTTGTTGGACACTGTGTTGGACAGGGTTCTCTAGAGAGACAAACCAGTTTGCTAGTAATTATTTATAAATATATTTATAAAGATAGTTTTATAAATCAAGAAATAAACCATTAAATTACATACAGATAGATAATACAAGAAATTAAGAGTTAAATTATAAAGCAGTGAGACACTAGCAGTCCTTTAAGGTTTGAGAGCTGCCAGTTGCCAGTTCCCTTCAGTAGAGAGGGCTGGGCTATATATACCCAGGCAGCAAACAGCAAGGCAGGTCCCCAACTGTCATCAACTCTCAGTCCCCAGCTCCAGAGATGAACATTGCAATCATGTGGGCTTAAAGGGACCTCAACTTATAGTGACACAGTCCACAGGCTAGGCATCCCACAGGTAGTGTACTCGTTTAAACTGAGGCACAGAACAACCAAGGTGATGCCCACGGAGCCATATATCCCTCTGCCCTTCAGTTAATCCTACTTGTGTTTATCGGCCAGGCTGGCACAATCAACTATAGCAGACACAGAAGCTTTTGGTAAATTCAAGATAAAATTTGATCTCTTTATTACAAATTCCATTATTTGAAAAATGCATTTCCAGCTTCTACACATTAATAACTAGGCCATTATGAACTGTATTTGGTTTGGGTGTTTGTTCACATTGATCAGAATGGAATACACGTCAAATGAACATTCCTAAGACGATATGCCAGGGTGCTTACGGGGTGGAGAGATCTGCGTAGAACCTGATGTCTGGCCCCAATTCCATCTTTGACAAGTTGTATGACCATGGCCTGGTCACGTCATGTCTTCAGCTGTGGATCTTTCTCTATGAACAGAGAATAAAACCCATCTTTTGGTCAAGACACTAGGAGGTGACTATACCAGGCTCTGAATTCTCTTTGAGGTGTAGTCCTCTTGATTCTCTTTCTGTCCTCTCATGCAAATCCATATTAGACCTGTATGCTATGCTTCCTTAACACCCATTTTTCATCCATGATCCCTGAGGTGCTTCTGTGCCAGGACGAACCCAGGCAGAGATGCCGTCTCCTCAGTGCATTGCCTCCTTGCTGCTCTCCATGCTGTGCGTTTGTGTTTGAACCCTCTTATCTTTTCCAAAAGGACACTAGGCCAGCTCTAGATGGAAAGGGTCAGAACCTTCTCAATAGCACGAAGAGCAACAACAACCAACATTAAGCTTTGCCCGCACCCAGGGGCAGCATGGGAAAAATCCTAGCAACCTGTTTCTATATTTTCAGCCAACAGCACCCCCTATTTCGATTTTAATCTATAACACATGTGGGGGGACAGTATCCATGAGTGGGATTCATCTGAATGACAATACTTTTTGTTTGTTTGCACTTCTTTGTTAGCTGTCGGTATAATTCCAGGTCAGGCATGCTATCAACCAAACATCTCACTGTATACCAAAAGCATTTCTTTTATCTATTTCACCGCTGATTTTTGACAAAGTGAAATGCTGAGGACGTGAATTGATTTTTCTACCGAAACCAAAGAATAATCAAAGAATTATATCCGGAATTCCAAATAATATCAAAATAACTTCTGGTATGATCAAAATTTCACAGAACATTGATAGTGAGCATCTGGCTGTTGGGATCAAGGAAGAAGAGGGATACACTAAAATAAAGGTACGCTATTGGCAACCAAAGTAGAATTCAAAAGAAATAAATTATACCGTTTCAAAAGGGTATTTTATTCAGGAAGTCAAAAGAAAGTTACAATGGGTCACGTGGTAGAAATCTCTTCACAAGTCACAGACACTGCAGAACCAACTGATCAAACACAGGAGTTTGGGGTTGGTCCTCTTTGAAGCTCTGGGATCCAGGTTCTGACCCAGTTTCCTCCTGGAGAGGGGTTATATCACAGCTCAGGGGGAAGAGAGAGAGGGAGAACTTTCAGATGCCAGCAATCATAAGAGGCTGATCCATGGGTGATGGATGGGGAATGCCCTCGTCCATGCCTGGCTTTGAAGAGAAGAGGCAGGTAGAACGATGGAAAGACGTGAGCCAACTGTTCTTGTCCTTTCACAATCCTGATGAATTGAGAACTGGTTACTTGTTCTTGGGTGGACACTTTTGCTGGCCGGGATAGGGTGGCTGCACGGGAGGGTAATTCTGCTGGCATGGCTGAGGTGGGTACTGCACAGGTGGGCATGGCTCTGGGCACTTTGGTGGTGGGCAAGGCTCAGGGCACTTTGGGGGTGGGCAAGGCTCAGGGCACTTCGGAGGGGGGCAAGGCTGTGGAACCTTCGGCGGGGGGCATGGTTGAGGACACTGAGGTGGGCACAGCACAGGAGGTGGCTGGCACGGCTGTTTGCACTGCTGCTGCTGGTAGGACATCTTTCTTTGTCTCAAGGAATCTGAAAGAAATTGGATGGCAGAGGTCACAGAAGGATCGAGCTCGTATGGAGAAAGAAGCCAACGCCTATTTGAACTCACTGACGAGAATCCCTCCAATCCTCAAGATACGTTTCCGTCGCATTAACTCCTTGTTTACAGCTTTTGGCGATTCCCTCATTAGAAAATTGCTTTGGGAGTTGTGGAAAATTTCTCTCTTTTTTATGCCATTTTCCCAGAAAAGTAAAAAGTATTGGTGTTTAGATGACAGGAACATCTTCAAGTAAGGTACTCAGAATTTCTGAAACCTGGGCAACCACACACTACTATGTCCTTACAACTGCGAGGCCTGTTCACTTCAGTGGACAGCAACCTGCTCTTGCCGGACATTTTAAATGCTTTTCAAATACCAACGAATTAACTCCAAAAACAAATGGTAAGGGAAAAACCAGATATGAGAGAGAGAGAGAAGAAATGGTAATGGAAAAAACAGATAGGAGAGAGAGAGACAGAGAGAATCCTTGCGCTCCTGATCAAATAAAATCTTTTTCATTACAGACAAAACTATTAACTATCAATTTGAACAATATATCATTCTTCTCCAATCCTTTCTTTCCATCAACTACTCACGCATCAAATGCATGATCTTAACTTTGGACTCAGCAAATCTGTTGTCTTCAGATGGAATTCGGACACTTGAGAGCAACACGTCAACAGATGAACACAAGAAATAAAACTCACCGGGTGCTCAAAGTAGCTCAGGGACCAAGCGTCAGGACAGGGCACCCTGCACAGCGGAGCACCCCTTTATAGGGCTGCTGCCCCACCCAGGGGGAAGTGGAGCTGGCTAAAAATGGGCAGGTCCAAGTATTTGCTAATGAAATGCAAACACATCCCCTCTTAATCGGCCTGACAGGTACTCTGATACCCGGGAAGCATGCTGCTCCAGGATCCACTGTGGTAAGTGTGTATGACTCAGGCACCTGTGACAATGGGAATAGTTATGGAATTCCCAACCCTTTCCTATCCATCACCTATCCCACGTGATGAAAGATCTCTTCCGTGTGCATCACAGCTGGTTGTCCTTTTGTCATATACGGCGGAGTTTAAACTTTGAGGACAACTTTGGACCCTGTCTTCACGAGGTTCCTGGGTACATGGGGCACCCTTCTCATGACCCAGGTATTACTTGCTATTGAGTCAATTCTAAATCACGCCGATCATGTGTTCCAGAGCAACACTTGGCTTTCTGACGTTTCAGTGGTGGGGTCTCTCAGAAGTAGATAGCTAGATCCTTCCTCCAAGGTTGGCCTCACCCAAAAACCTCTTTTATTAGTAAGTAAAGACATAACCATTTGTGCCTGTCAGGGTGTCCTCTCATGGTCACACTAAATCCTTCTTATCAGGCATTTGCTCTCGATCATATGGCTTGTTAACGTAGCCTCCTTACCCTCAGAACTGGCCAGGGATAAAGATTCTGGTCATCTGAAAAAGCCCTCTTGCAACGAGAGTTCTCAACAGCGAGCAAAATGGGGACCACTGGCGTCCTGGTTTCATCATCTTGACTCTTCAAATGGAGAGCATCACACTGACTTGAGTTCTGGATAAAAGTTGCAGCACCTTGAGTCCCATAGGCTCCACTAGCACCACACCCTCCCCTACCGCAATGGAGAAGCCCTAGCAGTGCAGTTCCTGAAACTACACCATTCATCAGACTTTCTTTTTTTTTATGTTTTATTAGGGACTCAAACAACTCTTATCACAATCCGTACATGCATCCGTGCTATAAAACATATCTGTACATTCTTTGCCCTAACCATTTTCACAGTATTTGCTCTCCACGTAAGCCCTTGGCATCAGGTCCTCTTTTTCCCCCTCCCTCCCCACTCACCCCTCTCTCATGAGCCCTTGATAATTTATAAATTATAATTTTGTCATATCTTGCCATGTCCGAGGTCTCCCTTTACCCCTCTTCTGTTTTCCGTCCCCCAGGGAGGAGGTCACTTGTAAATCCTTCTAATCGGTTACCTCTTTCCAATGCCTTCTCCCTCTACACTCCCAGTATCTCCACCCACACCCCTGGTCCTGAAGGTGTCATCCTCCCTGGATTCCCTGTGCCTGCAGCTCCTATATGCACCAGTGTACATCCTCTGCTCTCGCCAGAATGGCCCGGTATAATTCGGATCGTGATAGTGGGGGTTAGGGTGGGGAGGAAGCATTTAGGAACTGGAGGAAAGCTGTATTCTTTATCGGTGCTACATCACACCCTGACTGACTCATCTCCTCCCCTACACCCCTCTGCAAGCGTATCTCCAGAGGCCCACAAATGGGCTTTTGGTCCACTCTACACTTCCCCCTTCATTCAGTATGGTAAGATTTTTTTTTATTCTGATGATGCCTTATACCTGATCCTTTCAACACACTTTCTAAATTTCACTCCATCCTCCCCTTGTATATCAGTTGCTCTTACAGAATTTCTCACAGTTGAAAAATTAAGAAAATGGATCCTATTTTCTATCTTACCTTTTTGATATCACAGGAAAATCCAGGCTAACAATCTTAGCCATTCCAACCATTCATTATATACTTTTTGCTTATTTAAACACTTTGTTGGACACTGTGTTGGACAGGGTTCTCTAGAGAGACAAACCAGTTTGCTAGTAATTATTTATAAATATATTTATAAAGATAGTTTTATAAATCAAGAAATAAACCATTAAATTACATACAGATAGATAATACAAGAAATTAAGAGTTAAATTATAAAGCAGTGAGACACTAGCAGTCCTTTAAGGTTTGAGAGCTGCCAGTTGCCAGTTCCCTTCAGTAGAGAGGGCTGGGCTATATATACCCAGGCAGCAAACAGCAAGGCAGGTCCCCAACTGTCATCAACTCTCAGTCCCCAGCTCCAGAGATGAACATTGCAATCATGTGGGCTTAAAGGGACCTCAACTTATAGTGACACAGTCCACAGGCTAGGCATCCCACAGGTAGTGTACTCGTTTAAACTGAGGCACAGAACAACCAAGGTGATGCCCACGGAGCCATATATCCCTCTGCCCTTCAGTTAATCCTACTTGTGTTTATCGGCCAGGCTGGCACAATCAACTATAGCAGACACAGAAGCTTTTGGTAAATTCAAGATAAAATTTGATCTCTTTATTACAAATTCCATTATTTGAAAAATGCATTTCCAGCTTCTACACATTAATAACTAGGCCATTATGAACTGTATTTGGTTTGGGTGTTTGTTCACATTGATCAGAATGGAATACACGTCAAATGAACATTCCTAAGACGATATGCCAGGGTGCTTACGGGGTGGAGAGATCTGCGTAGAACCTGATGTCTGGCCCCAATTCCATCTTTGACAAGTTGTATGACCATGGCCTGGTCACGTCATGTCTTCAGCTGTGGATCTTTCTCTATGAACAGAGAATAAAACCCATCTTTTGGTCAAGACACTAGGAGGTGACTATACCAGGCTCTGAATTCTCTTTGAGGTGTAGTCCTCTTGATTCTCTTTCTGTCCTCTCATGCAAATCCATATTAGACCTGTATGCTATGCTTCCTTAACACCCATTTTTCATCCATGATCCCTGAGGTGCTTCTGTGCCAGGACGAACCCAGGCAGAGATGCCGTCTCCTCAGTGCATTGCCTCCTTGCTGCTCTCCATGCTGTGCGTTTGTGTTTGAACCCTCTTATCTTTTCCAAAAGGACACTAGGCCAGCTCTAGATGGAAAGGGTCAGAACCTTCTCAATAGCACGAAGAGCAACAACAACCAACATTAAGCTTTGCCCGCACCCAGGGGCAGCATGGGAAAAATCCTAGCAACCTGTTTCTATATTTTCAGCCAACAGCACCCCCTATTTCGATTTTAATCTATAACACATGTGGGGGGACAGTATCCATGAGTGGGATTCATCTGAATGACAATACTTTTTGTTTGTTTGCACTTCTTTGTTAGCTGTCGGTATAATTCCAGGTCAGGCATGCTATCAACCAAACATCTCACTGTATACCAAAAGCATTTCTTTTATCTATTTCACCGCTGATTTTTGACAAAGTGAAATGCTGAGGACGTGAATTGATTTTTCTACCGAAACCAAAGAATAATCAAAGAATTATATCCGGAATTCCAAATAATATCAAAATAACTTCTGGTATGATCAAAATTTCACAGAACATTGATAGTGAGCATCTGGCTGTTGGGATCAAGGAAGAAGAGGGATACACTAAAATAAAGGTACGCTATTGGCAACCAAAGTAGAATTCAAAAGAAATAAATTATACCGTTTCAAAAGGGTATTTTATTCAGGAAGTCAAAAGAAAGTTACAATGGGTCACGTGGTAGAAATCTCTTCACAAGTCACAGACACTGCAGAACCAACTGATCAAACACAGGAGTTTGGGGTTGGTCCTCTTTGAAGCTCTGGGATCCAGGTTCTGACCCAGTTTCCTCCTGGAGAGGGGTTATATCACAGCTCAGGGGGAAGAGAGAGAGGGAGAACTTTCAGATGCCAGCAATCATAAGAGGCTGATCCATGGGTGATGGATGGGGAATGCCCTCGTCCATGCCTGGCTTTGAAGAGAAGAGGCAGGTAGAACGATGGAAAGACGTGAGCCAACTGTTCTTGTCCTTTCACAATCCTGATGAATTGAGAACTGGTTACTTGTTCTTGGGTGGACACTTTTGCTGGCCGGGATAGGGTGGCTGCACGGGAGGGTAATTCTGCTGGCATGGCTGAGGTGGGTACTGCACAGGTGGGCATGGCTCTGGGCACTTTGGTGGTGGGCAAGGCTCAGGGCACTTTGGGGGTGGGCAAGGCTCAGGGCACTTCGGAGGGGGGCAAGGCTGTGGAACCTTCGGCGGGGGGCATGGTTGAGGACACTGAGGTGGGCACAGCACAGGAGGTGGCTGGCACGGCTGTTTGCACTGCTGCTGCTGGTAGGACATCTTTCTTTGTCTCAAGGAATCTGAAAGAAATTGGATGGCAGAGGTCACAGAAGGATCGAGCTCGTATGGAGAAAGAAGCCAACGCCTATTTGAACTCACTGACGAGAATCCCTCCAATCCTCAAGATACGTTTCCGTCGCATTAACTCCTTGTTTACAGCTTTTGGCGATTCCCTCATTAGAAAATTGCTTTGGGAGTTGTGGAAAATTTCTCTCTTTTTTATGCCATTTTCCCAGAAAAGTAAAAAGTATTCGTGTTTAGATGACAGGAACATCTTCAAGTAAGGTACTCAGAATTTCTGAAACCTGGGCAACCACACACTACTATGTCCTTACAACTGCGAGGCCTGTTCACTTCAGTGGACAGCAACCTGCTCTTGCCGGACATTTTAAATGCTTTTCAAATACCAACGAATTAACTCCAAAAACAAATGGTAAGGGAAAAACCAGATATGAGAGAGAGAGAGAAGAAATGGTAATGGAAAAAACAGATAGGAGAGAGAGAGACAGAGAGAATCCTTGCGCTCCTGATCAAATAAAATCTTTTTCATTACAGACAAAACTATTAACTATCAATTTGAACAATATATCATTCTTCTCCAATCCTTTCTTTCCATCAACTACTCACGCATCAAATGCATGATCTTAACTTTGGACTCAGCAAATCTGTTGTCTTCAGATGGAATTCGGACACTTGAGAGCAACACGTCAACAGATGAACACAAGAAATAAAACTCACCGGGTGCTCAAAGTAGCTCAGGGACCAAGCGTCAGGACAGGGCACCCTGCACAGCGGAGCACCCCTTTATAGGGCTGCTGCCCCACCCAGGGGGAAGTGGAGCTGGCTAAAAATGGGCAGGTCCAAGTATTTGCTAATGAAATGCAAACACATCCCCTCTTAATCGGCCTGACAGGTACTCTGATACCCGGGAAGCATGCTGCTCCAGGATCCACTGTGGTAAGTGTGTATGACTCAGGCACCTGTGACAATGGGAATAGTTATGGAATTCCCAACCCTTTCCTATCCATCACCTATCCCACGTGATGAAAGATCTCTTCCGTGTGCATCACAGCTGGTTGTCCTTTTGTCATATACGGCGGAGTTTAAACTTTGAGGACAACTTTGGACCCTGTCTTCACGAGGTTCCTGGGTACATGGGGCACCCTTCTCATGACCCAGGTATTACTTGCTATTGAGTCAATTCTAAATCACGCCGATCATGTGTTCCAGAGCAACACTTGGCTTTCTGACGTTTCAGTGGTGGGGTCTCTCAGAAGTAGATAGCTAGATCCTTCCTCCAAGGTTGGCCTCACCCAAAAACCTCTTTTATTAGTAAGTAAAGACATAACCATTTGTGCCTGTCAGGGTGTCCTCTCATGGTCACACTAAATCCTTCTTATCAGGCATTTGCTCTCGATCATATGGCTTGTTAACGTAGCCTCCTTACCCTCAGAACTGGCCAGGGATAAAGATTCTGGTCATCTGAAAAAGCCCTCTTGCAACGAGAGTTCTCAACAGCGAGCAAAATGGGGACCACTGGCGTCCTGGTTTCATCATCTTGACTCTTCAAATGGAGAGCATCACACTGACTTGAGTTCTGGATAAAAGTTGCAGCACCTTGAGTCCCATAGGCTCCACTAGCACCACACCCTCCCCTACCGCAATGGAGAAGCCCTAGCAGTGCAGTTCCTGAAACTACACCATTCATCAGACTTTCTTTTTTTTTATGTTTTATTAGGGACTCAAACAACTCTTATCACAATCCGTACATGCATCCGTGCTATAAAACATATCTGTACATTCTTTGCCCTAACCATTTTCACAGTATTTGCTCTCCACGTAAGCCCTTGGCATCAGGTCCTCTTTTTCCCCCTCCCTCCCCACTCACCCCTCTCTCATGAGCCCTTGATAATTTATAAATTATAATTTTGTCATATCTTGCCATGTCCGAGGTCTCCCTTTACCCCTCTTCTGTTTTCCGTCCCCCAGGGAGGAGGTCACTTGTAAATCCTTCTAATCGGTTACCTCTTTCCAATGCCTTCTCCCTCTACACTCCCAGTATCTCCACCCACACCCCTGGTCCTGAAGGTGTCATCCTCCCTGGATTCCCTGTGCCTGCAGCTCCTATATGCACCAGTGTACATCCTCTGCTCTCGCCAGAATGGCCCGGTATAATTCGGATCGTGATAGTGGGGGTTAGGGTGGGGAGGAAGCATTTAGGAACTGGAGGAAAGCTGTATTCTTTATCGGTGCTACATCACACCCTGACTGACTCATCTCCTCCCCTACACCCCTCTGCAAGCGTATCTCCAGAGGCCCACAAATGGGCTTTTGGTCCACTCTACACTTCCCCCTTCATTCAGTATGGTAAGATTTTTTTTATTCTGATGATGCCTTATACCTGATCCTTTCAACACACTTTCTAAATTTCACTCCATCCTCCCCTTGTATATCAGTTGCTCTTACAGAATTTCTCACAGTTGAAAAATTAAGAAAATGGATCCTATTTTCTATCTTACCTTTTTGACATCACAGGAAAATCCAGGCTAACAATCTTAGCCATTCCAACTATTCATTATATACTTTTTGCTTATTTAAACACTTTGTTGGACACTGTGTTGGACAGGGTTCTCTAGAGAGACAAACCAGTTTGCTAGTAATTATTTATAAATATATTTATAAAGATAGTTTTATAAATCAAGAAATAAACCATTAAATTACATACAGATAGATAATACAAGAAATTAAGAGTTAAATTATAAAGCAGTGAGACACTAGCAGTCCTTTAAGGTTTGAGAGCTGCCAGTTGCCAGTTCCCTTCAGTAGAGAGGGCTGGGCTATATATACCCAGGCAGCAAACAGCAAGGCAGGTCCCCAACTGTCATCAACTCTCAGTCCCCAGCTCCAGAGATGAACATTGCAATCATGTGGGCTTAAAGGGACCTCAACTTATAGTGACACAGTCCACAGGCTAGGCATCCCACAGGTAGTGTACTCGTTTAAACTGAGGCACAGAACAACCAAGGTGATGCCCACGGAGCCATATATCCCTCTGCCCTTCAGTTAATCCTACTTGTGTTTATCGGCCAGGCTGGCACAATCAACTATAGCAGACACAGAAGCTTTTGGTAAATTCAAGATAAAATTTGATCTCTTTATTACAAATTCCATTATTTGAAAAATGCATTTCCAGCTTCTACACATTAATAACTAGGCCATTATGAACTGTATTTGGTTTGGGTGTTTGTTCACATTGATCAGAATGGAATACACGTCAAATGAACATTCCTAAGACGATATGCCAGGGTGCTTACGGGGTGGAGAGATCTGCGTAGAACCTGATGTCTGGCCCCAATTCCATCTTTGACAAGTTGTATGACCATGGCCTGGTCACGTCATGTCTTCAGCTGTGGATCTTTCTCTATGAACAGAGAATAAAACCCATCTTTTGGTCAAGACACTAGGAGGTGACTATACCAGGCTCTGAATTCTCTTTGAGGTGTAGTCCTCTTGATTCTCTTTCTGTCCTCTCATGCAAATCCATATTAGACCTGTATGCTATGCTTCCTTAACACCCATTTTTCATCCATGATCCCTGAGGTGCTTCTGTGCCAGGACGAACCCAGGCAGAGATGCCGTCTCCTCAGTGCATTGCCTCCTTGCTGCTCTCCATGCTGTGCGTTTGTGTTTGAACCCTCTTATCTTTTCCAAAAGGACACTAGGCCAGCTCTAGATGGAAAGGGTCAGAACCTTCTCAATAGCACGAAGAGCAACAACAACCAACATTAAGCTTTGCCCGCACCCAGGGGCAGCATGGGAAAAATCCTAGCAACCTGTTTCTATATTTTCAGCCAACAGCACCCCCTATTTCGATTTTAATCTATAACACATGTGGGGGGACAGTATCCATGAGTGGGATTCATCTGAATGACAATACTTTTTGTTTGTTTGCACTTCTTTGTTAGCTGTCGGTATAATTCCAGGTCAGGCATGCTATCAACCAAACATCTCACTGTATACCAAAAGCATTTCTTTTATCTATTTCACCGCTGATTTTTGACAAAGTGAAATGCTGAGGACGTGAATTGATTTTTCTACCGAAACCAAAGAATAATCAAAGAATTATATCCGGAATTCCAAATAATATCAAAATAACTTCTGGTATGATCAAAATTTCACAGAACATTGATAGTGAGCATCTGGCTGTTGGGATCAAGGAAGAAGAGGGATACACTAAAATAAAGGTACGCTATTGGCAACCAAAGTAGAATTCAAAAGAAATAAATTATACCGTTTCAAAAGGGTATTTTATTCAGGAAGTCAAAAGAAAGTTACAATGGGTCACGTGGTAGAAATCTCTTCACAAGTCACAGACACTGCAGAACCAACTGATCAAACACAGGAGTTTGGGGTTGGTCCTCTTTGAAGCTCTGGGATCCAGGTTCTGACCCAGTTTCCTCCTGGAGAGGGGTTATATCACAGCTCAGGGGGAAGAGAGAGAGGGAGAACTTTCAGATGCCAGCAATCATAAGAGGCTGATCCATGGGTGATGGATGGGGAATGCCCTCGTCCATGCCTGGCTTTGAAGAGAAGAGGCAGGTAGAACGATGGAAAGACGTGAGCCAACTGTTCTTGTCCTTTCACAATCCTGATGAATTGAGAACTGGTTACTTGTTCTTGGGTGGACACTTTTGCTGGCCGGGATAGGGTGGCTGCACGGGAGGGTAATTCTGCTGGCATGGCTGAGGTGGGTACTGCACAGGTGGGCATGGCTCTGGGCACTTTGGTGGTGGGCAAGGCTCAGGGCACTTTGGGGGTGGGCAAGGCTCAGGGCACTTCGGAGGGGGGCAAGGCTGTGGAACCTTCGGCGGGGGGCATGGTTGAGGACACTGAGGTGGGCACAGCACAGGAGGTGGCTGGCACGGCTGTTTGCACTGCTGCTGCTGGTAGGACATCTTTCTTTGTCTCAAGGAATCTGAAAGAAATTGGATGGCAGAGGTCACAGAAGGATCGAGCTCGTATGGAGAAAGAAGCCAACGCCTATTTGAACTCACTGACGAGAATCCCTCCAATCCTCAAGATACGTTTCCGTCGCATTAACTCCTTGTTTACAGCTTTTGGCGATTCCCTCATTAGAAAATTGCTTTGGGAGTTGTGGAAAATTTCTCTCTTTTTTATGCCATTTTCCCAGAAAAGTAAAAAGTATTCGTGTTTAGATGACAGGAACATCTTCAAGTAAGGTACTCAGAATTTCTGAAACCTGGGCAACCACACACTACTATGTCCTTACAACTGTGAGGCCTGTTCACTTTAGTACACAGCAACCTCCTCCCAGGGACATTTTCAATGTCTTTCAAATAGCAACAAATTAACTCCAAAAACAAATGGTAAGGGTAAAACCAGATCTGATAGGAAGACAGAGAAAGAGAACCAGACCTCTTGCTCTCTTCTTCAAGTGAAATCCTTTCAGTACAGATATCAAATGATCTATCACATTCCAAGTAAAAACATTATATCATTCTTCCCCAATCCATGGTTTCCATCAACTACTCATGCATCAAATGCATGATCTTAACTTGGGACCCCCCAAGTCTGTTGTCTTCAGATGGAATTCAAATACTCGAGAGCAACAAGTCAGCAGATGAACACAAGCAATAAAACTCACCGTGTGCTCAAAGTAGCTCAGAGACCAAGCGTCAGGACAGTGCACCCTGCACAGCAGCGCACCTCTTTATAAGCCTGCTGAAACACTCAGTGGGAAGTGGAGCTGGCTAAAGATGGGCAGGTCCAAGAAATTCCTAACAATATGCAAACACATCCCTCCTTAATTGGTCTGACAGGAACTCTGATAACCGAAAGCATGCTGTTCTAGGCACTCACTGAGGTAAGTGTCTATGACTCAGGTGCCTTGCCTTAAGGACAATTTTAGGACATGGTAATAGGAAATTTTAATGAATTTATGACCCCTTCCTATCCATCACGTTTCACACATCATAAAAAAAAAAGTCTTCTCTGTCCATTATAGATGGTTGTCATTTTGTTATATATTGTGGAATTTAAACTTTGATTACAATTTTGGATCCTGTCTTCATGAGGTTCCTGGGTACCTGGGCACCCTTCCCATAACCCAGGTATTACTTGCCATTGAGTCAATTCTAACTCATGCTGCTGATGTGTTTCTGACGTTTCAATGGTGTGGTCTCTCAGAAGTAGATAGCTAGATCCTTCCTCAAAGGTAGGCCTCAGCCCAAAACATTTTCTATTAGTAAGTTAGCCCTTCACCATTTGGGCCACCTATGGGCGACTCTCATTGTCACACTAAATCCTTATTTGAAGGCATTTCTCTTGACCTTATGACTTGTTAACCTAAAATTACTTCCACCCTAAAAATGGCCAGGCATAAAACTTCAGATCATTTTAAAACCCCCTCCCCAAGGGATTTCTAATTGAGCAACATGGTGACCACTGGGGTCCTAGTTTCATCATCTTGATTCTTCAGTTCGAAGACAGCAAACTGATTCCAGTTCTTTCAAAATTAATACCATCTTGAGTCCCATAGTCTCCACTAGCACCACACCCTCCCCTACTGCAGTGGAGAAGCTCTAGCAGTTCAGTTCCTGAAACTACACCATTCATCAGACGTTCTAAAGGTAAATCCCTCCTTGCACGATATACCAGCTGCTCCTACACAACTTCTCCCAATTGACAACTAAGAAGATGTTTCTTATTATCGATCCTTCCTCTTTGGAATCACAGGAAAACCCACCTAAAAATCAATGCCATTCAAACTATTCCTTTTTATATTTTTTATTTATTTAAGCAATGTGTCAGACACAGAAACTTTTGATTAATTGAAGATAAATTTGGATCCATTTATTACGAATGCCATTATGAAAGGTAAAATTCATTTACAGCTTCTAAAGTTTAGTAACTAGGCCCTTATGGACTCTACTTGGTTTGGGGTTTCCACACATTGATCAGAGTGGAGTACCCCCCACATGAACCTGTTTCAACTTCCTCATTCCCAGACAATTTTCACGGCGTTACAGGGCAGGTGAGGTCTGCCTAGAACATGATGTCTGGCCCAATTCTATCTTTGACAAGTTGTATGACCTTGGCCTGGTCACCTCACTTCTTAAGCTGTGGATCTTTCCCCATGAACATAGAATAAAACCCATCTCTGGCTGGAGGCACTAGGAGGTGACTGAGCAGGTTCTTAATTCTCTGAAGGTTGTAATTCTCTTCCCTCTCTTTCTGTCCTCTCCTAGAACCCAGATTAGCCTTCTATCCTAGGCTTCATGAAACCCATTTTTTACCCGTGATCCCAGAGGTGCCTCTCTGCCAGGAAAAACCCAGGGGGGATCCAGTCTCGTGCTGTTTTTCCTCCTTGCGTCACTCCATGCTGGCTATCTGTATTTGAACCCTCTTATCTTTTCCAAAAGCACATGGGACCAGCTCTAGAAGGAAAGCGTAACGACCTTGTAAATGGCACGAAGAGCAACAACAAACATAAAGCTTTGGCCTGAACCAGTGGTAGCATGAGAAAAATCATAGAAATCCGCCTCTATGTTATTTTCAGCCCACATCACACCCGATAGCAATTTTAATCCATAAAACATTGGGGGTGGTGTCCATGAGTGGGAATCATCTCAATGACAATAATTTTGTTTGTTTGTTTTTGTTTATTTGTTTGTTTTTCTGTTTAATTCCCTGCCAGGCATGTGGTCAATAAAACAGCAGGCTCTCTCTAACTGTAGAGCACAGCAGATTTGTGATCCATTCCCCCACCCTCCCACATTTCAATACAGTGAAATGCTGAGGATGTTCATTGATTTTTCTAACCAAAGAAAAGAGTAATCACAGAACACTTCCATGAGTTGCAAATAATATCAAAATAACTTATGGTATGATGGAAAATCCATTGAACATTGATAGTGAGCACCTAGTTCTTGGGATCAAGGAAGAAGAGAAATACACTAAAATAATGGTGTGATATTGGGAAGGAAAGCAGACTTCAAAAGAAATAAATTATATCATTTGTAAACAGTATTTATTCAGGAAGTGAAAAGAAAGTTAGAATGGCCCAAAACGTAGACTTCTCTTCACATGTCACAGATGCCGCAGAACCAACTGATGAAACCCAGGCACTGTGCGGTTGTTCCTCCTGAAGCTCTGGGATCCAGGCATAGGTGAGGGCTGCCCTGACCCAGTTTCCTCCTGGAGAGGAGTTATATGACAGCTCAGGGGGAAACAGAGAGAGAGAGAGGGAGAACTTTCAGATGCCAGCAATCATAAGAGGCTGATCCATGGGTGATGGATGGGGAATCCCCTCTGTCCATGGCTGGCTTTGAAGAGAAGAGACAGGTAGAACGATGGAAAGATGTGAGCCAACTGTTCATATCATTTCATAATCCTGATTAATTGAGAACTGGTTACTTGTACTTGGGTGGATAAGTTTGCTGGCAGGGATGGGGTGGCTGCACAGGAGGGTAATTCTGCTGGCATGGCTGAGGTGGGTACTGCACAGGTGGGCATGGCTCTGGGCACTTTGGTGGTGGGCAAGGCTCAGGGAACTTTGGGGGTGGGCAAGGCTCAGGGCACTTCGGAGGGGGGCATGGTTGAGGACACTGAGGTGGGCACAGCACAGGAGGTGGCTGGCAGGGTTGTTTGCACTGCTGTTGCTGGTAGGACATCTTTCTTTGTCTCCAGGAATCTGAAAGAAATTGGTTGGCAGAGGTCATAGAAGAATTGAGCTCTTACAGAGAAAGAAGCCAAAGCCTATTTGAACTCACTGAAGAATATCCCTCCAATCCTCAAGATATGCTTTCATTGCATTAACTCCTTTTATTTTACATCTTTTGGCTATTTCCTCATTATCAAATTGCTTTGGCACATGTGGGAAATTTCTCTCTTTTCTCATGCCATTTCCCCAGAAAAGTAAAAAGTATTCATGTTTAGATGACTGGAACATCTTCAAGTAAGGTACTCAAAATTTCTGAAACCATAGCAACCAAACAATCTACAATGTCCTTACAACTGTGGGGCCTCATCACTTCAGTGGACAGCAACCTGCTCTTGCCGGACATTTTGAATGCCTTTCAAATGCCAACGAATTAACTAAAAAACAAACGGTAACGGAAAAACCAGATATGAGAGAGAGAAATGGTAAGGGAAAATCCAGATAAGATATAGATAGATAGATAGATAGATAGATAGATAGATAGATAGATAGATAGATAGATAGATAGGTAGAGAGATTGAGAGATTGAGAGATAGAGAGAGAGAGAACCCTTGCTCTCTTGATCTAATGAAATCTTTTTCATTACAGACAAAAAAAATTAACTATCAAATCCCAAATTACACTGTATATCAATCTTCTCCAATCCAGGGTTCCCATCAACTACTCATGCATCAAATGCATGATCTTAACTTTGGACTCAGCAAATCTGATGTCTTCAGATGCCATTCAAACACTCGGGAGCAACACGTCAACAGATGAACACAAGAAATAAAACTCACTGGGTGCTCAAAGTAGCTCAGGGACCAAGCGTCAGGATAGTGCACCCTGCACAGCGGAGCACCCCTTTATAGGGCTGCTGCCCCACCCAGGGGGAAGTGGAGCTGGCTAAAAATGGGCAGGTCCAAGTATTTGCTAATGAAATGCAAACACATCCCCTCTTAATCGGCCTGACAGGTACTCTGATACCCGGGAAGCATGCTGCTCCAGGATCCACTGTGGTAAGTGTGTATGACTCAGGCACCTGTGACAATGGGAATAGTTATGGAATTCCCAACCCTTTCCTATCCATCACCTATCCCACGTGATGAAAGATCTCTTCCGTGTGCATCACAGCTGGTTGTCCTTTTGTCATATACGGCGGAGTTTAAACTTTGAGGACAACTTTGGACCCTGTCTTCACGAGGTTCCTGGGTACATGGGGCACCCTTCTCATGACCCAGGTATTACTTGCTATTGAGTCAATTCTAAATCACGCCGATCATGTGTTCCAGAGCAACACTTGGCTTTCTGACGTTTCAGTGGTGGGGTCTCTCAGAAGTAGATAGCTAGATCCTTCCTCCAAGGTTGGCCTCACCCAAAAACCTCTTTTATTAGTAAGTAAAGACATAACCATTTGTGCCTGTCAGGGTGTCCTCTCATGGTCACACTAAATCCTTCTTATCAGGCATTTGCTCTCGATCATATGGCTTGTTAACGTAGCCTCCTTACCCTCAGAACTGGCCAGGGATAAAGATTCTGGTCATCTGAAAAAGCCCTCTTGCAACGAGAGTTCTCAACAGCGAGCAAAATGGGGACCACTGGCATCCTGGTTTCATCATCTTGACTCTTCAAATGGAGAGCATCACACTGACTTGAGTTCTGGATAAAAGTTGCAGCACCTTGAGTCCCATAGGCTCCACTAGCACCACACCCTCCCCTACCGCAATGGAGAAGCCCTAGCAGTGCAGTTCCTGAAACTACACCATTCATCAGACTTTCTTTTTTTTTATGTTTTATTAGGGACTCAAACAACTCTTATCACAATCCGTACATGCATCCGTGCTATAAAACATATCTGTACATTCTTTGCCCTAACCATTTTCACAGTATTTGCTCTCCACGTAAGCCCTTGGCATCAGGTCCTCTTTTTCCCCCTCCCTCCCCACTCACCCCTCTCTCATGAGCCCTTGATAATTTATAAATTATAATTTTGTCATATCTTGCCATGTCCGAGGTCTCCCTTTACCCCTCTTCTGTTTTCCGTCCCCCAGGGAGGAGGTCACTTGTAAATCCTTCTAATCGGTTACCTCTTTCCAATGCCTTCTCCCTCTACACTCCCAGTATCTCCACCCACACCCCTGGTCCTGAAGGTGTCATCCTCCCTGGATTCCCTGTGCCTGCAGCTCCTATATGCACCAGTGTACATCCTCTGCTCTCGCCAGAATGGCCCGGTATAATTCGGATCGTGATAGTGGGGGTTAGGGTGGGGAGGAAGCATTTAGGAACTGGAGGAAAGCTGTATTCTTTATCGGTGCTACATCACACCCTGACTGACTCATCTCCTCCCCTACACCCCTCTGCAAGCGTATCTCCAGAGGCCCACAAATGGGCTTTTGGTCCACTCTACACTTCCCCCTTCATTCAGTATGGTAAGATTTTTTTTATTCTGATGATGCCTTATACCTGATCCTTTCAACACACTTTCTAAATTTCACTCCATCCTCCCCTTGTATATCAGTTGCTCTTACAGAATTTCTCACAGTTGAAAAATTAAGAAAATGGATCCTATTTTCTATCTTACCTTTTTGACATCACAGGAAAATCCAGGCTAACAATCTTAGCCATTCCAACTATTCATTATATACTTTTTGCTTATTTAAACACTTTGTTGGACACTGTGTTGGACAGGGTTCTCTAGAGAGACAAACCAGTTTGCTAGTAATTATTTATAAATATATTTATAAAGATAGTTTTATAAATCAAGAAATAAACCATTAAATTACATACAGATAGATAATACAAGAAATTAAGAGTTAAATTATAAAGCAGTGAGACACTAGCAGTCCTTTAAGGTTTGAGAGCTGCCAGTTGCCAGTTCCCTTCAGTAGAGAGGGCTGGGCTATATATACCCAGGCAGCAAACAGCAAGGCAGGTCCCCAACTGTCATCAACTCTCAGTCCCCAGCTCCAGAGATGAACATTGCAATCATGTGGGCTTAAAGGGACCTCAACTTATAGTGACACAGTCCACAGGCTAGGCATCCCACAGGTAGTGTACTCGTTTAAACTGAGGCACAGAACAACCAAGGTGATGCCCACGGAGCCATATATCCCTCTGCCCTTCAGTTAATCCTACTTGTGTTTATCGGCCAGGCTGGCACAATCAACTATAGCAGACACAGAAGCTTTTGGTAAATTCAAGATAAAATTTGATCTCTTTATTACAAATTCCATTATTTGAAAAATGCATTTCCAGCTTCTACACATTAATAACTAGGCCATTATGAACTGTATTTGGTTTGGGTGTTTGTTCACATTGATCAGAATGGAATACACGTCAAATGAACATTCCTAAGACGATATGCCAGGGTGCTTACGGGGTGGAGAGATCTGCGTAGAACCTGATGTCTGGCCCCAATTCCATCTTTGACAAGTTGTATGACCATGGCCTGGTCACGTCATGTCTTCAGCTGTGGATCTTTTTCTATGAACAGAGAATAAAACCCATCTTTTGGTCAAGACACTAGGAGGTGACTATACCAGGCTCTGAATTCTCTTTGAGGTGTAGTCCTCTTGATTCTCTTTCTGTCCTCTCATGCAAATCCATATTAGACCTGTATGCTATGCTTCCTTAACACCCATTTTTCATCCATGATCCCTGAGGTGCTTCTGTGCCAGGACGAACCCAGGCAGAGATGCCGTCTCCTCAGTGCATTGCCTCCTTGCTGCTCTCCATGCTGTGCGTTTGTGTTTGAACCCTCTTATCTTTTCCAAAAGGACACTAGGCCAGCTCTAGATGGAAAGGGTCAGAACCTTCTCAATAGCACGAAGAGCAACAACAACCAACATTAAGCTTTGCCCGCACCCAGGGGCAGCATGGGAAAAATCCTAGCAACCTGTTTCTATATTTTCAGCCAACAGCACCCCCTATTTCGATTTTAATCTATAACACATGTGGGGGGACAGTATCCATGAGTGGGATTCATCTGAATGACAATACTTTTTGTTTGTTTGCACTTCTTTGTTAGCTGTCGGTATAATTCCAGGTCAGGCATGCTATCAACCAAACATCTCACTGTATACCAAAAGCATTTCTTTTATCTATTTCACCGCTGATTTTTGACAAAGTGAAATGCTGAGGACGTGAATTGATTTTTCTACCGAAACCAAAGAATAATCAAAGAATTATATCCGGAATTCCAAATAATATCAAAATAACTTCTGGTATGATCAAAATTTCACAGAACATTGATAGTGAGCATCTGGCTGTTGGGATCAAGGAAGAAGAGGGATACACTAAAATAAAGGTACGCTATTGGCAACCAAAGTAGAATTCAAAAGAAATAAATTATACCGTTTCAAAAGGGTATTTTATTCAGGAAGTCAAAAGAAAGTTACAATGGGTCACGTGGTAGAAATCTCTTCACAAGTCACAGACACTGCAGAACCAACTGATCAAACACAGGAGTTTGGGGTTGGTCCTCTTTGAAGCTCTGGGATCCAGGTTCTGACCCAGTTTCCTCCTGGAGAGGGGTTATATCACAGCTCAGGGGGAAGAGAGAGAGGGAGAACTTTCAGATGCCAGCAATCATAAGAGGCTGATCCATGGGTGATGGATGGGGAATGCCCTCGTCCATGCCTGGCTTTGAAGAGAAGAGGCAGGTAGAACGATGGAAAGACGTGAGCCAACTGTTCTTGTCCTTTCACAATCCTGATGAATTGAGAACTGGTTACTTGTTCTTGGGTGGACACTTTTGCTGGCCGGGATAGGGTGGCTGCACGGGAGGGTAATTCTGCTGGCATGGCTGAGGTGGGTACTGCACAGGTGGGCATGGCTCTGGGCACTTTGGTGGTGGGCAAGGCTCAGGGCACTTTGGGGGTGGGCAAGGCTCAGGGCACTTCGGAGGGGGGCAAGGCTGTGGAACCTTCGGCGGGGGGCATGGTTGAGGACACTGAGGTGGGCACAGCACAGGAGGTGGCTGGCACGGCTGTTTGCACTGCTGCTGCTGGTAGGACATCTTTCTTTGTCTCAAGGAATCTGAAAGAAATTGGATGGCAGAGGTCACAGAAGGATCGAGCTCGTATGGAGAAAGAAGCCAACGCCTATTTGAACTCACTGACGAGAATCCCTCCAATCCTCAAGATACGTTTCCGTCGCATTAACTCCTTGTTTACAGCTTTTGGCGATTCCCTCATTAGAAAATTGCTTTGGGAGTTGTGGAAAATTTCTCTCTTTTTTATGCCATTTTCCCAGAAAAGTAAAAAGTATTCGTGTTTAGATGACAGGAACATCTTCAAGTAAGGTACTCAGAATTTCTGAAACCTGGGCAACCACACACTACTATGTCCTTACAACTGTGAGGCCTGTTCACTTTAGTACACAGCAACCTCCTCCCAGGGACATTTTCAATGTCTTTCAAATAGCAACAAATTAACTCCAAAAACAAATGGTAAGGGTAAAACCAGATCTGATAGGAAGACAGAGAAAGAGAACCAGACCTCTTGCTCTCTTCTTCAAGTGAAATCCTTTCAGTACAGATATCAAATGATCTATCACATTCCAAGTAAAAACATTATATCATTCTTCCCCAATCCATGGTTTCCATCAACTACTCATGCATCAAATGCATGATCTTAACTTGGGACCCCCCAAGTCTGTTGTCTTCAGATGGAATTCAAATACTCGAGAGCAACAAGTCAGCAGATGAACACAAGCAATAAAACTCACCGTGTGCTCAAAGTAGCTCAGAGACCAAGCGTCAGGACAGTGCACCCTGCACAGCAGCGCACCTCTTTATAAGCCTGCTGAAACACTCAGTGGGAAGTGGAGCTGGCTAAATATGGGCAGGTCCAAGAAATTCCTAACAATATGCAAACACATCCCTCCTTAATTGGTCTGACAGGAACTCTGATAACCGAAAGCATGCTGTTCTAGGCACTCACTGAGGTAAGTGTCTATGACTCAGGTGCCTTGCCTTAAGGACAATTTTAGGACATGGTAATAGGAAATTTTAATGAATTTATGACCCCTTCCTATCCATCACGTTTCACACATCATAAAAAAAAAAGTCTTCTCTGTCCATTATAGATGGTTGTCATTTTGTTATATATTGTGGAATTTAAACTTTGATTACAATTTTGGATCCTGTCTTCATGAGGTTCCTGGGTACCTGGGCACCCTTCCCATAACCCAGGTATTACTTGCCATTGAGTCAATTCTAACTCATGCTGCTGATGTGTTTCTGACGTTTCAATGGTGTGGTCTCTCAGAAGTAGATAGCTAGATCCTTCCTCAAAGGTAGGCCTCAGCCCAAAACATTTTCTATTAGTAAGTTAGCCCTTCACCATTTGGGCCACCTATGGGCGACTCTCATTGTCACACTAAATCCTTATTTGAAGGCATTTCTCTTGACCTTATGACTTGTTAACCTAAAATTACTTCCACCCTAAAAATGGCCAGGCATAAAACTTCAGATCATTTTAAAACCCCCTCCCCAAGGGATTTCTAATTGAGCAACATGGTGACCACTGGGGTCCTAGTTTCATCATCTTGATTCTTCAGTTCGAAGACAGCAAACTGATTCCAGTTCTTTCAAAATTAATACCATCTTGAGTCCCATAGTCTCCACTAGCACCACACCCTCCCCTACTGCAGTGGAGAAGCTCTAGCAGTTCAGTTCCTGAAACTACACCATTCATCAGACGTTCTAAAGGTAAATCCCTCCTTGCACGATATACCAGCTGCTCCTACACAACTTCTCCCAATTGACAACTAAGAAGATGTTTCTTATTATCGATCCTTCCTCTTTGGAATCACAGGAAAACCCACCTAAAAATCAATGCCATTCAAATTATTCCTTTTTATATTTTTTATTTATTTAAGCAATGTGTCAGACACAGAAACTTTTGATTAATTGAAGATAAATTTGGATCCATTTATTACGAATGCCATTATGAAAGGTAAAATTCATTTACAGCTTCTAAAGTTTAGTAACTAGGCCCTTATGGACTCTACTTGGTTTGGGGTTTCCACACATTGATCAGAGTGGAGTACCCCCCACATGAACCTGTTTCAACTTCCTCATTCCCAGACAATTTTCACGGCGTTACAGGGCAGGTGAGGTCTGCCTAGAACATGATGTCTGGCCCAATTCTATCTTTGACAAGTTGTATGACCTTGGCCTGGTCACCTCACTTCTTAAGCTGTGGATCTTTCCCCATGAACATAGAATAAAACCCATCTCTGGCTGGAGGCACTAGGAGGTGACTGAGCAGGTTCTTAATTCTCTGAAGGTTGTAATTCTCTTCCCTCTCTTTCTGTCCTCTCCTAGAACCCAGATTAGCCTTCTATCCTAGGCTTCATGAAACCCATTTTTTACCCGTGATCCCAGAGGTGCCTCTCTGCCAGGAAAAACCCAGGGGGGATCCAGTCTCGTGCTGTTTTTCCTCCTTGCGTCACTCCATGCTGGCTATCTGTATTTGAACCCTCTTATCTTTTCCAAAAGCACATGGGACCAGCTCTAGAAGGAAAGCGTAACGACCTTGTAAATGGCACGAAGAGCAACAACAAACATAAAGCTTTGGCCTGAACCAGTGGTAGCATGAGAAAAATCATAGAAATCCGCCTCTATGTTATTTTCAGCCCACATCACACCCGATAGCAATTTTAATCCATAAAACATTGGGGGTGGTGTCCATGAGTGGGAATCATCTCAATGACAATAATTTTGTTTGTTTGTTTTTGTTTATTTGTTTGTTTTTCTGTTTAATTCCCTGCCAGGCATGTGGTCAATAAAACAGCAGGCTCTCTCTAACTGTAGAGCACAGCAGATTTGTGATCCATTCCCCCACCCTCCCACATTTCAATACAGTGAAATGCTGAGGATGTTCATTGATTTTTCTAACCAAAGAAAAGAGTAATCACAGAACACTTCCATGAGTTGCAAATAATATCAAAATAACTTATGGTATGATGGAAAATCCATTGAACATTGATAGTGAGCACCTAGTTCTTGGGATCAAGGAAGAAGAGAAATACACTAAAATAATGGTGTGATATTGGGAAGGAAAGCAGACTTCAAAAGAAATAAATTATATCATTTGTAAACAGTATTTATTCAGGAAGTGAAAAGAAAGTTAGAATGGCCCAAAACGTAGACTTCTCTTCACATGTCACAGATGCCGCAGAACCAACTGATGAAACCCAGGCACTGTGCGGTTGTTCCTCCTGAAGCTCTGGGATCCAGGCATAGGTGAGGGCTGCCCTGACCCAGTTTCCTCCTGGAGAGGAGTTATATGACAGCTCAGGGGGAAACAGAGAGAGAGAGAGGGAGAACTTTCAGATGCCAGCAATCATAAGAGGCTGATCCATGGGTGATGGATGGGGAATCCCCTCTGTCCATGGCTGGCTTTGAAGAGAAGAGACAGGTAGAACGATGGAAAGATGTGAGCCAACTGTTCATATCATTTCATAATCCTGATTAATTGAGAACTGGTTACTTGTACTTGGGTGGATAAGTTTGCTGGCAGGGATGGGGTGGCTGCACAGGAGGGTAATTCTGCTGGCATGGCTGAGGTGGGTACTACACAGGTGGGCATGGCTCTGGGCACTTTGGTGGTGGGCAAGGCTCAGGGAACTTTGGGGGTGGGCAAGGCTCAGGGCACTTCGGAGGGGGGCATGGTTGAGGACACTGAGGTGGGCACAGCACAGGAGGTGGCTGGCAGGGTTGTTTGCACTGCTGTTGCTGGTAGGACATCTTTCTTTGTCTCCAGGAATCTGAAAGAAATTGGTTGGCAGAGGTCATAGAAGAATTGAGCTCTTACAGAGAAAGAAGCCAAAGCCTATTTGAACTCACTGAAGAATATCCCTCCAATCCTCAAGATATGCTTTCATTGCATTAACTCCTTTTATTTTACATCTTTTGGCTATTTCCTCATTATCAAATTGCTTTGGCACATGTGGGAAATTTCTCTCTTTTCTCATGCCATTTCCCCAGAAAAGTAAAAAGTATTCATGTTTAGATGACTGGAACATCTTCAAGTAAGGTACTCAAAATTTCTGAAACCATAGCAACCAAACAATCTACTATGTCCTTACAACTGTGGGGCCTCATCACTTCAGTGGACAGCAACCTGCTCTTGCCGGACATTTTGAATGCCTTTCAAATGCCAACGAATTAACTAAAAAACAAACGGTAACGGAAAAACCAGATATGAGAGAGAGAAAATGGTAAGGGAAAATCCAGATAAGATATAGATAGATAGATAGATAGATAGGTAGAGAGATTGAGAGATAGAGAGAGAGAGAACCCTTGCTCTCTTGATCTAATGAAATCTTTTTCATTACAGACAAAAAAAATTAACTATCAAATCCCAAATTACACTGTATATCAATCTTCTCCAATCCAGGGTTCCCATCAACTACTCATGCATCAAATGCATGATCTTAACTTTGGACTCAGCAAATCTGATGTCTTCAGATGCCATTCAAACACTCGGGAGCAACACGTCAACAGATGAACACAAGAAATAAAACTCACTGGGTGCTCAAAGTAGCTCAGGGACCAAGCGTCAGGATAGTGCACCCTGCACAGCGGAGCACCCCTTTATAGGGCTGCTGCCCCACCCAGGGGGAAGTGGAGCTGGCTAAAAATGGGCAGGTCCAAGTATTTGCTAATGAAATGCAAACACATCCCCTCTTAATCGGCCTGACAGGTACTCTGATACCCGGGAAGCATGCTGCTCCAGATCCACTGTGGTAAGTGTGTATGACTCAGGGACCTTGTGACAATGGAATAGTTATGGAATTCCCAACCCTTTCCTATCCATCACCTATC
The DNA here is from genome assembly GCF_050624435.1 of Tenrec ecaudatus. Taxonomy (NCBI): domain Eukaryota; kingdom Metazoa; phylum Chordata; class Mammalia; order Afrosoricida; family Tenrecidae; genus Tenrec; species Tenrec ecaudatus. The sequence continues at coordinate 162,639,401 of NC_134530.1, forward strand.
CCACATGATGAAAGATCTCTCCATGTGCATCACGGCCGGTTGTCCTTTTGTCATATACGGCGGAGTTTAAACTTTGAGGACAACTTTAGACCCTGTCTCCATGGGGTACATGGGCACCCTTCCAATGACTCAGGTATCCCTTGCTATTGAGTCAATTCTAACTCACGCTGATCATGTGTTCCAGAGCAGCACTGGGCTTTCTGACGTTTCAGTGGTGTGGTCTCTCAGAAGTAGATAGCTAGATCCTTCCTCCAAGGTTGGCCTCATCCCAAAACCTCTTTTATTAGTAAGTAAGCACTTCACCATTTGTTCTAGTCAGGGGCTCCTCTCATGGTCACACTAAATCCTTCTAATCAGGTATTTGCCCTTGATCGTATGGCTTGTTAACATAAGCTTTCTTACACCCTCAACAATGGTCAGGGATAAAGATTCTGGTGACCTTTTAAAGCCCTCATGCAAGGAGAGTTCTAAACATCGAGCAAAATGGGGACCACTGGGGTCCTGGTTTCATCATCTTAACTCTTCAATTGGAGAGCATCACACCGACTTGAGTTCTGTATAAAAGTTGTAGCACCTTGAGTCCCATAGGCTCCACTAGCACCACACCCTCCCCTACCGCAATGGAGAAGCCCTAGCAGTGCAGTTCCTGAAACTACACCATTCATCACCTTTTCTAAAGGTAACTCCCTCCTTGCGTGATATACAAGCTGCTCCTACAGAAATTCTCCCCATAGAAAACTAAGAAGATGGACCCTATTTTCTATCGTAACTCTTTGGAATGACTGGAAAACCCAGCCTAACATTCAAAGCCATTAAAATTATTAATTTCTTATTTATTACTTATTTACACAATGTGTGGGAAACAGAAGCTTTTGGTAAATTCAAGATGAAATTTTATCAGTTTATTACACATTCTATTATTTAAATAATGCATTTCCAGCTTCTAAACATTAGTAACTAGGCAATTATGAACTTCCTTGGGTTAGGGATTTGTCCACATGGATCGGAATGTAGTACACATCAAATGAACCTGTTTCCACCACTCCATTCCTAAAGGGGAGGAGAGTACTGCCTAGAACCTGATGTCTGACACCAAGTCTATCTTTGACACGTTGTGTGTCATGGCCTGGTCATGTCATGTCTTCAGCTGTGGATATTTCTCTATTAACAGAGAATAATACTCATCTCTGGCTAGAGACACTAGGAGGTGAGTGTACCACGATCTCATTTCTCTTGGAGGTTGTAATTCTCTTGATTCTCTTTCTGTTCTCTCATAGAACCCAGATTAGATCTGTATGTGACGCTTCTCAGAAACGCGTTTCCCATCCTTGTTCCCAGAGGTGCTTCTGTGCCAGGACAAACCCAGGGAGAGATGCCATCTCCTCGGTGCATTTCCTCCTTGCTGCATTCCATGCTGTGTATTTGTATTTCAGCCCTCTTATCTTTTCCAAAAGTACACTAGTCCAGCTCTACATGTTTGTATTTACTTGTTTGTTTGTTTTTTGGTTTAATGCTGGCTCAGGTATGCTGTCAACAAAATGGTAGGATTTCTTGAACTAGACCAAAAGCAGATTTGTGACCTATGCCCCACCAACGTTTCAGTGAAGTGAAACGCTGAGGATACTAAATGATTTTTCTACCCAAACCTACGAATAATAAAAAAAAAAAACACCAGGTGTTCCAAATAATATCAAAATAACTTGTGGTGTGATCCAAAATTCAGAAAACATTGATATAGAGCATCTCCTTCAGGGGAACAAGGAAGAGGAGAAATAAAATAAACTAAAATAATGGTATCATACTCATAACAGAAAGTGGCTTCAAAAATACATTATACCATCTCAAAAGTGTATTTTATTCAGGAAGTCAAAAGAAAGTTACAATGGCCCAAGATGTAGAAATCTCTTCACAAGTCACAGACACCGTAGAACCAACTGATGAAACCCAGGCACTGTGCGGTTGCTCCTCCTTGAAGCTCTGGGATCCAGGCAGAGATGAGGGCTGCCCTGACCCATTTTCCTCCTGGAGAGGAGTTATATGACAGCCCAGGGGGAAGAGGGAGAGAGGGAGAACTTTCAGATGCCAGCAATCATAAGAGGCTGATCCATGGGTGATGAATGGGGAATGCCCTCGTCCATGCCTGGCTTTGAAGAGAAGAGGCAGGTAGAACGATGGAAAGACGTGAGCCAACTGTTCTTATCCTTTCACAATCCTGATGAATTGAGAACTGGTTACTTGTTCTTGGGTGGATACTTTTGCTGGCCGGGATAGGGTGGCTGCACGGGAGGGTAATTCTGCTGGCATGGCTGAGGTGGGTACTGCACAGGTGGGCATGGCTCTGGGCACTTTGGGGGTGGGCAAGGCTCAGGGCACTTTGGAGGTGGGCAAGGCTCAGGGCACTTCGGAGGGGGGCAAGGCTGTGGAACCTTCGGCGGGGGGCATGGTTGAGGACACTGAGGTGGGCACAGCACAGGAGGTGGCTGGCAGGGCTGTTTGCACTGCTGTTGCTGGTAGGACATCTTTCTTTGTCTCAAGGAATCTGAAAGAAATTGGATGGCAGAGGTCATAGAAGGATCGAGCTCCTACGGAGAAAGAAGCCAAAGTCTATTTGAACTCACTGAAGAATATCCCTCCAATCCTCAAGATATGCTTTCATCGCATTAACTCCTTTTTTTTACATCTTTTGGCTATTTCCTCATTATCAAATTGCTTTGGCATTTGTGAGAAATTTCTCTCTTTTCTCATTTCATTTTCCCAGAAAAGTAAAAAGTATTCATGTTTAGATGACTGGAACATCTTCAAGGAACGTAGTCAGAATTTCCAAACCACGGACAAGCATACAAACTATACGGTCCTTATATCTATGAGGCCTGAAAACTTTGGGAGACTGCAACCTTCTCTTCAAGGACAATTAAAACCCCGTTATAGCAACAAATTAACTGCAAAAAGATATGGTAAGGGAAAAACCATATGAGAGACAGAAGAAAATAGAGAACCCTTGTTCTCTTCATCGAATGAAATCTTTTTCATTACAGTCATCAAATGATATATCAAATCCAAAATTAAAGGGTATAACATTATTCCCCAATTCATGCTTCCCATCGACTACTCACGCATCAAAGTCATGATCTTAACTTGGGACCCACCAAATCTGTTGTCTTCAGATGGTATTCAAATACTCAAGAGCAACACGTCAACAGATGAACACAAGAAATAAAACTCACCGGGTGCTCAAAGTAACTCAGGGACCAAGCGTCAGGATAGTGCTCTGCACAGCAGCGCACCTCTTTATAGGGCTCCTGCCACACCCAGAGGGAAGTGGAGCTGGCTAAAAATGTGCAGGTCCAAAAATTTCCTAACAAATTGCAAACCCATCCCTCCCTAATTGGCCTGACAGGAACTCTGATAACCTAAAGCATGCTGCTCCAGTCTCCACTGTGGTAAGTGTGCATGACTCAGGCACCTTGCATTAAGGGCAATTTAAGTGTTGTGGCAATGGGAATAGTTAGGGAATTCCCAAACCTTTCCTATCCATCCTGTATCCAACATCATAATAGATGTCTTCCCTTTGCATCATAGGTGGTGGTCATTTTGCATATATTCTGGAGTTAAAAATTTGGACCCAGACTTCATGATGTTCCTGGGTACATGACTCAGGTATCACTTGCTATTGAGTCAATTCTAACTCACGCTGATCATGTGTTCCAGAGCAGCACTCGGCTTTCTGACGTTTCAGTGGTGTGGTCTCTCAGAAGTAGATAGCTAGATCCTTCCTCCAAGGTTGGCCTCACCCAAAAACCTCTTTTATTAGTAAGTAAGCACTTTATCATTTGGGTCAGTCATGTGCTCCTCTCATGGTCACACTAAATCCTTCTTATCAGGCATTTTGCCTTGATCGTATGGCTTGTTAACATAGCCTCCTTACCCTCAGAACTGGCCAGGGTTAAAGATCCTGGTCATCTTAGAAAGCCCTCCTGCAACGAGAGTTCTCAACAGTGAGCAAAATGGTGACAACTGGGGTCCTGGTTTCATCGTCTTGACTCTTCAAATGGAGAGCATCACACTGACTTGAGTTCTGTATAAAAGTTGTAGCACCTTGAGTCTCATAGGCTCCCTAGCACCACACCCTCCCCTACCGCAATGGAGAAGCCCTAGCAGTGCAGTTCCTGAAACTACACTGTTCATCACACTTTCTAAAGGTAACTCCCTCCTTGCGTGATATACAAGCTGCTCCTACAGAAATTCTCCCTGTAGAAAAGTAAGAAGATGGATCCTATTTTCTATCGTAACTCTTTGGAATGACGGGAGAACCTAACAATCAAAGCCGTTCATCACTATTCATTTTATATTTTTTACTTATTTACACCATGTGTTGCAAACAGAACCTTTGGTAAATGCAGGATAAAATTTGATCAGTTTATTGCAAATTCCATTGTTTGAAAAATGCATTTGCAGATCCTACACATTAGTAACTAGGCCATTAGGAACTCTTCTTGGTTTGGGCATGTATGCACATGGATCAGAATGGATTACACGTCAAATGAACCTGTTTCCACCTCTCCATTCCTAAGACAATTTGCCAGGGTGCTAAAGGGTAGGAGAGATCTGTGTAGAACCTGATGTCTGACCCCAGAACTATCTTCGACAAGTTGTGCGTCATGGCCTGGTCACATCACGTCTTCAGCTGTGGATCTTTCTCTATAAAGAGTGAATAATACCCATGTCTTGCTAGAGACGCTGGTAGCTGACTGTACCAAGTTCTTAATTCTCTTAGAGGTTGTAATTCTTTTGATTCTCTTTCTGTTCTCACATAGAACCCAGAGGAGACCTGTATGCTAGGCTTCCTTGAAACCCATTTTTTCAACCGTGATCCCAGAGGTGCTTCTGTGCCAATAGAAACCCAGGAGGAGATGCAGTCTCCTCGGTGCTTTCCTACTTGCTGCTCTCCATGCTGTGAATTTGTATCTGAACCCTCTTATCTTTTCCAAAAGGACACTAGGCCAGCTCTAGATGGAAAGGGTCAGAACCTTCTCAACAGCACGAATAGCAACAACCAACATTAAGCTTTGGGCGCACCCAGGGGCAGCAGGAGAAAAATCCTAGCAACCCGCTTCTATATTATGTTCAGCCCACAACACCCTCTATAGCAATTTTAATCTATAACATGTGTGGGGGGCGTTATCCATGAGTGGGAATCATCTGAATGACAATAATTTCTGTTTGTTTAATTGTTGTTACTTATTTGTTTCCTTTTCTGTTTAATTCTGGGTCAGGCATGTTGCCAACAATATGGCAGGCTTACTTTAACTGTATACCAAAGGCAGATTTGTGATCTATTCCCCCACCTCACCTTTTCAATAAAGTGAAATGCTGAGGATGTTAATTGATTTTTCTCACAGAACTGAAGAATTGTCAAAGAAAAATACCAGGAGTTCCAAATAATATCCAAATAACTTTTGGTGTGATCCAAAATTCAGAAAATATTGATTGTGAACATCTGGTTCTTGGGATCAAGGAGCAAGAGAAATAAACTTAAATGATGGCATGATACTGGTAACAAAAGCAGACTTCAAAGAAATAAATTATACCATCACAAAAGTGTATTTTATTTGGGAAGTGAAAAGAAAGTTACAATGGGTCACATGGTAGAAATCTCTTCACAAGTCACAGACGCCGCAGAACCAACTGATGAAACCCAGGACTGTGGGTTTGCTCCTCCTTGAAGCTCTGGGATCCAGGCATAGATGAGGGCTGCCTTGACTCAGTTTCCTCCTGGAGAGGAGTTACATGACAGCTCAGGGAGAAACAGAGAGAGAGAGAGAGAGAGAGAGAGAGAACTTTCAAATGTCAGGAATTTTAACAGGCTGATCCATGGGTGATGGATGGAGAAGCTCCTGTGTCCCTGACTGGCTTTGAAGAGAAGAGGCAGGTAGAACGATGGAAAGACGTGAGCCAACTGTTCTTATCCTTTCACAATCCTGATGAATTGAGAACTGGTTACTTGTTCTTGGGTGGACACTTTTGCTGGCCGGGACAGGGTGGCTGTACGGAAGGGTATTTCTGCTGGCATGGCTGAGGTAGGCACTGCACAGGTGGGCAAGGCTCAGGGCACTTTGAGGGTGAGCATGGCTCTGGGCACTTTGGGGGTGGGCAAGGCTCAAGACACTTCGGGGGTGGGCAAGGCTCAGGGCACTTCGGGGGTGGGCAAGGCTCTTATTTCTCTTAGAGGCTGTAATTCTCTTGATTCTCGCTCTTTTCTCTCATAGAACCCCAGAATAGACCTGTATGTTATGCTTCCTAGAAACGCAATTCTCATCCGTGATCCCAAAGGTGCTTCTTTGCCAGGAGAACCCCAGGGGGAGATGCAGTCTCCTCGCTGCTCTTCTGCCTTGCTGCACTCAATGCTGTGCATTTGTATTTGAATCCTCTTATCTTTTCTGAAAGTACACTAGGCAGCTCTAGATGGAAGAGTCACAACCTTCTCAAAGGCAAGAATAGTAACAACAAACAACATAAGACTTTTGATGTACTCAGGGGCAGCAGGAGAAAAATCCTAGGAATCTGCTTCTATATTATTTTCAGCCCAAATCACCCCTGATAGCAATTTTAATCATAAAATAAGGGGGGTTGTACTGTCCATGAGTGGGAATCATCTCAATGACAATAATTTCGGTTTGTTTGATTTTTTTAACTTGTTTGCTTTTCTCTTTAATTCAGGGTCAGGCATGTTGTCTTCAACTGTGTGCCAAAAGCAGATTTTTTATCTACCCCCCCCACCATCGTTTCAATAAAGTGAAATGCTGAGGACGTTAATAGATTTTTTCTACTGAAACCGAAGAATAGTCAAAGAAAAATATCAGGAGTTCCAAATAATATCAAAATAACTTCTGGTGTGATCCAAAATGCATAGAACATTGAGTGTGAGCCTCTGGTTCCTGGGATCAAGGAAGAGGAGAAGTAAACAAAATGATGGTACAAAATTGGTAACAAAAGTAGACTTCAAAAGAAAAAATATACCATTTGAAAACTGTATTTATTCAGGAAGTGAAAAGAAAGTTACAATGGCCCAAGAGGTAGAAATCTCTTCACAAGTCACAGACGCTGCAGAACCAAGTTATGAAACCCACGGACTGTGGGGTTGCTCCTCTTTGAAGCTCTGGGATCCAGGCTCTGACTCAGTTTCCTCCTGGAGAGGAGTTATATGACAGCCCAGGGGGAAGAGAGAGAGAGGGAGAACTTTCAGATGCCAGCAATCATAAGAGGCTGATCCATGGGTGATGAATGGGGAATGCCCTCGTCCATGCCTGGCTTTGAAGAGAAGAGGCAGGTAGAACGATGGAAAGACGTGAGCCAACTGTTCTTATCCTTTCACAATCCTGATGAATTGAGAACTGGTTACTTGTTCTTGGGTGGACACTTTTGCTGGCAGGGATGAGGTGGCTGCACAGGAGGGCATTTCTGCTGGCATGGCTGAGGTGGGTACTGCACAGGTGGGCATGGCTCAGGGCACTTTGGTGGTGGGCAAGGCTCAGGGCACTTTGGGGGTGGGCAAGGCTCAGGGCACTTTGGAGGTGGGCAAGGCTCAGGGCACTTCGGAGGGGGGCAAGGCTGTGGAACCTTCGGCGGGGGGCATGGTTGAGGACACTGAGGTGGGCACAGCACAGGAGGTGGCTGGCAGGGCTGTTTGCACTGCTGCTGCTGGTAGGACATCTTTCTTTGTCTCAAGGAATCTGAAAGAAATTGGATGGCAGAGGTCACAGAAGGATCGAGCTTGTACAGAGAAAGAAGCCAACGCCTATTTGAACTCACTGACGAGAATCCCTCCAATCCTCAAGCTATGCTTTCATCGCATTCACTCCTCTTTTATGCCTCTTGACTATTCCCACATGAGAAAATTGCTTTGGCAGCTGTGGAAAATTTCTCTCTTTTCTCATGTCATTTTTCCAGAAAAGTGAAAAGTTTCCATGTTTAGATGACAGTAACATCGTCAAGGAAGGTAGTCAGAATTTCTGGGACCCTGGAAAACCAGACAAACTCTTCTGTCCTTCTACCTATGAGGCCTCATCACTTCAGTAGACAGCAACCTGTTCTTCTGGGACATTTTAAACACTTTTCAAATAGCAATAAATTACCTCCAAAAACAAATGGAAGGGAAAACCCTGAAGAGAGGGAGAGGGAGAGAGAACCCTTCCTCTCTTCATCACATGAAATCCTTTCATTGCGGACATCAAATGATCTACCAAATCCCAAATTAAAACAGTATATCCTTCTTCCCCAATCCATGCTTTCCATTACCTACTCATGCATCAAACGCATGATCTTAACTTTGGATCCAGCAAATGTGCTGTCTTCAGATGGAATTCAAATACTCGAGAGCAACAAGTCAACAGACGAACACAAGAAATAAAACTCACCGGGTGCTCAAAGTAGCTCAAGGACCAAGCGTCAGGACAGTGCTCACTGCACAGCAGAGCACCTCTTTATAGGGCCTGGAGCCGCACCCAGAGGGAGGTGGAGCTGGCTAACAATCAGCAGGTCCAAGAATTTCCTAACCAAATGCAAACACATCCCTCTGTAATTGGCCTGAGAGGAACTCTGATAACCAAAGCATGCTGCTCCAGGCTCTTGCTGTGTTAAGTGTCTATGACTCAGGCACCTTGCCTGAAGGACAATTTTAGGAGTTGTGGCATTGGGAATATTAGGGAATTCCAGACCCTTTCCTATCCATCCCCTTTCCTACATCAGAAAAGAAGTCTTCTCTGTCCATTATAGTGGTTGTTCATTTTTTATATATTGTGGAGTTTATACATTGAGGATAAGCTTGGACCCAGACTTCATGAGGTTCCTGGGTACATGGTCACCCTTCCCATGACCCAGGTATTACTTGCTATTGAGTCAATTCTAACTCACGCTGATCATGTGTTCCAGAGCAGCACTGGGTTTTCTGACGTTTCAGTGGTGGGGTCTCTCAGAAGTAGATAGCTAGATCCTTCCTCCAAGGCTGGCCTCAACCAAAAACTTTTTATTAGTAAGTAAGCACTTCACCATTTGTGCCACCCAGGGGCTCCTCCCTTATCTCACTAAATCCTTATTATAAGGGATTTGCTCTTGATCGTATGGATTGTTAACATAAGCTTCCAAATGCCCTCAAAAATGGCCAGGGGTGAGGATACCTTCAAGACCAGGGGTATGAGGGGCGATACTGGGAGGGTAGAGGGTGAGTGGGTTGGAAAGGGGGAACCGATTACAAGGATCTACATGTGACCTTCTCCCTAGGGGACGGACAATAGAAAAGTGGGTGAAGGGAGACGCCGGATAGGGCAAGATATGACAAAATAATAATTTACAAATTATCAAGGGCTCATGAGGGAAGGGGTAGCGGAGAGGGAGGGCATAAAAGAGGATGTGATGCCAAGGGCTTAAGTGGAGAGCAAATGCTTTGAAAATGATTAGGGCAAAGAATGTACAGATGTGCTTTATACAATTGATGTATGCATATGTATGTATTGATATAAGAGTTGTATGAGTCCCTAATAAAATGTTTTTTTTAAGCCTTCCCACAGAGAGTACTATACATTGAGCAAAATGGTGACCCCTGGGGTCCTGGTTTCATCATCTTGATTCTTCACTTGGAAGACAGCAAACTGATTCCAGTTCTTTATAAAATTTATACCACCTTGAGTCCCGTAGCCTCCACTAGCACCACACCCCTCCCTACTGCAGTGGAGAAGCTCTAGCAGTTCAGTTCCTGAAACGACACCATTCATCAGATGTTCTGAAGGTAAATCCCTCCTTGCACGATATACCAGCTGCTCCTACACAACTTCTCCCAATTGACAACTAACAAGATGGATCCTATTTTCTATCCTACATTTTTGGAATGATGGAAAACCCAGCCTAGCAATCAATGTCATTCAAACAATTCATTTTATATTTTATTTTATTTGAACAATGTGTTGGACACAGAACCTGTTGGTAAATTCAATGTATTACTAATTCCATTATGAAAGGTAAAATTAATTTGCAGCTTCTAAGCTTTAGTAACTAAGCCTTTATGAACTTTACTTAGTTTGGGGGTTCGTCCACATTGATCAGAGTGGAGTGCACGTCACATGAGCCTGTTTCCACCTCTGCATTCGCCAGACGATATTCCAGGGAGCTAAAGGGAGGGGAGATCTGCCTAGAACCTGATGTCTGGCCCCAATTCCATCTTTGACAAGTTGTCTGACTATGGTCTGGTCACCTCACGTCTTCAGCAGCGGATCTTTCTCCATGAAGAGAGAATAAAACCCATCTCTGGCTGGAGACACTAGGAGGTGACTGCACCAGGATCTTAATTCTCTTAACAAGATGGATTGACACACTGGCTGCATCATGAGCTCAAACACAATAACAATTTTAAGGATGCCACAGGACTGGGCAATGTTCCATTCTGTTGTACATAGGTTGCTATGAGTCGGAACTAACCAGATGGCACCTAACAACAACATGTGATTATGTTAAATGTAGGCAGTATTTAATGGACTATCGAGTCCTAGTGGCATTTTTGCCTGGTGGCACTGCTAACAACAGTCAGCAGTTCAAACCTACTAGATACTCCTTAGGAGAAAGATGAGACATTTTCCAAAAATATTTACTGCTTCAGAAAGTCTCTATAGCAGTGATTCTCCACCTTCCTAATGCTGCGACCCTTTAGTACAGTTCCTCCTATTGTGGTGACCCCCGACCATAAAATTATTTTCATTGCTTCTTCACAACTGTAATTTTGCTACTGTTATAAATCAGGCGACCCCCGTGAAAGGGTTGTTCCACGCCCAAAGGGGTCGCGGCCCACAGGCTGAGAACTGCTGCTCTATAGGTTTGTTGACTTGAAATCCACTTGATCACTGCAGATTGATGAGAATAACTAAAATTGGTAATGTAGTACTCCAGTTCTGGAAAAAAAAAGTTTCCTTTTACCCTTTCAGAGACTTAGCTCAAGAATTCATCTGCTGGCCTTTCCTTTAGTTCTAGACCTGAATCATCATCTTTTGTTTAGTTTCTCTTGAGGCATTGAAACCATACTTGTTGTGCCCTGGCTGTTCCAACAGCTCAGTTCATCTGGTTTATGAACACAGGCATAGTGTTGGCTTCATTTCACTATAGACTATGCATCCACTGTGTTAACGGGCGTCACAATGCCCCTGCCCTGCTTGTGCTTGCTACCCCTCCCTGTTGGTATATGCTTGACATTTTTGGGGATGTAAATTATTTTTGTTCCAGAAATAAATAACAGGTTAAAATTGAGCAAAATAAATATGAGATAAAAATCTTATATTATGGGCTCACATCTTAAAAAGTCATTGAACATCCATGTAGGGAGAAGGGAGGGACCAGAGCACTAAAAGTTTGCAATGTGAGGTGGGATTAAATGTGTGTTGCTTTTGTATGTTTTTTTTTCTTCCTCTCACCCATTCCAAATGTCTTCGAAAGATATTGATTTTAAAATTTTGTTTGGATATTTATTGTCTGTCTTCTTAAAATTTCCTCAACTTGATACGTTATCTTTCTAATCTCAACATAGTGATTTTATTCTAATTTGACAAGCATTGGTAATTCAAGACACATATCTGCAATAGATTTAGTGACTAGCCTTTTCATTTAGGTTTCACTCTGCCTACAGTCAGTGGGGCTGACTCAATATTACATATTCCACACTTTAAGCAACTTTGCTAGAGCTTCCTTGTCTTGGCCAATGAATGATCAGGAAGCTTTTCAAGCAAAGAGGAGAGATTCAAAACTGCGGAAGCCATCGTGGGCTGTGCTTCAGAGTACAGGAGCAATGAGTCAACCCAGCATCACATCCCTGGGGTAAGCAGGTTCCTGAGATCTTATGACTGTAATTTCTCCTAAGGAAGGGCTTTGGCCAAGATCACCTTTGACCATGACCTCATCGTAACCATTGAGAGTAGAGTCATCACTTTAGTACGTGACGCCAAGTGTCTGCAAACAATATAATCACCAAATGGTTCATATAGACTATTCCACTTGCTAGGTATTTGAGAGGACAAGGAGAAGAGACTAATCAACAGGTCACTTGCTACTTCCCATAACTTCATGCCGCATCCAAAACATAAATACTTACAGAACTCTCTGGTTTCTACCACCCAAAATGGGACTTAATTGTCCAAATGGGATTGTAGTGACAGATAAGCCAGGTTTGATTGGACCTTGGAGATTCCACCCTCTGAGGGAACCCTTCCCCCAAACTCTCATAGCAGTGCAGCCACCAATGTTCCTGTAAGTTTGGTCCCCCAACATCTCAGCAGGCATCACTTGTAAGGGGCAGGGAGGTAAGACTGAACGTTCTGGATTCCTTACAGCTCAGCTAGGGAACACCTGTCACAAAAGGAAGAACAGAGTTTGAAGTTAACATATCCCCAAATTTACACATCCAAGATCTGGTATATGAGATATAGCACACATTATCACTTTACACACTCCCCACATATCCTATTTATTGATCTACTGATTTACCTAGCAATCTATTATACCTACCATCTATCTATTTCCCTCCCTACCTCTCTATCTACATATCTAAACAGACTGACTTTATGGTTTTTAACAATCTGGCAGCACTTGGCATAATTCTATTAGTTCCATTCCTTAATTTCCTAAGAATTTCATTGTTAATTATTATTTATGAAAATTATAGATAAGAGCAGATTTTTTCAATTCTTTTTTAATCATTTTATTAGGGGCTCATACAACTCTTATAGCGATCCATACATATAAAAATTATGTAAAGCACATTTGTACATTCATTGCCCTCATCATTTTCAAAAGATTTGCTCTCCACCTAAGCCCATGGCATCAGCTCCTCATTTTCCCCCTTTCTTCCCACTCCCACGACCCTCAAGACCCCTTGATAATTTATAAATTCTTAATTGAACATTCCACCTAATATTTTACCACTTTGTGTTAAATACCACTGAACAAAACAATCCAAAGCAATATATCAAGTTCGAGCTATGTTTTATGATTGAGAAAGCTGTTTGCCACATCTTTAATGTCGTCTACATTTTTTTCTATATTCAAAGTCTTTAGGGAAAAAAGAAAATGAAAGCACAGACTTGAATGGTGTGGGAGGAAATAATAAAGTGAGCTAAACTGGACACTCATTTTTATGTAAGATGAATATTAATATAAGCAAAAGTTTAAAACAAAGTATAGAAACAAGATGATTTATCTACTGTTATTCAGACTCATAAGCACTTCTGATCATGGTTTCAAAACAAATAAAATAAAATCCAATATGTTGGGGGTTTTTTTGTTTGAAAATATAAGTCATATTTTTTCTGCGAAAAAATATTTTATTTAATTTATTTGACATTATTGGGGTTGGTTATTTACACACAAAAAACCAAAAGGCTCTCATGTAAATATCATGTTCCTCTAAGTATCTGTTGACTTTAATTACATTTGGCAGTAATCGGTACAAATCAAGCATAACACTTGCTGTGAAGGGTTAGGTGATATATCAATGTGGTTGAGCTGTGATTCTCAGTAATTTTGTACTTAAATATTGATGCAATTTGTCAGGTATCCATGATGTAGTTAGGCAGATATGGAATAATGTTATCACCCTCTATTGTGTGAGCTGATGTGACCATTTTTCATTTTTTGCATAATGCTGATTTTTCATAATGGCCAGTTGTTTGGAATCTAACCATGTCTATATAACCGAGGAATGGATGTATTTTTTTCCACATGATGGAAATCATACAGTGAAGATAATGGATAACCTACAGTTATGTTCAAAATTACATGTATGGCTCTCTGTAACAGGCTATTACAGTTGTAGCCTGTTGTAAGTTAAAAATTGTGTTCCGAAAGCTATATGTAATGAGATGCCTTTTTTTCCTAAAGTGCAAGACCAAGTAACACAAATAACAAAATAAAACAAAAAACTGTGACATCGTAAACAAACGTTTCATGATGCTAGGACCGGGGCACGTGAATTTGCCTCTGCTTTAGTAGATAAAACGTGTGGCTTGTTTTTCTACTTGCTGATGGGTAGACAAGACGTCAACTATTACTTTAAAATATAATCAATGTAGCGAGACCCTTCATTGACCAGCAATCCAAAGTTTTCTAACCAAAATGATGGTTGATCTATGTCTGCAGAACAGACATCTACCTACTGAGGCAGAGAAATGAGCTGTTCCGGTCCATTCTGTTACAGAGGCTCTGTTCCAGTCCTGTTCTCATCTATGATCTTGCGTAAAAGTCCACTCTAAACACCAACAGGTCATTAAAGCAATCATTGAAGTGAAATAGAACCATCAAGATGTAAAAGGGTAACCAAATTTGAGAAGCTTCCTTATTTTCTATATTAGCCCTTCTTATTCATTTTCTTGCAGTAGCAAAAGCATTAATAATATCAATAATAACAGCAACAACAACAATGTGCACTTATTGTTTATTAATTGTCGGGCAATAACTGTGCTAAGAACATTGCTCATATTACCACATCTAATTAATATGATAAAATTGTGATGCAGGGCCCTCTTCAACAAGTGGTGCTGGAAAAAATGGATATCTACCTGCAGAAAAATGAAGCAAGACCCTTCACTCCATGCACAAGAATAAACTCAAGGTGGATCATGGACCTCAAGACAAAACACAAACCTATTGGGACCAACCTGAGAACTTTGGTGGAGAGAATACATAGGCTATCAGAAATAGGTAAGGACACAAACAGAGAGGGGCCACAAATTGACAAGTGAGACATACTGAAGATAAAACACCTGTGGATGTCGAAAGAATTCACAGAGACTAATGAGAGTCTAAGGAATGGGAAAACATCTTGAGCAATGACACATCAGACAACGGCCTTATTACTAAAATCTACAATACTCTGCTAGCTTCCAAAAAGAAAAAAAACTAGTTGCCCACTGAGGAGGTCAGAAAAGGACCTGAACAGAAGTTTCTCAAGAGCAGAAATCGAATGGCCAACAAACATACGAGAAAATGTTACCGATGTTAAGCCATAAGAGAAATGCAAATTAAAACAACTATGAGATACCAATTAAAACTCTCAGAGATAGCCCAATTCAAAAACTCAGAAAGCAACAAGCATTTGAGGGGCTGTGGGGAGATAAAACTCTCATCTACTGCTGGTGGACCTGTAGGTATGTACAGCCACTATGGAAATTGATTTGGCGATATCTAAAGCAGATGGAAATTGAGCTACCATACAACCCATCAATCCCCCTACTGGGCATATGCCCAGAAGAGGCAAGAAACAAACCACAGCCAGACATTTGTGCACCAATGTTCATTGTGGCACAGTTCACACCGCAAGGAGTTGGAAACAACCCAGATTTCTATTAACAAAAGAATGGATTAAAAACGGTGGTACATACATACAATGGAGTATTACACATTGCTAAAAAGCAGTGATGAATGCATGAAGCACATCGCCGGATGGGAAGAACTGGAGGAAATTATCTTAAGTGAAGTAAGCCAAGCACAAAAGAACAAGTACAACATGAGACTGTTGAGGTAAGCTTTAAAAAAAAAGAAAAGCAAAAAGGGCATAGGGAAAAGGCTACTGTATACAAATATTCCTGGGGTGAGAACCAGGTAGTATGACAGGGGCCAGACCAAATTCAGGGATACATATAATAGCCAACTAAAACGGAGGGGGAAGGGAAAGAAAAAAAGAGAGAGGGAAATGGGTAGTGGGGGGAACAGGGCACAAACCCACCCAAAGAGAGGGTATTGTTTATATCTCATCAGGGAAAGAGGGACCAGACTTCAACCCAGTGCTCCAAGACGAGAATGCAACCTACAGGAAGTAGGGAATCAGTAGAGAGGTGAGAGGCCGGCCCCAATCCCTACTACGTGGACAGCTGCCCCTAGACCTAGAAGAATTTACTTCAGAGGACAGCACTGAAGCTACAACTCAGGGAGAGGGACATGTCTGATCAGAGTACATGGAAGCAAATGAAGGGGGAGGAAGAGAGAGTGGAGCACATCCTGGACCACCAAGCCTTGAGAGCAATATCCCTGCTCAAAGCAGCCAGTGCACAGGGAGGACCATATGGCTGGCTCCACTATGAGACATGACATCCCTTACTGACCCATAACCCTACAGGGGACAACACTGAAGACTCAGTGTGGGAACTATGCCTGATCTGACCACACCACAGCAAAGCAAAACACTAAGGGCATGCAACAGAACAGTAAGGGGAGCAGATCAAGGATGTCCTGAGGGAGTAACTAAAATAGACTTTGGGGTCAGGGCATGGCACCCCATCAGACTCAACTGGAAAGCACTCCTAGAGGTCAACAAACTGACCTCGAACTATTTACAGCCTTTTCTTTTTTTGCCAGTGGTTTTATTGTTGTTGTCGTGGGTTTTTTGTTTGTTTTTTTAACATTTGATTAGGGACTTATACAACTCTTATCACAACCCATACATACATCAATTGTATAAAGCACATCTGTACATTCTTTGCCCTAATCATTTTCAAAGCATTTGCTCTCCACTTAAGCCCTTTGCATCAGGTCCTCTTTTTTCCCCTCCCTTCCTGCCGCCCCACCTCATGAGCCTTGATAATTTATAAATTATTATTTTGTCATATTTTTCCCTATCCGGCGTCTCCCTTCACCCACTTTTCTATTTTCCGTCCCCCAGGGAGGAGGTCGCATGTAGATCCTTGTAATCGGTTCCCTCTTTCCAACCCACTCACCCTCTACTCTCCCAGTATCGTCCCTTATACCCCTGGTCCTAAAGGTATCATCCACCCTGGATTCCCTGTGCCTCCAGCTCCTATATGCCCCAGTGTACAACCTCTGCTCTATCCAGACTTGCAAGGTAGAATTCACATCATGGTAGTGTAGGGGGTGGGGGGGCGAGGAAGCATTTAGGAACTGGAGGAAAGCTGTATTGTTCATCGGTGCTATGTCGCACCCTGACTGACTCATTTCCTCCTCTAGACCCCTCTGTGAGGAGATCTCCGGTGGCCGACAAATGGGGTTTGGGTCTCCCTCCACCCTGCATTTCCCCCTTCATTCACTATGGTAAGATTGTTGTTGTCATTTTGTTTGCTTTTTTCACTTTGTCTTGCTCTGTGTTGTTTTGGGGGCATATTATTATCTCTGCTCATCTATCTAGATAAGATAGATGGGATAAATAATCTGGAGGAGAAAACAACAGAAAAGGAAGTAGTATTAACCAACCCAGGGACAAGGGAATAATAAATTGTCAAAAATCAGTGGCGAGGAGGGTATAGGAGGCCTGGTAGGACTTGATCAAGGGCAATGTAACCAAGAGGAATTACTGAAACCTAAATGAAGGCTGAGCATGATAGTGAGACAAGAGGAAAGTAAAAGGATATAGAAGGAAAGAACTAAGAGGCAAAGGGCATTTATAGAGGTCTAAATATAGGAATGTACATATGTAAATATATTTATATATGATGATGGGGAAATAGATCTATGTGCATATATTTATAAGTTTAGTATTAAGGTCGCAGATGGATATTGGGCCTCCACCAAAGTACTTCCTCAATGCAAGAACACTTTGTTCCATTAAACTGGTATTCCATGATGCTCACCTTCCCTCCCGACAGTATTGCTGAAGACAAATGGGCGCATAAACAAATGTGGTGAAGAAAGCAGATGGTGGCCAGCTATCAAAAGCTATAGTGTGTGGGATCTTAAAGCGGCCATGTAGCTCAGAAGCAACACAGCCCACATGGAAGAAGCAGGCCAGCCTGTTGAAGGCATCAGGTACCAGGCATCAAAGAACAAAAAAATCATATTGTGAATGAGGGGGAGTGAATATTAGGGACCCAAAGCCCATCTGTAGGCAACTGGATACTCCCTTACAGAAGGGTCTCGGGAAGGAGACGAGCCAGTCAGGGTGCAGTGTAGCAACGATGAAACATACAGCTTTCCTTTAGTTCTTTTTTCCCCCTCTAGTTCTTAAATGCCTCCCCCCACCCCACCCCCACCCTGCCGCTGACTATCATAATCCCAATTCTACCCTACCAACCCAGCTAGACCAGAGGATGTACACTGGTACAGACAGGAAACGGAAACACAGGGAATCCAGGACAGATGATCCCTTCAGGATCAGTGGTGAGAGTGGTGATACCGGGAGGGTGGGGTAGAAAGGGAGAACTGATTACAAGGATATGCATAGAACCTCCTCCCTAGAGGACAGACAACAGAAAAGTGGGTGAAGGTAGACATTGGACAGTTTAAGATATGACAAAATAATAATAATTTATAAATTATCAAGGCTTCGTGAGAGAGGGGAGAAAGGGGATGGAGGGGAAAAATGAGGAGCTGATACCAAGGGCTCAAGTAGAAAGCAAATGTTTTCAGAATGATGAGGGCAACAAATGTACAAATGTGCTTAACACAATGGATGGATGTATTGATCGTGATAAGAGTTGTATGAGCCCCCAATAAAATTATTAAACACAACAACAACAAAAATTGTAATGTAGGCAACATTTTGAAGCGATGAGAATTGAAATTCAGAGGAATAAAGAAACTTGCCCAAGAGTCATATGAATATAACTATAATATAACATAAATTTGAAACAATAAAGATGTATTCTTTGGTGTACATCAGATCACATTTTTAAAAGATTGATGAGCCATGTGTTGTAACAGAAAAAATATCCTAAAAACTAAAAGAGTACGGCTCAAATGACTAACTACAGAAAATTAAAAGATACACATACACCATCGTCGTCACCACCATCACCACAACAATAAAACACAGTTACATTTGTCAAATGTCGTATTTCATTTAATGAATAAAAAGAAAGAGAGAATGTTTGTTTGACCATGAAAAGCATTCTGTATTGGTGACTGCAGGGAAGGTACATTATTCAGGGGCCGGTAGCTACCATGCAGTTCATAAGGCAGGCAGCTCCCCCACAAGAGTCAGGTTGAAGAGACTGGGAAGCTGGGAAGTGAGGGTGTGCTTGGTCACGTGGTCAGAGCGGAGTAAAACAGCTATAGTTTCAAAGAAACCAATTGACTGTCACTTATTACTCCAGGTGGAGTAAAAATTCATGAGGACACAAAATGCCATGAAGATGGAATTCAGAGAGGATATCGGAAGCCAGGGCCTGCGATGGAGTATTTGTCATCATTGCATAACCCTGAGAGCTTCTGCGGACTGTTAAGGGATCTTCGCAGGACTTCCTGCTGGTGCTGCTGCACAGGTGGGCATTTGAAAGTGGGCGTGGTTCAGGACATTTGGGTGGCAATATAGGAAGTGACATCCAGGACTGCCAGGTCTCAGAAAAAGGGTGTGGATAGTCAGCAGGAGAGTGTTAAGAAATCTGAGGGATAATTGCACAGCTTATTAAAAAAAGCGTTGGCTTCCCTGCTTATGGGAGTGTCCCTCTCCAGTCATCTTAATTTGGGGATTGTTGCCTCTTCTTCTACAACTGATGCAATCACGTCTTCTTTAGGAGTTGTCACTAAGCACAGGGAAGAGAGGAGTCTACTGAAGAGGATGACAGTGCCAGCTTTGTGTGTCTCCTTGGGTACAGAAACTGTCCTGATTTGATTTTGAAATCCTATTTCGAAAAACTCTTGAGATGACCATGGGAAGAGGACAATTATTTTCTTTACCACTCTTCTTTTCACTTAAAAATCTCCCTATTAAGTGATTTCTTCCTGTAAATTTTAGTACAATCTTACAAAAAGCAATAATAAAGCCAAAAGAAACAGTTACCACTCACTACTTCCATCAAGCAAATAACATCAAGATCAACATGATTTGGACCTCCAGAATGATCAGAGACCTTTGATAATTGAAAGCATACGATGGCATCCCCTCTGAACCCTTCTCCTAACTTCCCATCAAGTGACAGGGAATTGAAATGGTGACTGTGTTGCCGAGAATACTACAGAAACTAAAATAGACCAAGCCTGGGCGGCTCCAAGGAGAGATTAACCTATACGTAACTCACCTGAAACTAAAAATGACTTGGTGTGCACTCTGGCTACTACAAGAATCTGTCTCAGGGATCCTCTCTCAAGAGCCTGTTCCCTGGGGCAAGTAGTGCTCAGTGAGACGCTTGCCATAGCGAGGTCCCTGCCTAACCTGACACTTTCTGATCTTGTTCCAGCTGGAAGACTGGGGAGTTCTCTAAAGGGCAGCCCAAGTGGTGCCTGAGTGACTGAAGTCAGCACCCTTTGCACATCTCCTGAGGTAATCTGGAGCATAAGCCCAACCACTCTTTTCAGCACACCGTGCCCATGTAACTGGAAACCGGTCCCCACCCCATAAGTCCCTCCTTTCCAACTAGTAACGCATTCCACTTCGGTCTATCACTCCTTAGTCTCAATACTACTCCTAATGATTACATGAGACACTGAAAAGTGAATGGGGGGGTGTGGAGTGGGGACCTAAAGCCCATCTGTAGGCAACTGGACATTTCCTTACAGAAGGGTCGTGGGGAAGAGATGAGCTAGTCAGGGTTCAGTGTAGCAGTGATGAAACATACAACTTTCCTCTAGTTCTTAATCCTTCCCCCCACCCCCACTATCATGATCCCAATTCTACCTTACAAATCTGGCTAGACCAGAGGATGGACACTGGTGCAGATAGGAACTGGAAACACAGGGAATCCAGGACAGATGATCCCTTCAGGACCAGTGGTGAGAGTGGCAATATCAGGAGTGTGGAGGGAAGATAGTGTAAAAAGGGGGAACCAATTACAAGGATCTACATATAACCCCCTCCGTGGGGGCAAAAGAAAAGTGGGTGGAGGGAGACATCAGACAGTGTAAGACACGACAATAATAATAATATTATATAAATTATCAAGGGTTCATGAGCGAAGGGAGCTGGGAGGGAGGGGGAAAAAACGAGGAGCTGATACCAAAGGCTCAAGGAGAAAGCAAATGTTTTGGGACTGATGATGGTAATAAATGTACAGGTGTGCTTGGCACAATAGATGGATGTAGGGATTGTGATAAGTAAGTGTTGTAAGAGCTCCCAATAAAATGCTTATTTGTTTTTTTTTTTAAGAAAAGGAAGAAATCGTCTTCTTAGCGAGAGTTTTCCTTAGAAGAACCCCGGTGAGGATGGTGGAGGACCCGGCAGTGTTTCATTCTGTTGCTCAAAGGCTTCCTCTGTGTCGGGAAGACTCAATGGCACCTAAAAACGCCCATTTTTACCATGAGAGATAGGTGAGCTCTTTCCAACAGTGATTAACTCATTGCTGCGAAACTGATTCCAACTCCTGGCACTGCCATTTGTTACAGATGAGAAATGCTTCCTGGGATTCTCTTCACTAGATTCTCTGCAGAAGTCACTCCCCAAAGCAAGATGTAGAAGATGGTCTTTGTGGACGAATAGCCTTGCGGTCTACTGAGACTGTGGTCCTGAGCCCCAGGGTCTTTGGTTATGGCTGATGCATTTTCATACCTTAACACCCAGGGTGCACTACTGTGTTCATGGGTATATCCTCCACACAGATAAATATACACGTAGGAATACCCTCTGTCAAACCTATATGTATTCATGAATATTGTTTCATTCTCCTTCCTACACCTGTTCAGTTTGCATGTCTTTCTGTGCGTCCTGTCACAGCTACTGTTATTGCTATGGGTCATTGTTCTTGCAGTACTGTATCTAAAATAGTATATATTTCTGTTGCATGTAACCAGTCTACTCTTCCAAGTGCCTTCCTTTTCTTTAATCATTTATTTATTAACCTTGTTCTTTTATATTGCCTTCTTCTACTTTGTTAGTAATTCACCCTCTGTCTTACCCCCAATAATCATCACTTTTGTGTGAAAAGCTTTATTAAAAAATAATAGTAACCTAATACAATACTAGGTTGCTTAAAATGCTTGTGGAAAGGTAGAATTATAAAGTAATGGAATTTTTCTACAAACCGCTTGAAGTCCCCCACATTTATCATTTTATGATTGACTAATTTCATTCAGCATAATGTCCTTCAGGTTCATCCATGTTATGAAGTTTGGCAGTGTGATCATTGGATGGCAATTAGTTGAGTTTCTTATGTCTTCAATAGTCAATATTTGTGTGTCCAAGAGCCAAGAGGTGGAGATGGGAGTACCATCACTCATTATTACTGCTAGAGGCTCATTTGCAGCATTTTTGCTTCCTGTTCCTGTGAACCTATGATCTTCGGGGCTGAAGGTCCTAAATCCGAAGGGAAGTACATTCCCACCAGAAAGACACCATTTATTCTATTAAGCTGGCATTTAAGAATGCCCTTTGGTCATGTGGGGTGCCTCAGTCTCTAGAGCAGCAGGCAAAGAAGGGTGTTACTATATTGGGTGGTGTGGCTGACTCTGAATACCAAGAGGAAATGAAATCGGTATTATGTAACAGAAGTGAAGAGGAATATATCTGGGATCCAGAAGATTCCTTAGGTTGTCTCTTCATATAGCCATGTCCTTTGATTAAAGTAAACAGTAAGCTACAGCAACCCAATTCTGATGTGAATAATAATAGTCCAGACCCTTCAGGAATGAAGAATTGGGTCACCTGCCAGGTGAAGAACCAAGGCCACCTGAGTGCTGTCTTAAGGCAAGGAGTATGGAACGGGGGGGGGGGGGGCGGCAGCTCTAAATATCAGCTGTAACCCCACGATCAGTGCAGAGTTGGCAACTGTGGTTGTTATTAGTATTCCCTCTGTTTACACATGCATCCACTCTTTTTATCTCTTCCATTTATAGAATGTAGGATGTAAATGGAGTTTCTGCACTTTTGTTTTGAATGTGTAACAGATGCCAGCGATTGGCACCATTTCCTGCTTATCCTGGGAGCTACCTGTAGCTTCCATAATATCTGATCTGCCAGTCCATCTTTACCTCCACAGCCTCTGATCTTCTGGCTAATTGGCTTCACAGCCCCAGACAACCATACCTGTCAGGGAAAGCCTCTAGCATAATATCTGACAGTGAAACTGGACATAAGCCCTTATACAACAGTGTGACACATTTGGTTCAATATAAACTTCTCTCTTTATGTACATATCACTGCTGAAAATCTATTGGATGATTTTTTTGCGAAATTCTATTTGCATCTTCTATCAATGATATTTCTATAATTTACACATTCTATTGTATCATTTTTCTTTGAAATGCCTACAAATATGGATCTCTTTGTCAGTTGGGCAAGTAAGCATCTTTCAAATTTCTTGGACTAGACCAGTGTGGGCTTCCAGTGCTTCATCAGTATTTTGAAACATTTAAATCAACATTCCATAAATTCTTGATGCCTTGTTTTTGGCTAATGCTTTCAGTGAAGATTGGACTTCTTTCAGTATCACAGGTTCTTGATCATAGGCTATCTCTTGGAATGGCGCAATGTTAACTATACATATACATGAGGGGGTTCCATCCCCCCAAAAAAACATGGAAAAAAAGATCTGCTGGGTGGAGTTTTCACAGTATACATTTCCCCCACTAGGCTCGCGTCTAGAAACTCATTCAGAGTCAGTGCTCCCAGTGGGGTCACCTGGGAAGGTTCCCTCTGTTTACAGTGATTTTTTTCGTTAAAGCAATTTAGTTCAAACCTCGTTTTTTTGAAATGGCAAATTTAAGAGAGCAGTGTGTGGATGGGAAATTGTGTTTCTTGCTCTGGAAAAATGCCACATAGACTTTTGTGAAGTTGAACACAGCTTACAAGGACAGCGCTATGGGAAAAACTCAAGTGCATGAGTGGTTTTTCATTTCAAAAAAGGTGAAATGTCGATCAATGACAAACAGACATCATTCTGGACATCCATCAACTTCCAGAATGGAGGGAAAAGTCTACTCCTAGTGCATTTGGAGTTCATTCCATCAGGTCAGATTGCTAATCAAGTTTTATATTCAGAGGCTCTGAAAAGATTGTGCCATGGTGTGCAATAAAAACAGGCCTGATTCGTGGCAGATGGGGGACTGGTTTTGTGACCACCACAATGCACCCGCTCATGCAGAGATCTCAGTGTGCATGTTTTTGGCATAAAACAGCATGCCTCTTGTCCCATGCACCTTCCGTGTGACTTCTTTTTGCTTCTAGGAATGAAGATGGACATGACAACATATAGGAGGTGAAGAACCAAACGAGAGAGGGGCTGTCAGCCGTCCAAATAGATAAGTTCAAAAAATGTTTCCAAGAGTGGAATCGCAAATTTGACAAATATATTAAGGGTAATAGGGAGTACTTTGAAGGTGATAAGGTTGTTTTGTAACAAATTTAAGTACATTGTTTAGAAAAAATTTTTCCACTATTTTTTGGGGGGCCCTTCATATACATTAATCTCAGCATTCTATCCATCTTCTTTTGATACTTTCTACATCATTTAATATTTTACCCAAAGAATCCTTAACTATCTCTACTTGAGATGTGGTTTTTCCGTGAGATCTTTCAGTTTAAGGTTTGCTGGGGGTGTTCTTCCCTTCTGCTGTTCTAACTCTAGGTCTCTGTACTTTTCATTATCACATTTTATTTGTCTTTTCTAGCTTCTCTTTGAAATTTGTATGCAGCTCTTTGACTTCATCACTTTGATCATTTGCTTTAGCTATTCTAGGATTAAGAGCAAGTTTCAGAGTTTCTTCTACTACAACCACTCTGAGCTTTTCTTTCTCTCCTGTCTGATTAATGACATTTCTTAATTCATGTATGATGTCCTTGATGACCTCTGACAGCTCATCAAGTGTTCAGTCATTAGTGGTCAATGCCGCAAATGTTTTTGAGATGTTCTCAGAATTCAGATGGGAGAGACTTAAGGTCATTTATTTGCTCCTGTGGACTTGTTTTAATTTTCTTCAGTTTCAACCTGAACTTACATATGAGCCATTGATGGTCTATTCTACATTCAGCCCTTGGCATGGTTTTAGCTGCTGATCTTGAGCATCTCTATGGTCTCTTCCCACAGATGTAGTCAGTTTGATTTCTGTGTATCCCATCTGAAGAAATCCATTTGTATAGCCATCATTTATGCTATTGAAAAAGGTATTTTCTATAAACAGGTTGTTGGTCTTGCAAAATTCTGTCATTCGATTTCCAAATTCATTTCTATCACTAAGACCATATTTTCCAACTACTGTTCCCTCCTCTTGTTTCCAGATTTTGCATTCCAATCACCAATAATTGTCATTGCATCTTGTTTACATGTGTGATCAACTTCAGACTGAATATGTTGGTAGAATTCTTCAATCTCTTCATCACTAGATTTAGTGATTGGTGCACATATTGGAATAATATTTGTATTCATTGGATTGCATTGTATGTGAATAGATATTATCCTACCACAGACAGTATTATACTTCAAGATAGATCTTGAATGCCTTTATGGTAATAAATGCACACCAGTTCTCCTAAATATGGCATTCCAAGCATAGTAAACCATATAATTTTCTGATTAAAAATTATCAATACCAGTCCATTTCAATTCACTGATGCCTAGAATATTGATTTTTATATGATCCATTTCATTTTTTACAACTTCAAATTTCCCTAGATTCATGCTTCATACATTCCAAGTTCTAATTAGTTTTCAGTTGTTTTCTTCTTATTTTGAGTAAAGCCCTTGAAGATTAGCAAATAAAGATCCCATAGACTTTATTCTGTCCATGTCATCATGGCCAATTCTACTTTGAGAAGGCAGTTCTTCCTCAGTCATATTTTGAGTGTCTGAGAGGCTTATCTGACCATGTTTCCATGCTATTCACAGGTTCTCAGTGGCTAATTCCTCATAAATGGACAACCTATTCCTTCTTCATAGTTTATTTTTAGTTAGAAAGCTCTGCTGAAACCCATTCATTTGTGGCGACCCTGCTGGTGTTTAAAATACCAGTGACATAGCTTCCAGCATCACATAAGCTGCCACAGTATGATAAACATTGACAAGGAGGTTCCATAGATTCAGGTCAAAATCAGATGAGGTTGTGGAAAAAGGGATATCATTGCTGATTATCAAATGGATCTTGGATGAAAGCAGAAAATACCAGAAAGGTGTTGGCTTGTATTTTATTGACTATGCCAAGGAATTAGACTGTGTGGATCATAATAACTTATGGATAACCTTGAGAAGAATCGGAATCCCAGAACACTACATTGTGCTCATGCAGAACCTGTGCACGGACCAAGAGACAATTGGATTAGCAGAACAAAGGTTTACTAAATGCTTTAAAATCAAGAAAAATATGTGTCATGGTTGTATCCTTTGACCATACTTACTCAAACTGTATATTGAGCAAATAATTAGAGAGCCTGGATTATATGAAGAAGAAGGTGGCATCAACCTTGGAGGAAGACTTATTATTAACAACCTATGACATACAGATGATACAACCTTGCTTACGGAAAGTAAGACTTGAAGCACTTACTGATGAGTATAATGATTTGCAGTCTATCAGTATGGACTATAACTCAATGTAAAGAAGACCCAAAGCCTCATAACAGAATCAACAGGTAACATCACGATAAACAGAGAAAAGACTGAACTTGCCAGGGATTTTGCTTTGGTTGGATCCACAGTCAATGCTCATGAAATCTGAAGTCCAGAGATCAAAAGTCATATTGCATTAGGTAAATCTGCTTCACAAAACCTCTTTAGAATATTGTAAAGCAAGTATGTTACTGTGAGGGCTATGTTGTACCTGACCTGTATTTTCAATTGCTTCCAATGCATGTGAAGTTGGGCTCTGAGTAAGGAAGTCTGAAGAAGAACCGATGCATTTGAATTACGGTGCTGTTGAACAAAAAATAAAGTACTCTGGATGGCCAAATGAACAAACAAATCTTCCTTGGAACGAGAAAATTCAGAGAACCCTTTAGAGGCAAGGATAGCTAAACTTCATCTCATGTACTTTGGACATATTATCAGGAAAGCCCAGTGCCGGGAGAAGGGCATCATGCTTGGTGAATATAGAGAAAGGTCCACAAAGAGGAAGGTCCTCACGGACTGACATAGTGGCTGCGGCAGCAAGCTGAAACATAAGGCACTGTGTGATGAGGGCAGAGGGCCAGGTGGTGTTTCCCTGTTACACATAGGGTCGTTATTTGGAACTGACTGGATGGCACCTAACAACTACTGAAAAATGTGTCACTGCTTTTGCTTCTTTAGAGAACCCAAACTAACACACGCAGATCCATCATTATTCTTGAACTCTTTGTAAAATTCCATTGCATGTGCATACCATCCATTGTGTATCCACTCTTCTGTGGATGAAAATTAAGGTTGTTTCCATCTTTTACTTTGCTGAACAGTGCTGCAATGAACTCGAGTGTGCATCGATCTAATAGTGTCATGGGTATTATTTCGATAACTACAGGTCGACTTTCTGAAACACATAATGTAGCTATTTCCAACTCTTAAGGTAGTGTCATACCATTTCCCATGGTGTTTGTATTATTTTTCAGTTCTACTAGAACTTGCGCAAGTTCAGGCTTTCCAAATTCTTGGCCACATTTTTGTTTTCATTTTTTTAAAAAACTGCTGTTAATTCTGGAGTGAGACGATATCTCATTCTTGTTATTGTTTGCATATATTTCATGGCTCATGAGCATTTCTTAATGTATTTAGTGGTCACCTGAATGTCTTCTTTGGTGAAGTATGTGTGTTTCTTCTGTCCATTTTTAAATTGGATTATGTCTCTTACTATTGTCAGTTATTTAAGCTTTCCATAAGTTTAAAGTTATTGGTGTAAGGATCCCTAGTAGTGCGGTGGATTATGCATTGACCTGCTAACAGCAAGGTCTCAGTGTGAAGCCACCCAGGCACTCCAAGGGACAAAGATGAGGGTTCCCGCTCCTGCAAAGATTTTGGCTTCAGAAACCCAAAGGGGCAGTTTTACTATATTCTATGGGATCATTATGCACCAGAATAAACTCAATAGTAGTGAATGGGGATTTTTTTAGTTTGAGTGTCTTTTCTGATATGTTGTTGCCAAAAATTTTTCCCCAGTATGTGAGTTCTCTTTGGGCAAAATTTTTGAGAGATCGTGGAGTTTGTCTTCTGCTACTTAATAGTATACTTATGCCACACATTAAGGTCTCCAAATGTCCCTTAAATTTTTCAAAGATGGTCTTTAAGTTCTAGGCTTTACATTTAGGTCTGTGATCCATATTTTAGTTCATTTTTCTGTATTATTTTAAGTATGGGTCCTGTTTCCTGTTTCCAGTTTTGCTTGCACTGCCTGTTAAAGAGACCAACTCTTCACCACTCAATGAGTTTCATCCCTTTGTCAAAGATCAGTTACCCATCGGTGGGTGAATTTACCTTTTGGTTCTCGCATTGTTCTAGTACCTGCCTGTTTTGACTACCTTGCTATGTCACATATTTTGAAGTCTTATAGTGACACTTCCTACTTTGCTCTTCTTTAGTGATGCTTTTCATATCCAGGGTCTCCTTCTTTTCCATATAAAGTCAGTGTTTGTTTTCATCATCTACTTAAAGAACAATGTTGGAATATGCCTTTTATCTTTGGATTGCTTTGGAAGTATGAGAGTTAAGGTTTCATATCAACTTGGCTGGGATAAAATTCTCAGTTGTTTGTCAACTAAGAAATAAAAATACCAATATTAATACCCTATGATGATATCTAATATAATGTATTCAATTCCATGGTGACTTGTGCTATGAGCAGTTAGTATACTGAAAGTTTCCTCACTGTGAAGCCTGCTTCCAATCTAAGTAGATAGTATAGAAAATTTGGCTTGCTTTTTGGTGGATCTGGATCTTGCATTTTTTTCATCATCTGACCTCTGGTTCTTTGGATTTGAGCCAGTGTCCTGCCAGTTTTCCTACTAATCCTAGGAATTGTTAACAACCTGTCAACTTGCCTACCAATCTTAAATTCATTCATCTCTGCATTCAAAACCCTGCTGTCAGACCTGGCAATATTGTGTTCATCAGCACCTGCAACTACCTCACTCAGGAGAAGCCTCCAATCTGATGTCCTACCCACAGATTTGGAGCCTGCCTACCTGCACTACAGTGTAAGCCATTTTCATTGTACAAACCTTTCTGTATAGGTGCATATATAAGTCTACTAGTTTTGCTTCTCTATAGAACCCAGGCAAGTGCCAGTTGTATTGATATTTTCAAAGTTGGGATCTTTCTACCATTAGCATATTATATTCTTCCATTTATGTGGGCCTTTGTTAGGTTTCTTGTAGTAGTCTTTTGTAGTTTTGTCTTTTGTTTTACTGGTTGGATTTATTATTCCTAAGTATTCCATCTTCTGTGTGGCGATTGTAAATTATAAACTCTCTTGATTTCCTTTCCAAAGTTCTATTTTTTAGTGCAGAGGCGTATGGTTGATTTTTGCATGTTGATCTGGTAGTGCAGTGGCTACACGTTGGGCTGCATTCCACATGGTCAGCAGTTCAAAACCACCGGCAGCCCTGTGGGAGAAATACTGAGCTTTCTATCACAGTAAGCAGTTACAATTTCAGAAACCCCAAGGGAGTTGCCATGGGTCAGCATTGACTCCATGACAGTAAGTGAGATCTTTGCTCAGTTTTTTTAATTAGTTTTGGTAATTTTCCTTCTGTGTCCTTTGGATAGTCTATGTATGATATATCATCTGCAAATAGTGACAGCGACGCTTCTTTAACAAATTTGAATGCCGTTTATTTCCTTTCTTGCTATGTTGTTCTGGTTTCCAGACCAATATTAAATAGATGTGGTGATAAAGGTATACTTTTCCTAATTCCTGTTTGCAAAGCAAATGCTTTCGATCTTTCTATATTGAGACAAATATTGGCCATTGTTTTTGAATCTATACCTCTAATTATGTTGAGGATTTTTACATTTCTTATTTTGTTAAGCATTTTTTTGAAGAACGGGTGTTGTTGTCATATGCCTTTTCTGTATTGATTGATATGATAATGTGGTTCTTTTCCTTTGTTTTATTTACATGATAGATTAGATTATTTTTCTAACATTGAACCATACTTGGATACTTGATTTTTTTCCCCTTCAGTTTGTTTTATGATATTGGATTCAGCTGGCTAGGATTTTCTTCAGAATTTTTAAGTCTGTGTTAATTAACAATACTGGTTGACAATTTTTCATTTTAGTGACACCTCTGCCTGATTTTAGTATCAGGATTATGTCACTTCAGAAAATGAATATGGAAGTATTTAATCATTTTCTCTATTCTGTGAAAAAAGAAAATTGAGTAGAATTGGTGTCAGCTCTTCTCTGAATGTTTGCTACAATTCACCAGTGAAAAACCATCAAGTTTTAGGTTAGTAGGAAAGAAAACCACTTTTGCCACCCAGCGACCTTCAATAGCGACTGCCAAGGCCATGTCTTCACATGTTGTGTTTCTCCAGATAGAGCCCAGACCTATTGTGAGCTTGGCTTTGAGTGTTGAAGCCTGCGTTACTGTGAATGATGTGGGATGCCCAAGGGCTCCACGAAAGTTTGCATTTTGGTTCTCTCAGTCTTTGCCTCTGGGCTGTGTCTCTGAAGGATGTTTCATAGTTCCTCAATCATGTCACAAGACTTGCTCTTAACTCCTACAAAATTACTCACTAATGACTCCGTGCCAGTCATTTAGCTTTAAGAGGGCAAACATATTTTTTGACCTCCTGACCTAACTCTGAAAATCTGATCTCTAAGTGATCTGCTTATTTCATCT
This sequence comes from Tenrec ecaudatus, assembly GCF_050624435.1. Lineage (NCBI taxonomy): Eukaryota > Metazoa > Chordata > Mammalia > Afrosoricida > Tenrecidae > Tenrec > Tenrec ecaudatus. Next base: position 162,670,046 of record NC_134530.1, read on the forward strand.
GTCAAAGGACGAATACATAGGCTATTTTAATTTATTTATTTGTTATTATAATCTGATTTTTAAGGAGATACGTGATAAATTCAGGAAAAGTTTTTGGCAGACTATTCATAACTCAGTCGTGAAATTAACTAGTATTCATTGAAACATTTTTGGCTATGAACTACTACACCACCATTACTAAAAGGGGTTATTGTGGTGTATTGGTTCCATATTGGGCTGCTAACCCCAAGGGCAGCAGTTCAAAACCACCAGCTGCTTTGAGGGAGCAAGATGGGATTTCTATTCCCTGAAAGAATTACATTCTAGAAATACACAGTGGCAATTCTACTCTATTCTATAGGGTCTCTGTGATTCAGGCTTGACTGAATGACAGTGAGTTTGTTTTCGTGTTTTAACTATATTCCTAGTGATCATATTCCGCAAAGACACTTTCTTGTTTCTTGCTCTCTTACATCTCTACTCTTTCTAGTGTAAATTTTGATACAGTCTGATAGTGTGGCTGCATGAGAAAGACCTCTTGGTCTAGATCACAATAAAACTTCCTCTCACACAATTCAAACAAAATATTTCATGTGCCTTCTTTACGGTGTGCTACCACATACCAGAGGTAGCTTGTTTTTGTGCTCCTCTAGTCTAGAGATACCCTCTCCAATATTCCTTGTAGCTTCTCCTATTCCTTGGAATGTGCACAGCGTGGGAGCCCAACTCTCAGCTTGCTCCATACTGACTTCCCTCCAGAATGAGTCAAGCAGTGACCGTAGAGTCAATTCTTACCCACAGAAACCCCAAAAGGTTTTCAATAACTGAAAATTTGCTAATAAATCACCAGACTCTTCTTCTGATGCATCTGTGTGTGGACTCAAGCTTCCAATATTTCAGTTAATAGTTGAGTGGTTAACAACTGGTGACACCCAGAGAACCGTATCCTGGGCCTCACAATGCGGGCACCCAGGGGAAAGTAGACATCGGCTATATTCATTCAGAAGTTATTTATAAGGAAACGTGGAGACAGATGACAAAGTGAGTGGACACTCCCATTTATTCCCCCACCGACCGAATCCGTTGAACAACAAAAATGGGGAATAAAGAGAGAAAAACATGGCCTGAGATCTCTAAGAGTGGATGACGGCTGACGTGTCAGAGAGTCAGGATAAGTGCAGACAGAGAATAGAGGGAGAACAGAGACAGTACAGAAGTTCCGAGCACCTTCCTGCTGACATCATGAGCATTCACTCATCAAAGCCATTGTGGGATTAGGCTGGAAAACACCCCAAACAGGGAACACAGGAAGGGAGCTAATGTGAGCAAGCTGTAGCCGAAAGTCTAAAGTGTCATAAACTGACTGTGCACATCCCTAGGCTGCACAACTGGGAGTTAGTTAAGGGAGATGAAGGCCCGTTGAGAGATGACTGTTAAGTCTCACCGACGCTGAGATGGATGGGCAGTAGGACTGGGAGGACCCAAGAGCAGCAGGGGGAGGGGCATGTTTGGGACAGACAGTAACACAGAGGGATGTGGATAGCTCCCTGATCACAGCAGGACCTTGTGGGAGCACCTGTGCATGGGACTCCAGTGAGACAAAGACACAGAGATACCACGAACCCCCTCACACACACACTTTCAATTCATCTCATGAAAGGAAAATGGGGCCACCATTTATATCAGAGTCTGCAACTATTTTGTCTCCTAGTTAAATTATTATATCTTCTGTCCATTTGACTTTATCACTTTGTCCTCTTGCCTTGTCTGAACCACTAGCCTCCCTCCCCCTGCCCCACCTCCCCGCCCCCAAGCAAACTTCCTAGGCAATGCATGTCAATTGAGTTTCAATACCAAGCACCCAGAACTGAATCAGCACTGGAAAAACTTAAGAATAAGAGTGTACTAACCCACCCAAGGGGAGGGTATTGTTTCTATCTCCACAGGGAAAGAGGAACCAGACTTCAACCCAGTGCTCCAAGATGTGAATGCAACCTGCCTGCATGGAGTAGGGAATCAGTGGAGAGGTCTGAGGGGCCGGCCCCAATCCCAACTACGTGGACACCTACATCTCCCCAAAGAACAATTTATTTCAGAGGACAGCACTGAATCTGCAGCTTCTGGAGAGGGACATGTCTGATCAGAGCACACGGGAGCAAATGAAGGGGGAGGAAGAAAGTCGAACACATCCTGGCCCACCAATTCTTGACAATGAGATTCCCATTCAGAGCAGCCAATCCACAGAGAAGACCATATGGCCAACCCCACTATGGGACACGACATCCCTCACTGAACCATAGCCCTACAGGGGACAACACTGGAGACACAATGTGTGAATTTCACCTGATCTGATCCCACCACATGGAGGCAAAACATTAAGGGCGTGGAACAGAACAGCAAGGGGGAAAGAGCAACGAAGTCTCCAGGGAATACCAAAAACAGGCTTTGGGGCCAGGGCTTGGCATCCCATCAGGCTCAACCAGAACACTCCTAAAGGCCAAAAAAAAAAAAAAAAAAACAGTCCTTGAACTAACTACAAGCTTTTATTTTGTGTTGTTGTTGTTGGGTTCTGGGTTTTTCTTGTCATTGGCTTTTTGTTGTTATTGTTGTTGTTTTGTTTTCTTTTGTTGCTTGGTTTTGCTGTCTTGTTTTTGTGCATGTCATTATCTCAACAGGTCTGTCTAAATAAGATAGGCTGGATGAACAATCTGGAGGAGTAAACAATGGGACCAACAGTTCCAGGGGGACATGGGAGAGGGGGAGGTGGGGAGAGAGGAAGTGGTGTTAACAAATCCAGAGACAAGGGAACAACAAATGATAAAATCAGTGGTGAAGAGGGTGTAGGAGGCCTGGTAGGGCATGACCAAGGGTAATGTAACTGAGAGGAATTACTGAAACCCTAATGAAGGCTGACCATGATAGTGGGACCAGAGGAAACTCAAAGGAAGTAGAGTAAAGAGCTAGGAGTCAAAGGGCATTTATAGGGGTCTAAATAAAGGCATGTGCATATGTAAATATATTTATATATGAGGATGTTGAAGTAGATCTATGTGAATATATGTATAGGTTTAGTATTAAGGTAGCAGATGGGCAATGAGCCTCCACTCAAGTCCTCCCTCAATGCAAGATTACTTTGTTCTATTAAACTGGTGTTCCATGATGCTCACTTTACCAACACAATCGCTGAAGGCAAAGTGGGTACATAAGCAAATGTGTTGAGGAAAGTTGATGGTGCCTGGCTATCAAAACATATAGCATCTAGGTTCATAAAGGCTTGAAGGTAAACAAGCAGCCATCTAGCTCAGAAGCAACAAAGTCCACATGGATGAAGCACACCAGCCTGCATGATCACGAGGTGTTGAAGGGATCAGTTATCAGGCATCATCAGAACAAAAAAACATACCATTGTAAATGAGGGGGCATGCAGAGGGGAGACCCAAAGCCCATCAATAGGCAATTGGACATCCCTTACAGAAGAGTCAAAGGGAGGAGATGAGCCAGTCAGGGTGCAGTGTAGCAATGATGAAAAATACAACTTTCTTCTAGTTCCTAAATGCCTCCCCTCCCTCCCCACCCCACTGCCATTCTACCTTATTAATCTGGCTAGACCAGAGGATGCACATTGGTACAGATAGGAACTAGAAACACCAGAAATCCAGGATGCAAGATATCTTCAGGACCAGTGCTGAGAGTGGTGATACCAGGAGGGTGGAGAGAGGGTGGGGTGGAAAGGGCGAACCAATTACAAGGATCTACATATAACCTCTTCCCTGGGGGATGGACAACAGAAAAGTGGGTGAAAGGAGAAGTCGGACAGTGTAAGATATGACAAAATAATAATTTATAAATTATCATGGGTTCATAAGGGAGGGGGAGCAGGGAGGGAGGGGGGAAATGAGGACCTAATGCCAGGGGCTTAAGTGGAGAGCAAATGTTTTGAGAATGATGAGGGCAATGAATGTACAAATGTGCTTTACACAATTGACATATGTATGGATTGTGATAAGAGTTGTATGAGCCCCTAATAAAATGATTTTTAAAAAGAGTGCTCTCTAGTGGATTATCCGTCTTCTCCATTTATATCCAACTTTCACATGCATTTTGATGCAGTTGAAGAATTGATGCATTTGAATTGTGGTGCTGGAGAAAAATAATGAAAATATCACAGACTGCTCAAAGGACTAATTGATCTGTGTTGGAAGAAGTACAGTCAGAGTGCTCCTGAGAAACAAAGATGGCAAGCCTTCATCTGACATACTTTGTACATACGATCAGGAGAGACCAGTCCCTGGCGAAGGACATCCTGCTTGGTAGAGGGGCAGCGACAAAGAGGAAGGCCCTCAAGGAGATGGATTGACCTAGTGGCAGCAACCATGCGTGGAGGCTTAGTAACAACTGTGAGGATTGCGCACGCCCGGACATTGTGTCGTTCTGTTGCACATAGGGTTGCTGTGGGTCGGAGTCTACTAGATGGCTCCCAACAACAACGAGTGGTTCTCAGGAGAAAACTACCAAGTCCTCTGCCACCGGGTCTGTTGTGGTTTGTAGAGACCCTGAGGACCCCTGGTTGTCGGGGGGGGGGGGTGTGACTTAACCACACAGCTGTCGAATCCACAAGCTGTGGTACCGGAGAAAGACAAGGCTTCATACTCTAAAGAATTCAAGTCTTGGAAACCCCTGACCTGAGTCAGTTCTACCCTGTCTTACGGGGCCACTCTGAGTGGGAAGGAATCAACATGATGGCAGACTTGTTAGTTAGTTAGTTAGTTAGTTAGTTAGTTAGTTAGTTAGTTAGTTAGTTAGTTAGTTAGTTCGTTAGTTAGTTAGTTAGGGCAGGTTGGAGCTATCCCATGAGGTCACCAGCAATATGAATCTTTGCAAAGGCAGCCTGTCAATCACTTGTCATGTGCAATCGCTGATAAGCATGGGTCCCAACCTTTCAGTTAACAGCCTGGTGACTGGCTGAGGTACCATGAGGTTGCCCAGTCAGAAATATTTCTCATAAAAATAGAAATACACATTTAAAATTAAAAATACAAAATATATAAATAAAATGAACCAAGTTAAACAAAAAATAGGAGATCATGCAAAATCACAAGAGAGGAAGTACCAATCCAAAACAAAACATGAACAATAGGAAATTTCTCTATGGAGGACAGTCTAATTAAAAAAATTAATACTTTTCAGCCTATGGAACTAAAGGTGTTTAAAGAAAGCAGAGAGCACACAGGAAATAAAATAGTGGAGATTAGGAGATAACTACAAAAACAAAATGAGAGACTGATCAAGAAAACTGGAAACATCAGCAGTAAAAGAAGAACACTACTGGAACCGAAGAATAAAGCAACTCAACTAGAAAAGGTAAGAGGAGAGGCACAATAGTAAAGTTAAATGGGCAGAGGACAGGATAAATTGAATAGAAGGCAAAATGGCTGAAGTTACCAAGTATCAAGATAAATAAAAGAAAATAGCAAAGTAAAGGGGGAAAACAAAAAAGGAAATATAGGACTCAATACATTTACAATAGAATTATTGGAATTCCTGAGTGCTATGGTAATAATAAAGACACAGACTTTTTTTCCAAGAGATAATCAAAGAGAATTTCTTTGAAGGAAATGTTTTGAAACTGATTGTGGTAGTGATTATAAAACATTTCTTGATATGACTGAACTCTTGAATGGTATGGTGTTTGGATTGTGGCCTAATAAAATGATTTACATAAAAAATTTTAATTAGGGGAAGTGGGAGTGTCAAGATATTCACAAATACATGCTCTGGGAATTTACTAATCCCAGATGACCTCTGGGAATCTCGGTGGTGCACGGTGTTGCATGTTGTGCTGCTAGCCGCAAGGTCAGCAGTTTGAACACAAAGCTATTCATTAGGGGAAAAGATGAGGGTTCATGCTCCAATAAGTTTCATATCTCAGAACCCACAAGGGTGATTCTGCCCTGTCCTATAGGGTTTCTCTGAGTCCGACTTGACTCGATGGCAGTGAATTTTATTTTGGTTTAGACTACCTCTGAGTATTACTCAATGAAGTGTTCCAGATGGAAAGGCAGTAGCATTATATAAATACTTTATCTTTACACAGGAAGATCAAATAAACAACAGCAACAACAAAAAAAGAGTGATCTCTAAAAAATGCAACAGCACAGGCAACACAGAACTCAGAAGGTAATGCATTCAGGAGCTCAAAAATTCAATTCCACAAACAGTACAATAACAAGTTCACAAGAAATAAGGATGAGGTAGACTTATTGGATATAGTTCATATTGTAATGTCAGGAGACACATCCACAGTAATGCGAGAGAAAGGAGCATATCAGGAATAAATTTATTATGTTAAGGTGGTATATTAACTATTGTTCATATGTTAAGTATTATTGCAAATGTTAGTTGCAGTAACCACTAAGTAATTGGCAAAAAGAAGATAAGAGAGCAAAAAGTCTCATCCAAGAAAACATCCAAATACAAACAAAATCAGAAAAAAACAAAATAAACAAAGATGATATGAAACACTAAAAAAAAAAAGAAGAAACAAAATGAACGAAGTAGGCATTTCATTTTCAGTAATAACTTCTAATATAATGGCCTAAAATAGCCCATGCAAAAGGCAGAGTGGAAAATTAATTTTTAAAAATCCCTTTAATGTCTATAGGAAACACACTTTAGACATAAGAACAAAAATAGATTGACGAAGTGTGGAGAAAAATATTCCATGCAGCCAGTAAAAATCAAAAGAGCAGGAGTGGTCATAAAAATGTGAAATAAAATAGACTTTAAATAAAACTCCATGTAAGAGATAAGAAGGACATTACATAATAACAGAAGGGTCACCCCAGCAAGGAGACATAAAAATTATAAATATATTCACACCTAACGGTAATGAAATAAATATTAATGTGAAAGAAGAAGATGTCCTTCTGGCACAATGGTTAAAACACTAAACTGTTAAACTGAACTGAGTTTGACCCACCAGTTGCTCCACGGGAGAAAGAGATAGCCATTTGCTTCTAGACAGTTACCCCTTGGGGACACTCAGGGGCAGTTCCAGGCTGTCCTCTCAGGTCACTATGCATTTGGACTCAACGGCCGTGAGCTTAGGAAAGGAGGAATAGACTGGCCTACAATAATAGCGGGGAACGTCCACACACCACTTTCAAAGACAGATGGAAAATCTTGAAAGAAGATCATTGAAGACATTGAGAAGATAAATAAGACCAAAAACCCATTGGACCTAACAAACATATATAGAACACGCTACCCAGCATCAAACCAGTACGCATTCTTCTCCAGTGCACAGAGATCATTTGACAGAGGAGGGCATGCATGAGGACCAAAATAAGTCTTGACATACTTCAATTGAAATCATACAAAGTTTCTTTTCTGAATACAATGATATGAAGCCATAAACAAACAACATGATAAGTAAGGAAAGAAAACTACATATAAGCCAAGTAATACAATACTAATAAAAAAACCTTTTGGGTCTGTTTAAATAAGATAGGCTGGATGAACAATCTGGAGGAGTAAACAACGGGACCAACAGTTCCAGGGGGACATGGGAGAGGGGGAGGTGGGGAGAAAGGAAGTGGTGTTAACAAATCCAGAGACAAGGGAACAACAAATGATAAAATCAGTGGTGAAGAGGGTGTAGGAGGCCTGGTAGGGCGTGACCAAGGGTAATGTAACTGAGAGGAATTACTGAAACCCTAAGGAAAGCTGACCATGATAGTGGGACCAGAGGAAACTCAAAGGAAGTAAAGGAAAGAGTTAGGAGTCAAAGGGCATTTATAGGGATCTAAATAAAGGCATGTACATATGTAAATATATTTATGTATGAGGATGTGGAAATAGATCTATGTGAATATATGTATAGGTTTAGTATTAAGGTAGCAGATGGGCAATGAGCCTCCACTCAAGTCCTCCCTCAATGCAAGATTACTTTGTTCCATTAAACTGGTGTTCCATGATGCTCACCTTACCAACACAATCACTGAAGACAAATGGGTGCATAAGCAAATGTGTTGAGGAAAGTTGATGGTGCCTGGCTATCAAAACATATAGCATCTAGGTTCATAAAGGCTTGAAGGTAAACAAGCGGCCATCTAGCTCAGAAGCAACAAAGTCCACATGGATGAAGCACACCAGCCTGTGTGATCATGAGGTGTCCATGGGATGTGTTATCAGGCATCAAAGAACGAAAAAGCATATCATTGTGAGGGGGAGTGGGGAGTGGAGACCCAAAGCCCATTTTTAGGCCACTGGAGATCCCCTTGCAGAGGGGTCTAGAGGAGGAGATGAGTTAGTCAGGGTGCGATGTAGCACCTATGAAGAATACAGCTTTCATCCAGTTCCTAAATGCTTCTTCCCCAGGCCACCCCCCACTATCATGATCCAAATTCTACTGTGCAAGTCTGGTTAGATCAGAGGATGTACACTGGTGCAGATAGGAGCTGGAGGCACAGGGAATCCAGGGAGGATGATACCTTCAGGACCATGGGTGTGAGGGGCGATACTGGGAGAGTAGAGGGAGAGGGGGTTGGAAAGAGGGAACTGATTACAAGGATCCACATCTGACCTCCTTCCTGGGGGACGGACAACAGAAAAGGGGGTGAAGGGAGGCATCGTCCAGGGAAAGATATGACAAAATAATAATTTATAAATTATCAAGGGCTCATGAGGGAGGGGGGAGCAGGGAGGGAGGGGAAAAAAAGAGGACCTGATGCAAAGGGCTTAAGTGGAGAGCAAAAGCTTTGAAAATGATGAGGGCAAAGAATGTATGGATGTGCTTTACACAAATGACGTATGTATGGATTGTGATAAAAGTTGTATAAGTCCCTAATAAAATGTCTAAAAATAGATAAATAAATTTTTAAAAAGTAAAATAAAAGGAAAAGTCAGGAAAAACTGAAAATTAAAATTTCCTAGAATCAAATGAAAACAGCATATCAAAACCTTTGTGGCACAGCAAAAGCACTGCTTAGAGGGAAGTTTATTACAGGAAATGTCTTCATTAATAAAGGAGATCCAAGGTTACTAACTTAAACAAATATAAAATAAGGACAACAGTTGCCAGAAAGGGAGATAATAAAGATCAGGGTAGAAATAAACAAAATAGAAAAACAATAGAATTATTCAAAAACCCCAGAAGTTGATTCTTTGAAAGGATCAATAAATAGATAAACTAGTGGTTAGATTGACAAACGAAAATAAAGGGAAAAATAACTAAATTAAGAAATTAAATTAGTGACATTACAATGGATCCAACAAAGGTAAAGAAGGTCATAACAGACTACTATAAAAACTGTACTTAAACCAATTTAAAAACCTAAACGGAATGGACAAATTCCTAGAAACACACTTACTCACCAAACTAACACAAACAGTAGAAAATTTAAGAAGACTCAGACTGCCCAAAGTAATATTCATCTCCCCAATATTCTCCTACTCAATGTCCATCTCAGCCATGCTAGTACCAATGCGTTCTTCAATAGTGACTTTTATGCTGGCCATGCAAGTTCATACCTCAAAAACCACATCACATCCTGACCTCCTGATATGATACTTAACCAAGAAGATCAATTTATCTTCTCTCTCTCTCTCTCTCTCTCTCTTTCTCTCTCTCTGTTTCACACACACACACACACACACACACACACACACACACACACACACACACGCCAAAGACCATTCGTGTTGTCTTCATCTTACCACAGAATTCAGAAAGGGAACAGTAAGCTATTCTAATGCTCTATAAGAATTATGTCAGAGGATGTCTGTATGTTCAAGATCTTGTCAATGAATGCTTTAACCAAACTTTCGAAGCTTTCTAAATAAAGTGCATATTTCACAGTGTGGAGATGAATTACTTGATATGCCCCTTTTAGTCATTATCTTTGTAATGCAGAAGACTATGCAAATGTGTAGTGTGTAGTATTTCTCTCTGTACATAAAGAGATATAACCTATAATTTGGTATTACTTATGAGGCTTTCTACTCCATTGAAGAGTTATCGTCTCAGAAACCCACAGAAGCAGTTCTGTTCTGTTCTATGGGGTAACTATCAGATGGAATCTGCTCAGTGGAAGTGAGTTTGGATACTGTGTTAGACAGGGTTCTCTAGAGAAGTGAAACATATATATATATATATATATATATATATATATATATATATATATATATATATATATATATATATATATATATATATATATATATATATATATATATATATATAGAGAGAGAGAGAGAGAGAGAGAGAGAGAGAGAGAGAGAGAGAGAAATAATATAACAGATAATTAGTCCACACAGCAGTACAGAGAATTCAGTTCAAATCACTTCCATGGAACACTTAATATACTGGAGTCCTTCAACTCATGTGGGCTGCCAGCTCCAAGGTCAAGGAAGTAAGCAGCAGAGTCCTCCGTGGGGCAAGGCAAGCAGAGTCTGCCCAAAGGCAGCAAGCAGCAGAGTGGGTAACCAATAGTCAGTAGCTTGGGAGCTTAATGAAGCAGACCTGGATGAGATATAGAACGCAAGTAATGCAAGGCCACAGGATCTTCAGGTCTAAAGCTCAAGTGATATAGGTACCAGCAGCATGGGAAAGCAGGTCTCAAAGGAGCCTCAAGATCTAGTGACACAATCCATGGGTTTGCCTGGCCCACAGACAGTGTAGCTTACAGATTGAGGCAAAGAGCTAGCTATCTTAGAAGTATGCAAGATCCAGCGTACTCCAATCATCAGAGAGCAGGAGAGAGAGAGGTACAGGCCTTGCAGAGACATGTATCTCTTTTCCCTCCAAGTAAACTGCAACCTGATTCATCCCACATGTTCTTATTGGCCAGGTTGGCAAAATGAACCTAACTATCACAGTCCACCTCTTGCCAACTTGGCACCTGTACACAATTCTGTAGCCATATATAATTTCCAGACTTTAATGAAATCACCCTTGTCCCGAACATTATACATTTATCATACACATAAATGAAAACACACTGAATCTAATTGTATCTGGTACATTGTATATGAATAAAGGCAAAATATTCAATAAGCATATATAAAGAAGACATACTGACAATCACAAACCTCATTTTTGCAATTGATCATGTGGTCGTAACTGAGAGGTAGAACTACCTTCTTCTACCACCCACTCTGTATCACCATTGCCCTTGACCAGCACTTGAGATGGTTGGTGGTGGTTCTTTGCCTGATGGGGTAAGGGGTCTGGGTCATTAGACATCCTTTTAGGATTGGGTTGCTATAGTTAACCATTTGCTTTAATCACAGGGCCTGGTAGTAGTAAGAGTCGGCCTATGGGATCTCCTGGATTTCAGATATATTCTTCTTTACCTCCATTATGTAGTGCCAGTACAATTTCTCCTTGGTAATCAGGATCAGTCACACCACTCAGTACAGTGACACCCTTCCTGATCCAAAGGCATGAGGAGCCCAAAGTCACCTGGGGACATTCTCAGTCGCCAGGTCAGTGGAATCAGTGCTGTGTGTCCGGGTGGGAGATTTCCTTCCTTCAGGACTAGAACCTCCAGGCCTGAAGTGCATAGGGTTGCTGGGACAAGAAGCAAAATGCTGCAAGTGGATTATTAGGAATAATAGCGAGTAGTGCCACTCTGGCCCCCACCCCTTGGTTCCTGGACCCATGTATCCTGGCTATTGGAGACACAGTACCATATATTGGCTGCTGATTTAGAGCGTATACAGCCTCCTGGACAGCATTGCCCAAGCCCTGCAAGGTGTTACCACTTAGCTTGCACAGTAATTGTGTCTTTAGGAGGCCATTCCACTGTTCTATCAAACCAGATTCTTAGAATGATGAGGAACATTATGCAACCAGTGGATTCTATGGCATGAGCTCATTGATGTACTTCATCTGCTGTGAAGTGAGTTCCTTGATCTGAAGCAATGGAATGTGGCATGCCATGCCGGTGGAGAAGGCATTCTGTAAAGTCCATGAATGGCAGAAGCATTCAGGAAAGGCAAATCCACATTCAAAGTAGGTGTTTATTCCATTAAGAACAAAATGCTGCTCCCTCCATGACAGAAGTGGTCCTATGTAATCCACCTGCCACCAGGTTGTTGGTTGGTCTCCCCAAGGAATGGTCCCATATTTTGGACTCAATGTTGGCTTCTACGTCTGGCAGATGGGGCACTCAGCAGTGGCAGTGGCCAAGTAAACCTTGGTGAATGGAAGTCAATGTTTCTGTGCCCATACATAACTTCCATCCCTGCCACCAGGTCCACTTTGTTCATGTGCCACTTTGTTCATGTGCCCACTTTGTTCATGTGACAGAAGTGGTAGAGGAAAGAGAAGGACAAGTCTCCACAGCACGTGTCATCTTATCCACATGATTGTTAAAGTCCTCCTCTTCAGAGGTAACCCTTTGGTAAGCGTACACATGAGACAAGATTACTTTCTTGGCCCATTCCAAGTGGTCTATCCACATACCTCTTGCCCACATCTCCTTGTCACCAATTTTCCAATCCTGTTCTTTCTAATTCCCTGACCATCCAGCCAAGCCATTTGGCACAGCCCATGAATCAATATACACTCTCACATTTGACCATTTCTCCTACCAGGCAGTTCTGCCCATTGCGATTATTTCCCTGCACCAGTGTCCTTTAGGGAGGTCCCAGAAAGGGGCTGTAGTGCTGCTGCTGTCTATTTAGGAGTGGCGCCCACATATCGTGTAGACCCATCCGTAAACCAACCATGAATGTTCTCTTCCTCAGTCAAGTTATCATAAGGAACTCCTCAGGAGGCCATAGGTACAGACTGACAGAAGGAAGGTACTATAACAGGAGTGGATATTGTGGGCATTAGAGCCACTTCTTCATGCAGTTTACCTGTGCCTTCAAGGCCTGCTCTAGCCAGAGTGTTGCTATATACATCCAACTTTATGGCTTTCTGCATCAGACAATACCCAGTTCATGATGGGAAGCTCTGTCCTCATAGTGGCTTGGTGGCCCATTTTGAGACGTTCAGTCTCCACTGAGGCCCAGTAGCAGGCCAACAACTGTTTTCCATAAGGGGGAGTAGTTGTCTGCAGAGGATGGCAGGACTTTACTCCAAAATCCCAAGGGTCTATGCTGTGATTCACCAATAGGGGACTGCCATAGACTCCACACTGCATCTTTATCTACAACTGACACCTCTAGCACCATTGGATCAGCTGGATCATATGATCCCAGTGGCAAAACAGCTTGCGTGGCAGCCTGAACCTGTTGAAGAGCCTTTTCTTGTTTTGGGTCCCACTCAAAATTGGAGGGTTTTCACATCACTTGATAAATAGGTCGAAGTAGAATGCCCAAGTGAGGGATATGTTGCCTCCCAAATCTGAAGAAGCCCACTAGGCATTGTGCCTCCTGTTTAGTTGTGGCGTGGAGACGGGGGGCAGGGGGATAGATGCAATAGCTTATTCTTCACTTTAGTGTGGAACATGTCAACATGCCACACAACACTGAGTCCCAATAGAAATTTTACTGAGGTTGAGGGTGCCTGAATGTTCATTGGGTTGATTTCCTAACCTCTTGCATGCAGATATTGTACCAACGAATCTAGAATCTTTGATACATCCTCCTTAGAGGGTCCAATCAGCATAATGTCATCAATATAATGGACTAGTGTGACATTTTTGGGAAGAGACAGGCATTCGAGATCCCTTCCAACTAAATTATGGCCATGGCAAAAGAGTTGATGTACCCCTGTGGGAGAGTTGTGAAAGTGTATTGTTGTCCTTGTCAGCTGAAAGAAAACTGTGTCTGGTGGTTCTTATAGACTGGTATTGAGAAGGCATTGGCCATATCATTAGCTGCATACTAAGTAGACAGGGAGAAATATTAATTTTCTCAAGCATTGAAATCACATCTGAAATGGCAGCTGCAATTGGAGTCACCACCTGGTTAAATTTAAGATAATCCACTGTCATTCCCCAAGATCCATCTGCTGTTTGTTTGTTGTACAGGCAAAATGGGTGAATTAAATGGGGATGTGGTAGAAATCACTTGCATCCTTCAAGTACTTGATAGAGGCACTAATCTCTGAAATTCCTCTAGGAATGTGGGATTGCTTTTGGTTTATTGTTTTCCTAGGTAATGGCAGTTCTAATGGTGTCCACTTGGCATTTCCTACCATAACAGCCTGTATTTCACATTCCAAGGATCCAATGTGGGGGTTCTGCCCCTTACTAAGTATGTCTATTCCAATGATGCATTCTGGAACTGGTGAAATAATGACAGGATGAATTCGGGGACCCACTGGACCCACAAAGAGGTGTACCTGAGCTAAAACTCCATTGATAACTTGACCTCCATGCCCACACTCTGACTGGTGGGTCTTCAAAACATTTTGGGTCTCCTGGAATTAGTGTCAGTTCAGAGCCAGTGTTCAGTAATCCTCAATAAGTTTGATTATTTCCTTTCCCTCAATGAACAGTCACTCTTGTGAAAGACTGCAGGTCCCGTTGGGGAAAGCCAGAAGAAGGACTGAAAGTATAAGCCTTTGGTAATGTGGCAGGGTTCTTCTTCAAAGACACCTGGTCTTCCCTTCATTCAGGGGTTGTGGGTCTGTAAACAGGCTCAGGCGTGGGAATTGATTGAGCAGTTGTGAATGGCTATTCTGGTCACCTGATCTGGCATTCTTCTATCTGTATAGATCACATAAATATTTAGTAGTTTTCCCATGTATTTCACTCCTATGGACACTGTGGCTAAGTAGTCAATGCCGTAAGTCCACATGAGACAGATTGTGTTGATTACCATGGAAACCCTTTGTCCATTATGATAATCACGCCCACCCTGTCTCTGTTGATTCAGTGCTGATTCCTGCCCCCTACCACCATGAGGTCCAATCAGCCCCATTGTAGGCAAATATAAGCGTTCACTTAGGGCAGTTCCCACGGTTAATTCCGGTATACATAAAATAGCAATCACAGGTGTCTTCAGAGATGCTTTGGCCCACTTCACAAACGTGTTCCTCGTGGTTATGGTGAAAGGTATGTCCTTGGGGCACTCCTATTTTGGGTCTATGGGATTCTTCTGAAAGATCCATTCCAACATACCAATTTCCCTGAGCTTTTGGATGCCTTCTTCTAGTGTACCAAGGTAGGTCAGGGACCTCAAATTGATCTAATCTAGGCCACCTGGCAGTCCATGCTTCAGTGAACCAACCACATAAGGAATTAGATCCTCTCTTAGCCTCTCTGGCTGAGACATTGAAAGAAGAATCTGTGCCTACGGGCCCCATGTCAAGGAACTCAGTCTGCTCTAATGTTACATTCCTTGCACCAGGATCCCCCACCTTTAGTAACCATTCCCAGGATAATCCCCAGGCTTCTGCTTATATGTATTTAGAAACCTCAAGCAAATCTTTATAAATATAGCACAATTTTTCCCATTTTTTTCCCTCTTGGGGACACTGGACATCTGAATCTCACCTTTGGAACTTTCTGAGACTTAATTCTAGTTATAGGTTTAGAGGAAATAATGGGTGGTGGGGGTGTTTTCTGGGGGCTCTCGGCAAGATCTTGTAAGGTGTCTTCCCCAGGCAATGCTCCAGATGCAGCCCATCTGGCATGTCAGCTCGAAGACTTTGGTTAATCTGCTCAAGTGTGAGTTGTTTTACTGAGAGTGAGCTGATCCTCTCAGGTGGGAGGAGTGGGTCTGTTGAGTGGGGTGGCTCAATCAGCTCTAGAGGCTCAATATCCTTCTCTTCTGGATAATCAACCCATATGTTCCCATCCCATGTCTCGGGCTCTCATTTCTTTCTGATTGATGCCCTTTCTTTAGCTGACACTGTAATCCAGCGACTCCTAAAATGAGACTCTGGATTTGATTTTTGTCAATGTCAGCTCGATTACTAGAGGAGAGAAGATGCTTGAGCCTGCTATTCAGCACTTGAGATGTGCTTCTGAGGTTCTGAGATTACGCCTTTCCTTGATCACAGTTTCTATTGTAAGGAGGACCAGCCAGCCAGCTTCCCTAGACTTCTCATCCTGACAGAACTGCTGGAAAATATCAAACACACAATCACCCACAAGTGAGATGTCAACGAAGTCCACGTGAAGAAGCGCACCTCATCAGTCACTGAAGGATTGTAGATCATATAACCTGAAGTCGAAGGAGGGATCAGTATCAGAGCCTGAATTCTGAGAATCCGGTTTGCAGAAGGCTGTGGATGACAGTGGGAGCCCGAGATCCGTTTGTGGGATCTACACAGGAAACAAGCCCCGATGATCTCCCTCTGTCCATAATTGAGGGGTGGGAGGACAGTGGTTACTAAACAGAGTGCATTGGAGGGATGAGTATAGACGATCAAAGGGATAAAGCTGACCTGAACAGTTGAAACCTTATCAGCTGCTCCGCGGCCGCTCGCTTCCTGGGCCCTCTGCTCCGCGACCAGGGCAGACGCACAGCCAGCGTCCGGCGCCGCACCAAGTGCTGCTCCGACCCGGGCCCCAGCACCAAGGATTTCCTCCTGCAGCACGCCATGCTCCGAATTAAGGGTCCTAAGAAGTCACTGGATTTTTATACTAGAATTCTTGAAATGACGCTGCTCCAAAAATGAGATTTTCCTACTCTGAAGCTTTCCCTCTATTTCTTGGAGTATGTGGATGAAAAGGACACTCCCAGAGATAAAGAGGAAAAGCTGGCATGGGTGTTCTTCAGAAAAGCTGCACTTGAATTGACTCACAACCGGGGCACTGAAGATGGTGCGGCCCAGACTTACCACAATGGCCATTCAGACCCTCGGGGGGTGTGGTCACATCGGAATTGCCTTTCCTGGTGTGCACGGTGCTTGTGAAAGATGTGAAGATCTGGGAGCGAAATTTGTGAAGAAACCTGGTGATGGTAAAGTGAAAGGCCTGGCATTTGTTCAAGATCCAGATGGCTACTGGATCGAAATTTTGAATCCAAATCAAATGATACATTTTTGTGACATCTTTACAAAATGATAAATATTCATCAGGTTTCAATGAAGACATTAAGGGGGCAGGGAAGAAATCATGTGACCCAAGGTATTCCGATAGCAAGAGCTTTTAGGTCTAATCATTGTCTAAATTTCAATTGGCCTTAACTTCATTTTTCTTTGCCTGTTCAGTTAATTTTGGTTTCAAAGTATTGTTTTAACTCATGTCCTTGGGTGCAGTTGTCTAACTTTGCCTTTTTAGGTGATAATTGCAAGAGTTCCCTTCAGAGGGTGCATTTGCCTTCTTTATTCCTAAATACGACTTCCCTTCAAGCCTGGCCTTCAATCATCAGCTTCAAAAAAATAATTTAACATGTTTTGTCGTGTTATCTTTTGGGGTTTCAATTCCTCAGAAATAACTTTTCACAATGGAACGTAAGGAACTCTGAACAAAAATGAAATCTGAATGTGCTTCAAACAGTATGAAGCGTTTATTTTATAAAAGAGGAGGTATTTGGGAGAATAAACCAGAATTATGCTGACAAGGATGCGGATGGAAAAACTAATTTTGTTTACATCATAAAATACTTCCAAAGTGCAAGGACTAACCTCATTTATTTTAGAATTTGGGTGTAATATTTACTGGACACTCAAATGCCAACTAGGCCACTGCATTTCTTGATCTCACTTAATCTTTACAATGATCCGATGAGAAAGAATGCAGACTAGATTTATAAAATAACGAATAGAGTGAAAGCATTATAAATACATCTGAATATCCAAGATTTCTTCAGTACTGATATTTAGATTGTGTCTCAGAAATTTGGTTCCTCACAGCACAACCCTGGCTGTCTTCTGTAAACATCGTGTTGAGAGTGAGCACTGTCCTTGCAGCTCCCGTCTGAGTGCCACAGTGAGGGGGAAGCAGTCAAGGACGTCCAGCGCTGACTGGTCTGGTGACACCCTCCTCATTAATGTGGGAAGTGGTGCTTCTGTTACTGGTGAGAGCCCACCCTCCTAACACACACACACACTATAAAGTGTGTTCAGTGATAATATAACATGGCTACTGAATGTCTGCTTGGTGAATTCCCCTGCCATGTTTGATATTTCACTTGTTTTTCAAGATAAACATTTGCAAATGTCTCGTAGTGTTTAGGAATAAAAACAGCCGGTTTATGGCTTACCTACACTTAGATGTTGTGCAGGGCCCCACTGGAGGATCTTCAGGTAGGCCATACCAATCAGGCTTGCACCATTAAGAACATACTTCATTTCCATTTTGGAGGTGGGATGGATTTAGGGGAGTGATTTGAGCAAATGGAAATACCTATACCTTTAAATAAAATACAATTTTAAGTGACTTTTTAACTTGTAAGTTTCTGTCCAACCATTGGGCCTCCACTCAAGTACTCCCTCAATGCAAGAATACTTTCTTCTATTAAATTGGTATTCTAGGATGCTCACCCTCCCAACACAACCGATGAATACAAAGCGGGTGAATAAGCAAAGCTGATAGTGCCCAGTTATCAAAAGATATAGCATCTGGGGTCTTAAAGGCTTGAAGGTAAACAAGTGGCCATCTAGCTCAGAAGCAACAAAGCCCACATGGATGAAGCACACCAGCCTGTGTGATCACGGGGTGTCAAAGGGATCAGGTATCAGGCATCATCAGAACAAAAAGTCATATCATTGGGTGGACACCTCCATGATACGATCGCTGAGGACAAACGGGTGCATATGCAAATGTAGCGAAGAAAGGTGATGGTGCCCGGCTATCAAAAGGTATAGCTTCTGGGGCCTTAAAGGCTTAAAAATAAACAAGCAGCCATCTAGTTCAGAAGTAACAAAGCCCACATGGAAGAAGCACACCAGCCCGTGCGATCATGAGGTGTTTAAGGGATCGGGTATAAGACATCATCAGAACAAAAAAAATCTTACCATAGTGAATAAAGGGGGAAGTACAGAGTGGAGACCCAAAGCCTATTTCTTGGCCACTGGAGATTCCCTTAAAAGGGGTTAGGGGAGGAGATGAGTCAGGGTGCGATGTAGCACCGATGAAGAATACAACTTTCCTCTAGGTCCTAAATGCTTTTCCCCCCTCCCCCCACTGTCCTGATCCGAATTCTACCTTGCAAGTCTGGCTAGACCAGAGGATGTACACTGATGCAGATAGGAGCTGGAGGCACAGCGAATCCAGAGCAGATGATACCTTCAGGGTCAGGGGTGTGAGTGGCGATACTGGGAGGGTAGAGGGAGAGGGGGTTGGAAAGAGGGAACCGATTACAAGGATCTACATGTGACTTTCTCCCTGGGGGACGGACAACAGAAAAGGAGGTGAAGAGAGACGTCGGACAGGGCAAGATATGACAAAATAATAATCTATAAATTATCAAGGGCTCATGAGGGACAGGGGAGCAGGGAGGGAGGTGGGAAAAAGAGGACCTGATGCCAAGGGCTTAAGTGGAGAGCAAATACTTTGAAAATGATGAGGGCAATGAAAGTACAGATGTGCTTTATACAATTGATGTATATATGGATTGTGATAAGAGATATATGAGCCCCTAATAAAATGTTTTTAAAAAGTTAAAAAAAATTTCTGTCCAACATGTTCATTCATCCTTACAATAAATAGCTGCTCTATTTGAAAACAAAACAAAAATAAAATATTGTCAGTTGATCCCCCCTCTGATGCACACTGGACCTGATCTGGTTTTCAATATTTTTTTTTTTTAAACAATTTATTAGGGGCTCATACAACTCTTATCACAGTCCATGCATATACATACATCAATTGTATAAAGCACATCTGTACATTCTTTGCCCTAATCATTTTCTCTTGTTTTCTCCTCTTTTCTTTTTCTTTTTTTTTTTTTTTACATTTTTTTTTCTTCTTTTACATTTTATTAGGGACTCCAACAACTCTTACCACAATCCATACATATACATACATCAATTGTACAAAGCACACCCATACACTCCCTGTCCCAATCACTCTCAAGGCATTTGCTCTTCACCTAAGCCCCTTGCATCAGGTCCTCCTTTTTTTCCCCCCCTCCCTCCCTTTTCCCCCCTCCCTCATATGCCCTTGGTAATTTATACCTCGTTATTTTGTCATATCTTGCCCTATTCGGGGTCTCCCTTCCCCCCTTCTCTGCTGTCCCTCTCCCAGGGAAGAGGTCACATGTGGCTCCTTGTAATCAGTTCCCCCTTTCCAACCCACTCACCCTCCACTCTCCCAGCATCGTCCCTCACGCCCTTGGTCCTGGAGGTATCATCCACCCTGGATTCCCTGTATCTCCAACCCTCCTATGTACCAGTGTACAGCCTCTGTCCTATCCAACCCTGCAAGGTAGAATTCGGATCATGGTAGTTGGGGGGAGGAAGCATCCAGGATCTGGGGGAAAGCTGTGTTCTTCATCGATACTACCTCACGCCCTAATTAACCCATCTCCTCTCCTAAGCCCCTCTGTGAGGGGATCTCCATTGGCTGACACTTGGGCCTTGGGTCTCCACTCTGCACTTCCCCCTTCATTTAATATAATATATATATACACATACATATATACATATACACATAAATACACATAAATACACACACTTATATCTTTTTTTTTTTTTTTTGCATGATGCCTTATATCTGGTCCCTTGGGCACCTCGTGATCGCACTGGCCGGTGTGCGGTTTTCAATATTTTTAAAATTTTATTTGCTTATTTGTTTTTTTACTGTTCACATTAGGGTTTATCTCAGATGTGTCATATCATTGGAGATCACTCTCTTGAAGTTGTGCTCTGTTTTTCTGGTCTTCAGTATATGCAACCCAGTATTGAAGACCCTACCAGGACAGCAATTAGGATACGGGTTTCAGAGGTGGAAGGGATAGAGTGGTGGTGGAGGGACAGGATGGGTAAACGGGGACGATGTCAAGGAATTCAGGAGGGAAAAGAATGTTTGGAAACTTATTGTGATAGCATATGCACAAGACTGCTTGATGTGATTGAACAATGGGATCATATATGTATTAACTGCCAATTTAATATAAAATTTTAAAAACATATGCCAGAATTGTATAGGAAAATTGTAAGACTTTATAGAGTTATATTAATTTGAAAAGACAAAAGTATTAGAAAAATGAATTATTTTTCTAAACTGGGATTTTCTGCATTGCAAAGTGTAAATTCTTCCCAATCTGATAAATCGATTTAAGGTAATTCCAAAGGAAATTTCTTGTATATTTAACCTCGACAAAATAATTCTGAAACTTACATAGAAATTTGAAGGAAAAATAAACCAGTCACTTTAAAAATGAAGAACAAGCTAGAAAATGTTTCTTTCAAAAGATGTCTGTTTTTTTCTTTAAATTATAATAGTAAAGACATTTGGCACGTGCACATTGATAAACAGACACATGAAACAGGATACATAGAGTGTCCGTGAAGAGACACATGGGGCACCTTGGAGGGAGTATGGTTCAGGACAATTTAGGGGGGGTTCACATCACAGCAGGTGGCCAACAGAGCTTCTTGAACTTCTGCTACTAGAATGACATATTTCTTGGATCATAGTCCATATGAAGGGAAAAACAGCAAGCAAGGTTCTTAAAGAAGAGTGTGAGTTTTCTTGTCTGCAGTGCCTACATTACCTAGCAACAAATAACTCCTGATCCTCACCTCTAGTCCGTATCTGCAATTAACCATCAGATCATGTAAAACCCAGGACTCCAGTCTTCAACACCATTGTCATTCACCACAAATGATTCAGCAGAAAAGTGAGGCAGTGAAAATTTTGGAATGAGCCATCCCAGTGCAATGGGGCTGAGCTTCTTGGGCCCCTGGAGTAAAGACCTATTTTCATGATTCCACCAGAAAATCCACTATGTTGAGGCAGGGCTCAGCAAACATCTTTGTCAAAAGCAGCAAAGGAAGCAAGGAACACTCAGGGTTGCGAACAAGACATGCATCAGAAGAACTGAGCCTCTGATTTGGACTGTCAGCCTCTCAAGCTGTGAGAAAATAATTTCTGTTCTTGAAAGCCCTCTACTTGTGGTGCTCCTGTGTGGAAAACTAGAAAACTTAGAGACTCCCCTTATCTCTCTCTTTTTCCTTTTTCTGCCATCTATCTCTTATTGCCATCTTTAAACAGAACCGATCCTGTATTTAGGCAGCAATTTTATGTGATTGATTTAAATCGTAGCCAGAGAGGATATCCAATGGTCTAATGTTCGAAGCAATCCCCAGACAAAACATTAGCCAAACCATCTGCTTAAGACTCTAGTTGAAAGTTGAGTTGTTCTTGCCATTAATTCTTCAGGAAAAATTGTAAAAGTTCTGATGCAGGTGTGTGGTCATTACATAATCTCATGTCAATTTGAGAATTAAGAGTGTAGGGGTGGAGCCCACCCTGCCGATCAGGAGATAGATAGCCAATGAGGCCTTTGTGTGGGCATGGCCTTCTGAGGATTTTGGGAAATCTGGCATTCCTCCTTTAAAGCGAGAGACTCTCTCTCTCTCTCTCTCTCTCTCTCTCTCTCTCTCTCTCTCTCTCTCTCTCTCTCTCTCTCTCTCTCTCTCTCCCTCTCCCTCTCTCTCTCTTCACTCCCTGGGAGACATTGCAGCTGACAAGACATATGGAACTACACTAGTACCCTGAGCTCCAGGAGGCACATGGAGATCCCTGACCACGCTGAGATGCTTCTACCAACACTGGATCCACAAGATTTTGCACCCACTGACCTGTGATCTTCTAGCATTTGGTGTCATTTCATGTGTTTTATGAGTCTGAAGAGGATTTTATAGATTGGTATTGGTCCTATGGGATAATATTAGACTTATGGACTTGAGCTGGACTGGGCTGGGATGTTTACTCAATATTCAATTGTTCTTCAATATAGAGCTCTTTCTTATACACATGTGAGTGTCTATGAATTTGTTTCTCTAGTCTCCCCGGACTAACACAAGGTAAAGGGCTTACATCCAGAGAAGCAAATGTTTAGGAAGAAACTGAAATGCAGACCAGGATTTTATTCCTTAGTCCTTATTCTTCTTTCTTTAAGGTTGTCCCTTTAACCTCATTGCCCAGGTGAACCTCAAGATAATTCACCAAAGACCAGATAAAATATTATATAGTTATACTTCCCTCCCACAAAATTCATTATCTTGATTTCCACAAAGCGTGACACTATTTTGTAAACAAAAGTTAAAAATGAATAATTCCTACTGCCTCTTGAAATCATTCGACTGCTCAAATGTCCCCAAACGCCTTGCACGTATTGTACTTGCCAGAGACTCAGAGTCAGCCCCCAGCCGAGTGTCAAGAGGATGGTAGCAGTGTGATGGAGAGTCCTATGTTAAGGACCAGCCGGCTCTTCACAAGGGAAAGTGGGACAAGGCACTGATTTCTCAACGAAGATGCCCTCTGCACGCAATCCCAGATTTGCTTGCTACACTCATGATGGTATCACGAGACTTCCTTGTCCAACCTCCTCCTCATCTGGACAAATGCACAGTGATTCACTTGAAACCTCACATTAGAAGGCAGAGCAGTGTCATGTGCTTTGTGAGGAATATGGGAGTTTTCTACCTGGAAGCTATTAAAGTGGGTGTTTCCCTCTATTCCCTAGCTCCCTAATTGCCTCATATATAAAATTTCCTACCCTACTCACCCTTCTGCCTAGTATCCAGTTTTGTACCTGGGATACAGTAAATATGGTTTGCCAATCTAGCATCTGAACACACCTCATGTCTCACTCAAGACTTTGGTTGAACACATCTCTCCCCTTTCTATAGCCTTAAGTCATTAGGCCTATTTTCTTACCTACAAATAAATAAGTTTTATCCTGAATAATATCATCTCTCAGATTCCTGTAAGAACCATATGCTGGGGTCCTCCCTATGACTCCAGGTTGTGCACATTTGCACACTGATCTTTATTTGTGGCCACCATGTGGTCAATAGAAATGCAAATTCCTTTTCTCCCATTTTCTTAAGAAAAAAGAAGACTCAATACCTGACTCACTCATTTACAAACCTTTCCATTCATGGAGCTTATTCTCATCAACTCTAAAATAAAAATAATAATGATATCACTTGCAAAAGGCTAAGGCAAAAAACAAATGAGAAAACACATCTGAATGTCTAACACCCCACACAGTACAAATTATCTTCTCAAGAAATGCTTAAAAGGTTCATGCAGAAGAATTAACCAGTAGTCACACACATATCCAGGGAAAGGAGACTACTATTTTGTGTAAGGCCCTGGAAGGTTCTATTGCAGTTTAATCATGCGTGTTACGTTATGCTTGTTGTCTGTATCTTTCTGCTCCAGACAACTTTTGATTTGATCACCATTATCCATTTTTCTAACACTTAGACTATCACCTGTGATGTCATGGAGAAACAAAAGCATCTGTAAATGAGTGTTTGAATTACTATCAGTTCACTGAATTGGGGAAAAAATAATTCTGCTTTTTATACAACAGAACCTGAGAGAGTAAGTACAATTTTATAAAGATATTCAAATATGTTTAAAACAATTCAAAGGAAATTACTTGATATGGCCAACCCAAAATACAAATTTGAAGCACAAATTAATTTATGAAATAAATGCAGTTATAATGTCAAAGCCTGAATCTAAATAGTTCAGCAGAAATGGAAAGAAAGGCTCCTTTGACAAGATGGGTAAAAACAGAGGTAAAACAAAAGTAATGTAGATTTTACCACAAAAATTTGTGCTTTATTGGAGAAGCACAACTGACATAATTGCTCACAGAATAGAGATTACTGCCTAAATCAGAAACACAGACCTATGGAACAACAAGGTCTGGCAATGCTTTGTTGCAAGAATGTAGACCTTGATCCCGCCACACATCTTCTGACAACATGGCATCCATGTTAGGATCTAGGTTGTTTCTCCAACAGCTGTCATCTCAAGAGGAAGGTTAGGGAAGATGTAGTCTTGTCACCATGGCTGTGGGAGAAAGGTGGCTTCTGGAAGGAAGATGGATCCAGTAAGAAGAGCTACAGGATCTTGACATTCCGTGGTTCTGATGATTTCTGGTATTGTTACTTGCTCTTGGGTGGACACTCCTGCTGGCAAGGTTGGGGTAGCTGCACAGGAGGGCATTTCAGCTGGCATCATTGCGATGGGGACTACACATGGGGGCATGGCCCATAAGGACACTCCACAGGTGGGTATGCCTGAGGTGAGCACTACACTGGTAGGCATGACTAAGTGGACACTTCAGAGGGGGCATGGCTGAGAAGGACACTGACCAGGGGAGCATGGTTCTGGGCACCTCGGTGATAGGTACGGTTCAGGACACCTTAAGGGTAGGCATGGCTCTGGGAAACTTTGGGATGGGCAAGGCTCTAACCACTTTGGAGATGGGCTTGGTTTAGGGTGAACAGACCACAGGAGGTGGCTGACAAGGCTGTTTGCACTGCTGCTGCTGGTAAGGCATCTTTCTTTGTCTCCGGGAATCTGAAAGTAAAACAGGTGATAGGAATCTTAAGCCAGACAGTATTATTGGTGGGACAATTAGCTTCAGCTCCCAGGGATCTACACAGATCTCCGATATGACTTTATGACACTGGAAGCATCTTTGTCAACCCCTTTTGTACTCAGTTCTTCAGTCTTTTCCTGGATAATGTCTTGTTACATTATCCATTCCAAAGACAAAATTGCAGAGAGGCAGGAGCAAATGTTGACTGAATATAAATACTACCTGGGAAGTAATCACACAGATTGAAATTATATCCAGTCCCCAAACAAATCTGATTGATGTTTTTCTCCCATGAGGCCCTAATTGTACACTTGCCATGGCTGGCCATCTTGCTAATTCGTGGACTTTGGGGATGAACCACAAAGGGCGTGCCACAAAGATTCAAGTGCAGAAAGGAGGCGACTGCACTCTAAAAGTGATTGATTTGGGACCGACAGGACAGCGTCTTTTTTCTCAAAGTTTCCTTCCATTTCAAATTGCATCATTGACTTCTCTTTCATCTCCTTAAGATGATTTGCCACGATTCAATTGAAATATAATGAAATTATTTTAATCTTCAAATCATCATTTTTTTCTGTGTCATCGTTAAGTCTGACTCTCCATATCACATGTGTATAAGAATTTATGTACAATAGAAGAAAATCATGCCTGACAGTGAGCTTCTTCACAAACATTATTTTTGAGGCCATTGTTGGGGTCCCTGTATCTATCCATTATCGTGGACCTCCCTCTTTTTCAATGACCTTGCACTAGACCCAGCATGAGATCCTTTTCTAAGGACCGGTCATTTCCTGATAATATGTCCAAAGTATGTGAAATGAAGTCTCTTCATCCTCACATCTAAATACCATTTTGGTTATACTTCTTCCAAGAGGGATTTGTTTATTCTTTTGGACTTCCATGACATATTTAATATGCTTCACAGACACCATAATTCAAATGCACCAATTCTTCTTCAGACTTTGCCGTTCATTGGCTAGTTTCCCAGGCTTATAAGATAATTGAACCCGCCAGGGCTTGGATCAGGTAAACCTTAGTCGTCAAGGTGATAACTTTGCTTTTTAGCATCTTCAAGCAGTCACCTGGAGAAGATTTACCCAATGCAGAACTCTCAACTGTTGTTTCTATCCATGTTGATTATGATCCAAGTAAAACAAAACTGTTACCATTTCAAACCTTTCCCTATTCATCATAAAGTTGCTTATTGGTCCGGTGGTGAGGATTATTGTCTTCTTTATATTGGGATGTCATCTATACTATAAAAAGAATATGAGGATAACTTCTGATCTCCTCTGACTTTATACCTGGAAAGGAAAAATCAAACTCAGCATTCACCCAGGGCCAATTCCTATGATGCAGAAGTCAAACAAGCCTCCACTCTCAGACCTTCCTTAGCAATTCTGACACTAACAACCCCCCCCCCTCAGCACCTCGACTTTTCAGCTGGGTTTGATAGTTCATTCCAATGGCCACACAGAACCTACAGAACATACACATGGGTTTATTAAGATAGTGAACAGGTTGCAATTCAGGATCAGAAAGGCTCAAGACACAGTTCTTGGGTCAGAACATCTTCCCCCCAGCTATGTCATCAGTCAGATCTCACTCTCTCTCTCCGTCTTTATCTACCTACCTACCTACCTACCATCTCTTTGGCCCCCAGTCAGCAGGGCCCTTGCCCTCGGTCTTGTCCAGGCAACGTTGCAGAGCTCCTTTAGTACTGGCAATAAATGCCCACAGGGAGTGCGCCGTACACCTCACCCCGGAGCACTCGGCTCTTGCTCTATAGGTCGTGGAACCTAGCTCCCCAGTATCTAGAAGCATCCCTCTTCCAAAGCAGGCCTCTAGCCTGAAGGCACTCGGTGGCTTTAATCTCTCCCTTCATAGGCTGGGAAACCCCCACTCGATCTCATGTTCTGGCTATTGGTTCTGCTGCCTCTCTTTGGCTGCTCCCATTTTATCACAGCTTTCAGGGAGATTGAGCCTACAGGGATATCATGGTCCAAAGGATGCGCTCCACTCTGGGATCTTCATTGTTTTGTTTTAAACCTTTTTATTTTCCTTAGATGAATAATCTGGGGTGTGGGGGGTCACAAAGAAGGAGAGGTTTGATCTTTTGTCAGATCCTTGATATCTGTGCTTGTTTGTTTCAATAATTGATGGATTGGTTTGTCTTGTGTATAAGAATATGGAACTGGGTTCCCAGTAGCGATGATCTAATTTTGTCTCCTTCCCAGGGTGAGTCAAAAGGTTCCTTTTCAGTCCTTCTTTTGGACACTAGAAGAGAGAGAGCTGCACCGGCTCACCACAGGTCATCGTAGGTGTAGCAAGCGGTCCAGAGGGACTGGGTAGTAATAGTAACAGAGGAGCCTGTGTGGACTCTTTGGCTGCCTGGCTGTTAGCTGGGTCACGCTTCATCCAGGTGCCTACTTGTTGCTGGCCCGCAAGGCCAGCCCATAAGAGAAGCTTAGTTTTCAGGCCTTCGTTAGAGGGCAAAGATTGATGGCATTGAGGTTGAGAGTGGCATTCTCCTCACTCGTGCCATCGGACAAGAAGCAAATTCCGGCAAGAGCTGCAGAAACAGAATGGTAGAGAGTTGTGATGGGGGTCATAGCCACTTACTCTGGAGTATACTTGTGCAGGCAAGCATGTCCTGCAGTCATCGTGTTTGGCTTAAAAAGAGTGCCCTCGAGGTAAACAGGATGGCCACTCAAGGCCTTGTAGATCTTCTTGTTAACATAATGGCTGTGTTCCAAGTCATGGTCTCCATCAGGAATGACCTCTGAGTCTCAATGGGTACCGACCTACCATAGCAGGCCAGTGTGTTGGTGTTCTCCTGGATGGCAAGGTTGGATAGACTCTGGTCAGCGGTCCTCAGAACAGCATGCCACTTCTCAAAGTCGACGCCCCCATTTTTGTTCCGAGCACAGGGCTCAGAGAGGCTATCCATCCTTGAATGGTGGCTTCTTTCTTTGTTTCTGCAAGAGGAGCAGCTCCGTGGTCTAACTTGATTCCCATGACACTCCCTCTTCCCTTGAGGATGGTTTTGAGCAGTTTTCCTTAGCTGTCCTTCTGTAGAGGGTCTCATGGAAAAGGCCAAACACTCGATGCTCTGCTTGACTGAACTGTCCAGGGTGAAGAGGATTTCTCGGGACTGCAGGCGATTCTCTTCGTTGTTCTCCACCTGGCAGACAGTTGCCGTGGTGCCTACAGACTCATCAGCAGGCAGAATCTCCTTTCCATTGGCAACAATGCGCCGGGCGATGTCTGAGAGCGCTTCTTCTGATCCGGGGTGAGGGCTAGAAATAGGTGAAGCATGATGGTGAGCGGGTTTCAGAGAGAAGAGTGTTTTTAGAAGCCAAACTGTGGCTGAGGCCGCAGCTATCAAATAGTAGATCTTCATTCTTGATGATAGTGAAATACCCTCTCCTGTTCCTGAAGTCGTCCATTTTAAACCCAAATTGGCAAATCTCCTTATTGTATCAAGTTTAGAATCACAATTAGCTCTGTTAATAACCACCCACCACCAAATATAGTCCTATCAGTATTCCCACGACCCTTTCTTTTACCAGACCTGCCGGGGCGAGGGGTCATTTTGGGGGAGTTACAAAGACTGTGGCTACAAGCCTTTGATCTTCATCAGAAAGGGCTTCAACTGATCCTTCTTCTCAGCAGGCAAGGCTGTATCCTCTCCACATCACATGTTGTCCATCAGTCTTCCTCTAATTCTGAGACGGTTTTCTTCAGAAAGCCCAGTTTCTCAGAGGATTTGCTCAGCATGCACATTGAATAAATGTGGTAAAAGGATATGACCTTGGCAGTCACCTCTCCTGATTTCAAATCACAAAGAATGCCTTTGTTCTGTTTGAGTGTCTTTTGTATGGATTTTATGTATAAGTTCTGCAAACACACAATTAAGTGTCTGGAATTCCCTTTCTTCACTAAATTATTAAAAATTTGTTATGAACCACTCAATCAAATGCCTTGTATAGTCATTTATACATGAGGATACCTGAGCAATAGTTGATAACAAAAAAAATTCTTTATTCTGCCTTTGGTCCCAGTTCTGAAACTATCCAAATGCCCAAACAGGCCTGGACAACTGGTACTCACCAGACTCCAAAGATGATTTACTGCTGAGTGTCAAGAGTGTGGGGGAGAGCTCTTTTTAAGGGCCAGTCTACCCCCACATGGGGCAAAGCAGGACATCCAACCAAAATGCCACCTGCATAAGATTCCAAGACCGACTTGCCACACTCATGCAGATTGCACACTGACAACTCCTCTGTCCACCATCCTCCTGGCCTGGCCAAGTGTCCAGTGATAACTTGAGGCCTTGTCTCAGATGGCAGAGCCAACATCATGTGGCAATTGGTAGATACAAGTTCCCTGAAAATGATGATGCTTTTCTATAGCAGACATTGTGCTTCCCCTCTCCCAGGTTTCCCAAGAATCATGTATGTCAAAGATACTATCTCCCCCATTTCATTGGCTTTCCATCCCACTTCCTTTTGATAGTAGAAAACAGGGATGATAAATCTGCCAATTGGTTGTGTCTTAATCATCACTTGCAGGCTTTCTTTTAATAACTTCTCCAGTTACCATACATAATCTGTTGGTTGCTAGGCATTTCTTGACAATTGATTCTTTGAGGAGGGGCCAACAGGTCGTATTTTAATTTCGTAGATGCTGGTAGTTTCAAACCAGTTTGTTTCTACATGGCTCCACTAAGAGCGTGAATCAGGCAACATCATCCCTATTTTCTAGACCACAATACGGACGTGTTAGGTCTGTCCCTAAAGCTCTGCATTTGCAGATTTATGCATGAACTTGATTTCAGGACCATGGGGCACCTATCTGCTACTTAAAGCCCAAAGTCACCTTCTCCCATTGTCTTAAAAAATGACCCAATGTTTAACTGTATCCACTCAGAAGCCTTTCCATTTATGCTTCCAAGTACATTCTAACATTTTCTCTTATATAACCTAATTCAGTTGACTCCTTAACAATTGTCTCTTTTTAAATGACATTGCTGTGATTTTCACAGTTTCTTAGTCCACTCAATAATAAAGTTTCATAACCCATTTATCTTACCACTGAATCATGGGTATTTCTACTTAAATAACTAAAATATGCTGACATGGGACCCATTATTCTTTTTTACTGTAATGTATTGAGCCACAGTAACACGTCAGATATTAGGATTGCACCACTTGGAGAAAACATATGTAGACATCTGATGTCTGACACATATATGCTGACACTATTGCTGTAACACATGAAAGATTTCCTAATCTTCCTGAAGGTCAGTATCCCCAGGAACACATCAGAAATAATGCTCCCTATTTCAAACATTGCTACAAAAACTCAAAGTGTAACAAACATGACATCGTTTGTGTTCAAGCAATGAGAACTCTGAAAAGTTGAAAACTAATAAGAATAAGAAATAATCGTAATAAGTAGTCTATAATTTAGAACTTCAATAAATTAAATAAAGAATAGCATTGTTTCTACCTTCCAAATCTGGCTAGACCAAAGGATGTACACTGGTGCAGATAGGAACTGGAAACACAGGGAATCCAGGACAGATGATCACTTCAGGACCAGACGTGAGAGTGGCAATACCTGGGGGGTAGAGGTAAGGTGAGGGAGAAAGGGAGAACTGACTACAGGGACCTACATATAACCTCCTCTCTGGGGGATTAACACAAGAAATGTGGGTGAAGGAAGATGTCGGACAGTGTAATACATGACAAAGTAATAATAATTTACAAATTATCAAGGGTTCATGAGGGAAGGGAGCGGGGAGGAAGGGGGAAAATGAGGAGCTGATATCAAGGGCTCAAGCAGAAAGCAAATGTTTTGAGAATGATGATGGCAACAAATGTACAAATGTGCTTGACACATATGGATGTCTGGATTGTAACAAGAGTTGTTCGAGCTGCCAAAAATTATTTAAAAAAAAGAAGAATGGCATTGTTTAAAGTAAGACCTGTCTATCTAAGACCCCTGTTCTGCTACTTTCTTTCCTCTCCCTAGCTGGTCCCACTGTGAATTAGAAGGTTTCTAGATGACACCACCCTAAGAGTTCATCTTGTTTTCTTTCAGAGATCCCCTTCCCGCCCCCTTAGGAAAAAACCCCGTGCCTGGGCTCCTTACCTAGAAATATGCCTCATCTGCAATCGTTTCAACTTGATTGCACTTGTAGAGAAAAGAGTGGAGGGGAAAAATCAGCCTCTGATCCCTGTGCGAAAAGAAAATGAATCTGAAAAGATTCCAACTTGAACATTTGAAGAGTTAATAACTTTGGGGGTTTAGGCTCATTTCTTGGTGTCTTTCTCAATGTCTCATCAAGACGCAGCATGAGGCCAGTTGGTTCCTCTCTGGCACTCCAAGATTCAACAAAGTAGTCATCTAGATTATGATTGGGACCCAGGGGTATTCTGGGGACACCAGAAGGGACAGGGATGCTCCTAGCGTCAGTAAAGTGCTTCCCCAGCATTTTATTTCATGATGAAATTAAAAGAATTAGAGCTGGTGTCTGATGGATGAAAGGAATGATATAGGGATCATGTCATGTAAAGCAATTTTATCACCAAAAGTTTCCACTTGCTTTTCTTTGCCTTATGCATTGCTAACAAAGTTATTTTTATCAAAGCTTACTTGGGTTATTATTTACATTTGAGGAACTGAGGAAGAGCTAGCTTGCTTAAGAAAAAAAAAACGCTTAATGCTGTTTTCTGACTTTAGAATGTGAGATGACTGTTTCCGGACATAGAAAGAAAATAATTAAAAGAGTATGCTCCTCGCTTTCCATAATCAATGGATATTTGAAACATTCTATTCGAATTAAACCTCTGAAAATCACATATGATTCCTTTGGGTGTTAGCTATTACTAAGAAACTTGAAACTGCTTGTCTCAAGAGAAGAGTTCACGTCTGAGGGATCAAAGTGAGAGGGAGATTCACTCATTCCATGATCTTTTATTTTAACCTTTTGAGTTTTTGTACCATGCATACTTTCACTGATTAACAGTTCAAAATAAATAAATCTGTACATAAGCATTGTCTTAGTATTGGCATTCCATAAACATAATGACTGGATTTGATCCAGGTTCTTTATATTATTAGTTATGCAATTTGGAACAATTTTCCTAATATTCCTACAGTTTCCGGTGTCTTCATTGGGGAAATGTTGGTAGTTATACTTTGGGGAACGTTTAGGCCATATAGTTGTAATAAGGAACCCTAGTAAGTAAGTCAGTCTTAAACACCTGAAAATCTCAGAGCTGACTAACCTGGCCCCCAAATCCTGGTTTGAAATTAAAGTTACCAGGATAAACAAGTGAAGAATTACAAATATAAGTCTGAAAAAATGGAAAAAGAATAAAAGCGTTGTTCAGTATGAGAGAAATACTTAGCATTCACAGAAGTAATAGATTATTAGAAATAATAGTAATAGAGGAAACAGACTATGTTTACATTTGAAAAAATAAACTACAAAAATTCAGATAGTTACCACTAAAGGGTAGGAATGAGGAGGAAAAGGTCAGAGTGGAAAACTGCTAGTTTTCACTGTGAACCTTCCATGTTGTTGATGTTGTTGTTGTTGTTGTTGTTGTTGGGTGCCATTGGGTCATTTCTGATTCCTAGTAAACTGTGTGCACAGCAGAACAAAGCACAGCCCAATCCCGCACCAACCCCATAACTGTTCTTACGTTTGAGCACATTTTTGCCCCACGGTCTCAATCCATCTCACCCAAGGCTTTCCTCTTGGACTGTCCCTCCACTCTACTAGGCATGATGTCTTTCTCCACGAACTGGTCTCTCATGACAGCATGCTTAAAGTACACTCATGAGCAATTTTAACCACAAACACCCAAGCACACTTGAAAGTACCTTCATCCAGAGGTCACCACCCACCTGTGCCCTTAACCACGTCTCTCACCTACTACAAACACTTGCTCTTTTAATCATCTGAGAGCTCTTCTGCTGGCTCAACTTACCTTGCTTTGAATACATCTCACTACCCACCTATAAGGAGGCGTACGTTCCAAGCCAACCCAAACTCGTTCCTGTCAAGTCCATTCTGCCTCACGGAGACTCTATAGGACACAGTAGGGCCACCCTCATGGGGTTTCCAAGGCTCCTTGGATGCAGACTGTCACATCATCTGCCCCGGAGAAGCTGAAGGTTCAAACAGCTGACCTTTGAGGTGGCAGCGGAGTATTTACCCACTGTGCCATCAGGGTTCCATAGGCTTACATTTATCCCACTCAAAATACATTTCTGAGTCCTGAGATCTTATTTGTTTACAGCACATTTCCTAGAAAATTGTGTGAGAGGGTCATGTATGTTTGCTGCCTTCTCTGCTCCATATCTAATTTACAGGTCATAGCAACCTGACTTCAGGCCCACCATTCTAATAAAAATACTCCTTCTAGAAATAGATAAAAAAAACTAGGGGCAAAGGACATTGATGGAGGTCTAAATACAGGCATGTGCATATGTAAATATATTGATGAATAAACAATAGCCTTCAGAGCAGCCAAAGCACAGAGAGGACCATAGGGCTGGTACCACTGTGAGACACAATGTCCCTCACTGACCCATAGTATTACAGGGGACAACACTGGAGACATAGTGTGGGAATTGTGCCCAATCTGACCCGCCACACTGAGGAAAAACACTAAGGGTGTGCAACAGAATGGCAAGGGAAACAGAGCAATGAAGTCCCCAGGGAATACCAAAAAGAGACTTGGGGCCAGGGCATGACACCCAATCAGACTGGACCAGAAAATACTCTTAAAGGTGAACAAACAGACCTTGAACTATTTATAGGCTTTTCTGTTCTTTTTTTAGTCATTGGTTTTGTGTTATTGTTTTGTATTCTTCTGTTGCTTTGATTTTCTCTGTTTTGTTTTTTGTGCATATTATTATCTCTGAGGGTCTATCTAGATAAGATAGATGGGATAAACAATCTGGAGGAGAAAACAATGGGACCGATGGTTCTGGGGAGACATAGGAAAGGGGGAGGCAGGGGAAAGGAAGTGGGTGTTAACAAACCCAGGGACAAGGGAACAACAAGTGATCCAAAATCAATGACAAGTAGGGTGTAGGAGACCTGGTAGGGTTTGATCAAGGGCAATGTAACCAAGAGGAATTACTGAAATCCAAATGAAGGGTGAGGGTGATAGTGGGACAAGAGGAAAGTAGAAGGAAATAAAGGAAAGAAGTAGGGAGCAAAGGGCATTTATAGAGCTCTAAATACAGACATGTACATATGTAAATATATTTTATATGATGATAGGGAAATAGATCTATATGCATATATTTATAGGTTTAGTATTAATTAAGGTAGCAGATGTACATTGGACCTCAACTCAAGTACTCCCTCAATACAAGAATACTTTGTTCTATTAAACTGGCATTCCGTGATGCTTACCTTCCCGACATGATCGCCAAAGACAAAGAAGTTGCATAAGCAAATGTGATGAAAAAAGCTGATGGTGTCCGGCTATCACAAGATATAGTGTCTGGGGTCTTAAAGGCTTGAAGATAAGCAAGTGGCCATCTAGCTGAGATACATCAAAGCCCACATGAATGAAGCACACCAGCCTGTGTGATCACGAGATGTTGATAAGGTCAGGGATCAGACATCAAGAAACAAAAGCAAAAAATCGTATCATTGTGAATGGGCGGGGTGGGGGGTGAGGAATGGAGACCCAAAGCCCATCCGGTAGGCAACTGAACATCCCTTACAGAAGGGTCACAGGGAGGAGACGAGCTTGTCAGGGTGTAGCATAGCACCGATGAAACATACAATTCTTCTCTAGTTTTTTAATGCTTCCTTTCCCCGCTCCCCCACTACCATGATCCCAATTCTACTTTACAAATCTGGCTAGACCAAAGGATGTTCACTTGTACAGATAAGACCTGGAAACACAGGTAATCCAGGACAGAGAAAACCCTTAGGACCAATAATGAGAGTAGCAATATCAGGAGGGGAAGGGGAAGGTGAGGGCAGTAAGGGGGGAACTGATCACAATGATCAACATATAACCCCCTCCCTGAGGGACGGACAACATAAAAGTGGGTAAAGGGAGACATCAAACAGTGTAAGACATGAAAAAACAATAATTTATAAATTATCAAGGTTTCATGAGGGAGGGAGGGGAAAAATGAGGAGCTGATACCAAGGGCTGAAGTATAAAGAAAATGTTTTGAGAGAGATAATGGCAACAAATGTACAAATGTGCTTGACACAATGAATGGATGGATGGATTGTGATAAGAGTTGTAGGAGTCCCCAATAAAATGATTAAAAGAAAAACTCCTTCTAATACGTTATTGCTTTCTCACCATCATATTAAATGAATTCTTCCTTATTTTTATCTTCCTGGACTTCTCTTCTGAATTTCATAGTCAGCCAACTCTTTTCTTTAAACTCTACTTGTTAGCTCTATGAAATCCATCTACTTTCCTGGTTCTCTTAATCTTGTACCTGGTATTTCTTTCTCTTGGTCTGAACTTCTTCCTTCAAATGCCAAATGGGGTTCCTTGGTCCATATATCTTAACACTATTATGCAGTGTCTACATATAATTCCAGCTATTCTTTTGATTTAACAATTACAATTCTGCTACCAAATCACACATGAATCCTAGAACCCAATTCAGATTAAAGTATATCCTTGTCACTGAACATTTCTATTCATATATTCTTCAGTTGCTAGCCAAATATAATCTTTTCCACCAACCAGCAATGTTTCCAAAATTCCCCATCTTGTACACCACCAGCCACCAATAAACCTGTTATTTTGACCTTTTTTTCTCTGCTGTGTTCTACTTATCCAATGAAATACCTTATTTTGCCAGTTTGGCACCATAAATCTTTTTGGATGAACTAGAACTGACTCAAAGCACCTAGCAACAACAGTAGCAACAGCTTGCTGACTAGTGTGGTCACAGTTCAGGTGATCCTTGTCTCTGACTCCAATTTTTACCACAGTTTCCTAATTTTTGTTTGTTCCTTTGTTTGAGATGAAGTTGTTTGTCACTAAAGACTCCAAGGTCATTGCAATTTTACTTTCCCAAAAGCTTCCAAATTTTTCTCTTCAGTCGTGCTAGATTCAAATTCATCTTCAACATCGTAGTCAGAGTGAATCATTAAAAAGCACACCCATGTCACTTGCATGCTTAAAATACCTTAATTTACAAGGTCCATGATACAGCCCTTCCTTCCCCTCCAGTTTCATTCCTTGTTACTTCATGCCTTGAACTGTAGCTTTTGCAACATGGAAATTCTTACAATTTTTCTCACGTATTGCCTTTTATCATCTCCTGAGTGTATTCTTTCACTCAACTTGTGCGATCTTTCCTCTATTTAGGCTCCCATAAAGATTTCCTGCTTTAGAAACCCTACATCAGGCCACCCTGAGTTGGCATCTGCTTGATGACAGTGACTTTGGTTTGGTTAAATTTGGAATAATGATACTATTCTCAACAAAGCCCTCACTCTCAATGAAAATCACCATGGGATGCCTTCACAAGGGTATTAACCCCACCTGAGTGACCCCTCCCTTCAGTTCAACCTCCTCAAAATGATCAGCGCTTCTCTTATGTCCATTCGCAATGAATGCCCTTCCCATTCTTCGGCTCTGCCCTTGAACTTGCATGCTCTTTAAACAGCGAAACAGTTCTTCCCTATTATATACTTAGGACATGGAACTTAGTAGGTACTGAATAAGTATTTGTGGAATAGATAAATAATTTCAGCTTCCTAAATTTTGTCATCCTAATGAGCTTCATAATAATATTGTGAGCTCTAAAAGGAAGGCACGTTTATTACCTCGATCCTTTCTCAACCTCACACCTCGTTTCTCATATCTTCTCCGCCCCACTCCCTTCCCCACCACACACACACACATACACCACACACACACACTACACACACACACCACACACACACACACACAGAGGAGAGAGAGAGAGACTGAGAGAGAGAGAGGCATGGGTCTTTATTAGGGCCTGGCTGATGTGGTGGAATGAGGATTCCAGGCCTTGGTCTTGGAGGAAGCCGGCACCTCCGCCTCCTGTAGGGAGTAAGGACCGCATACTCTGGCGCCTCCAGGACCCCCACCATCCCAGCCTTTCTGTGCCTCCCCTGCCTCTAGGGACACAGAACCAAGAACTGACAACTGGGGCCCTTCAGGGCCACAGATTGATGGGGACTGATTGCAGGGTTCAAGGGTCTCCCTATGTCCGGAGGTCTGGGGAACTCAATGCACCACGGAGCTGGCCAGGATAAACTTGGGAGGTACTTTCGACCCCAGAATAGAGCAAGCTCTCCTTCTGAGGAGGGGAGGGGCGTAGAGAGGCAGAGCTGACCTCCTCTGGAATAAAGGTGAAAACTCCAAAGATCTTTGGAGACTTCCTTTCTCCAAGTTAATCGCTCCTGTGACTTTTGTCATGGGCAGCCCAGGGGACAGTGGGAAGCTGCCCCAAAGACTGGTGGGGTTTTGTTAGGGTTCCCCCAACGCCAGATGCATCTCTATGTCCAGGAACCAGTACCCGCTGGTGGCAGGCGGCAGCTAGTAAGAGTAGCCACCCTTGGGCCTAAAGGCTGGGCAAGATCAGTTAGCTCAGGGAGGCAGGCGGGGCTCTCATCCTAGTGGGACAGGGAAAGGGGTCCTCCTTACAGACAGGCCAGCAGACTCAACCTTGAGAGCTGGGTTCCCATTGTCCGATTGTCTCGGAAAGCCAGAGAAGAGCACCTGGGGTTCGACACCAACTTGTACACACCGCGCTCACAGGCCACCTTCTGCAGGACGTCTCTCTCGTAACAGTATCGGAGTGGGTGGCTCAGCTTGTCATAAGGCATGACCTGACAGTTCTCCTGGATGCCCCACAGCCTGGCGACCTCCTCAGGCTCCATCCAATGGAGTTTGAACTCCATTCCCTCTCTGGTCCAGACAATGAAATGGGCATGCGTTGGGTCATCCAGCAAGGCCACCAAAAACTGCCATAGCTGCTAGCCCCCCCTCCCCCCCCGCCCCCGCCTCCAAACACGCCAATCCCTTCCTGCTTGATGCCTCTTTCCAGTGTCTCAGGATCGACCCAGATATCACATGGACAGGGTCAAAGAACCTTCTCATAGCCACAGCCCATGGTCCCTCACCTTGATGAGCACCCAGGGACATCTGAGTCGCAGGCGAAGTCCATCTGCTCTTGTTTGATTACCACCCCTGCCTTTGGGTACCTGTGCCCATAGGCCCCACCCAGGCCCCCTGCGAACTGACATGCCTGCTCTTACAGGGGACCCAGGTATTCCTGCTTGAAGCTCGGCCAGGCTGGGGTAGGGCAGGCAGGACTCCCATAGCTGCTGTTGATAGGGGGCTGGGAGGGGCTCAGGGCTGCTTAAAGATGGAGCTGTGCTCCCGGAGGTACCCATAGCCCCAGGGGGTGCTGAGAAGTGCCAGGAAGCCTTAGGAAGCTGTCTTGTTCTGTATGGGGGAAAGGGCTGAAGCCAGGGCTGCTGGGGGCCGGGGACTTGATAGCATTTCTCTGGAGGGATCTTGGGTACTGGTCGCCATGGTGGAAGGGGAGCGGTGGCTTCCTGCGCAGGACAGAGCCAGCTGGGTCTGTGCAAGGACTCTGGCGCTCCTTCTGGATCCTGGCAGCGTGAGTGAGCTCTGTTTTCTGAATGTGGATTAGGAAGAAACTGCTCATCACTGTCTGGTACCTGCACTTCTGAGAGCCACGTCATCTCCTGCAAGTGACTTGGGTCCTGGAAGAGGCCTCTGGAGTGGAGTGGGGTGAAGGTGAGGTGGAGCTGATGGGGTGAGAGGAAGGCCCACCCCTCCCGCTGCTCCTTAGGGATGGGGCTGAGAAGAAAGCTGGGGAGTTGACTTTTGGTGTATTGAACTTAATAACAGATAGAGATATATCAAGTGATAATAATAAAGGTATTAGAAAGTCTAGATAGATTGACACTATACTCCTTTGGAGACAAAAAAAATAATTAAACTTGAAATGTGGAAGGATGGAGTAAGAGAAATCAGAACATACCGAGCTCTTCTGAAGAGTTAAGGAATCGTCAGAGAGAAATGGAAGGACAGGGAAGAGAAAGGAAGAAGTGGAGAATGGGGAGATAGGTAGAGAGCATTTTAAACTATTTGGTTGCAGTGTAGTTCTATTTTTCTAGTGTACTTTTTCTTTTTTAGAAAAGCCAGTAACTATTGAAGTTTGTTTTCTTTTTTTGCGGTAAAACCAAGACTGATATGTCTTCAGGAAGTGACTGAGCACTAAGACCGAAACAAGATGGTTTGACATTATCGAAAATGTTTTGTGAATTACTGCTTAACTCGTAAGATCTGATACAGGTGTCGTCTGCATATGTATTTAAGACATCACCCCAGAACACAGCTCAGGGCTCTAGTCTACTTTTAGCTCGACTGTTGGATTCGCACAGCAAAAGGATAAGACTGGCCATGTACAAATAGTGCCTATTGTTAGATGATCGGTCCCAGAGTGGACAGCAACTGGAAGGACTATTCAAAATCATAAATATAACTTCAGTCATTGTGTTTTTCTTGACTGCCTACCAACAGGTAAACAAGCTCAGGGAAGAAATTATGCCCTATGAAATAGAATGTGGTTGGTTATACATTCCAAGGAGGAGGCCGTGTTTGCCAAAGGCCCATAAAGTTTTAGATCGCTACTCTTTCGACTGCATCAGCACTTCCAGAAACAGGTCCAACTGCCTTCAGCAACTACCTTTACTCCTGCACAATGATTCTCCTCACTTCCTCTTGGTGAAATTCCTATTAGAATTCTTTTTTTTTCCCTTTCATTAATCCAGTCGTTCTAAGTTAAAAGTCATTTGGGTCCTCTGAGGACACGAGCAACTTGAAATAAACCCTAAGTCTCCTCTTTTCTAATCAGGTATCCCCAAGGCCTCACATGACACAATTTTAAAGTTCTTCCCCAACTGATCCATCTCCTTGAACTTGTACACTGGGTGGTTTTGTGGGGCAGATCCAGAGAATAATCCTAAAACAATGTCTGGCATAGATTGCTGTTGAGAA
Source organism: Tenrec ecaudatus (assembly GCF_050624435.1). NCBI lineage: Eukaryota > Metazoa > Chordata > Mammalia > Afrosoricida > Tenrecidae > Tenrec > Tenrec ecaudatus. The sequence goes on from NC_134530.1 coordinate 162,710,539, forward strand.
TTGACCTCTTGGGCAGCCTTGTATCAAGGAGACTCCCGAGGTTGTGGTTTTAATTGTGGTTCTGGTCGAGCAAATGAAAAGTTTTCGTCACAGAGAGTAAGGGAGTATGAAATGTGTAGGTCTCTCCTTTCTGGGTATTTTAGTTAATTGCCCGGGCTTCTGATATTTAACTGAAAAAGAGTACGTGTGAAAAGATGACTTCTATAGGCCTTTTGTTGGGTTCCTCCTAGTTACTCTCACTGATCTTGGTCCCAAGAAAGTTCCAAATAGAAGTAGCAAGACAAAGTGCTCCTTTTCTTTGATACCTAAGCCTTGGCTCCATCGCCTCAAGTAAACAGAACTGGAACTACCCAATAAAGCCAAGGTAACACATTTGCTATCTTCCTCAAAATCTGCAGCTTCATGGGGCTGAAGACTCCAAAAATAGATACGTAATCTCAGTCACAGTCACCCACATAGGAACCCCCCAAATCAACGCCCCCCAAGCACCATGCGCACAAAGACACAAACAATCCTGATGTGCCAGCACTGTCAGCTCAGAGTTGCTGGACTCTGATGTGAACAGCAGAAAATGTGGGGAAGGGAGGCTGAGCTGAGAGGGGCTGTCAATGAGACCATACAAGATGAAAATCCAGCCAGAGAAGACTTTTAATCAGGGAGCAAAATCTGCAATCCCAAGATTTGACTTTAAACCTCCTTTTTGTCATGCTGTACACAACAGAGAGGTGAGACTGGCGATAGAGAGCAGCAGACAGACATATCACAAAAAAACAGTTGCCAATTGATTAAGATCAACAAAGGTAGCATACGTGGGAATGGCACCAGCAGTTCAAAGTCCAGGACCGTGGAATCGGTAGTAAAATCGAACTATAGCACAATCTAATTTGATTGTACCCATACCACTGCACAGGTCTCGCAATTGATATGAGCTATCCATTGCTGTCTGGTCAATTATGACTCACAGTGACCCTGTAGGACAGAGCAGAAGTGCACCTTAAGGTTTCCAAGACTGTGACTCTTTCTAGAAGCAGGCTGCCCCCTCTTTCTCCTGGCAGAGTGATTGGTGGTCTTGAACTACTAACCGTTAAGTTAGCAGAAGAGGGGGTCACCACTGTGCAACCAGGCTCCTTATACAAAACCTTAATAACATTTTTAGCATTAACTATAGCCAATGATATGAAGAGACAAACAAGTGACCCACTTGAATGGAAGGTGGGGGGAAAGGAATCTGAACTATATAAGGTGGATTTGAAACTTACAGTGAGCTATTTTGATATGCTTACAGTACTTGTACCATGTAGCTTCATTTCCCAGCTGTTCAGTAATGAGGGATTCTGAGAGTGGGAGTTAGCTGCTACTGTGTTACTGAGAGTAATCTGTTCTTAGACAGATGGCACTTGAACCCTGTAACAACTCTGCAGGCTGTTAAATGCCGAAGAGGACGTGGGGAGATTGGAATGCTCATGTGCTGGAGATGAGACTGTAGAATTGTGCAGCCACTGTGGAAATCAGCATGGGACTTCCTTAAACAAATTCAGATGCAATCACAGGTCTGCAATCCCTCTAAGGGCGGACACCTGCAGGAAATAAAGAACACAACAGGAACAGACATATGTACATCTATGTTTATTGCAGCAATTTCTGAAATAACAAAGCCATGAAACAACCAAAAACTTCAATTATAGAGGAATGGGTAAACAAACTCTGGTACATTCATACGATGGAATATTATGCATCAATAAAAAACAATGAAGACTCCATCAACCATGAAAACCTGGACAAAACTGGAGAGCGTTATGCTTAGAAAAGCTAGTTAGTCTTATAAAGATAAATACTTAGTGGCACCATTGTTATAAGGAAAAATAAAGCAAAACAAAGGTGGTTTCACACCAAAGGTGATGACTTTGAAGACTAGGAGGCGAGCAGGGACAGAGGCAGGGACAGGTAGAAGTGAAGCGCAGAAAATTAAGGAGGAAGGACAGGTAAGAGGGAAGGAAAAACTCACATTTATGGGGGGGGGGGTTTGAAGTGATACTATTACTAATTTGATTTGATGGATGAGCTATGCAATTTATAAAGGATATTTTTCTCTAAAAAAAAAAAACCCTAAAAACCAAATAATTAAATAAAGTTTAAATTTTTTTTAAGAATCCTCCAGATTCCTTGCCCCTCAGATTAAAACATTGATTTAGTGGTTATAAAAGAGGAAAAGTAAAACTGAAGTGGACTTGGGTTCTTTAAGGAAATGGAAAAAACAAAACAAGCCCACGTTGTTTATTAAGGCTTGTTATGTTCCAGACACCTGGTTAGATGCTAGATGTGTGATGAAGGAAAAGTAAAGAAAGATCCCTGTCCTAGTGGCTCATATTCTCAGGGGAGATCCAGGCCCCCAAAGTTTAAACTGAAATAAATCAAATATTACAAATTATTGTACTATTTTTAATATTTTGTCTATTTCATTTATTATGTGAACAAAAAACCTAGAGATGATAAAAGTTCTTTATGTAGTATAGATTCTATACCCTGCCCAACAACAATAATTATCTTAATCAGATCTAGCCGAAATTACAATTATCCAGTTGTATGTTTGCCAAAGATGAAACCTTTTAAGAAAAGCACTGGTATAAGGTTTTCTAGGCCGTGTTCAAGAGACTACTTGCACCTGAACATAAAGGATTCTATAGTTCTGTGAGGGAACTCTATATTCTAAATCACCACCTCCTAAAGCAGAAGTCTGTTTCACATTAGCATGTCAACAAATAATATTACTAGGACAGGAGACTCTCTATATAAACATATCAATCGACATCTACCCAGAAGCATTGACTCCTGCCACCAATTGAGGAACAATATGCGAGTCTGTAAAATGGTTCTCAACAAGTCATACTATTGAAACCAAGCAGGTCTACAGGAGAATTCCACAGTTCAAAACACTCCATTCTGTGCCTAGACTGTATCGATGTAGCTGATCTCTTTTTAGAAGTCTGTGAATTGCTTTCTCCAAGCTTCACCCAGTTGTACCTACACAGAACTTCCCCTTCGTTCTAGTTACATGCCTCCATTCAATATTACACACGAGTACACGAGAAGCTTAGTACAGCAAAGAGCTTCGGTTAAAGAGCAAGAAAAACCTGGATATGAATATTAGTTATAAGACGTGACTTTCGGGCAAGCTATTTAATTTCTCTGAGCCTCAGTGCCCTATAAAACTGAATAATAGTGTTACCTCTTTCCTAGTGGGAATTAAATTAGTCAGCAAGTATAAAATGCGTATTGTAGCACTTGGCTCACAGAACCCTCTGCAGGGCTAGTTATTTTTATTAGCATCAGATTATTGCTGGCCTGAATATGATTGTCTCAGGCTGGATTCTCAAGAGAAACAAAACAAATAGAGCTTACACATCCAGATGATAGATAGATGATAGATATAAAATGATAGATAGATAGATAGATAGAGCAATTGGTTTATAGCAAAGAAATGGCTGACATAATTATAGAGATAGGCAAGTTGCAAGGCTAGGTATGGTTCAGCTATCTGGCTGGAGGCTTCCTCAGACTCGGTGGCTTCAGAGACTATTGAATCCAAGACTGGCAGGTCAGATAACAGACTTCCGACTGTGAAGGCAAATGAACCCAAGGCTGGCAGGTTATATGATAGATTCCTGACAAATCCCAAGATTAGTAGACAATAGAACAGGCTGTTGGTTTAAGTAGAAAAAAAACAAAATCAAACGGAAGTCAGATGATCAGTCAAAGGCAGGATCGAGAACTACCAAAAGGCAAGCAAATTTCCCACCGTGACCGCGTCTGTTAGAAGCAGGCCACATCCCAGAGAAAATGTCCTTTCAATCGCCTGACTGCTCATCGCACATGTCATCATGGAGATGAGTATATTATATTTCACTCTGGGGATTGCTGTGTCTCAACTGCCAAACCACTGAGAATCCTGACAAGCCAAGATGACACGAAACCGTAACAATCACATGAACACCTGTCTTACATTTAAGTAACTATCACTCTTGTTCTTCTGACTTCCAGCTCCTAGGGTGAATGTAATTGTGTTGAGCCAAGGGAATAAATAACTTGGTTAACTTAGGAAATTGTTTGTGAAATTAAATAATAAAAAGATACTATAACGTAATACGGAGTGGGGGTGGGGGGAGAGATCAGGCAGACTTTAATGGCATGTTAAGCATTTTGAGCAGAAGTAGACCATGACGGTATGCATATAAAATAAGGAAATCCCTCTGGTGACTGTGAGGTGGGGGGTATGGCAGAGGGAGCCAGAAATTAAGGAGCTGTGGAGACTACATTTAGAAGCTTTAAAGGGATCCAAGTGAAATTATGGTGGCTTGGATTACAATGGGGGCCACACAGATGGAAAAACAGTGAGCAGATTATGTATACATATATATGGCAGCTTCAACAAGTTTATGGAAAAATTCTATCGTCTTTCAATTCCATTTTCCCACAGACTTTTAGCAGTTGCTTCATATTTCTTAGGTACAATCAGAAGCATTTGCTGATGCTTTGGATGAGGATTATGAGTCAAGAATGACTTTTACATTTTTGAAAAATAATGAGATGAATGGTGGTCAGAGAGCTTAAAAAAATAATTGTAGAAGAAAAAGGCAAACTTCCAGTTTGGGGCCAGTTGAATTTGAGATTTCTGAGAAGGTAGCAAGTAAAAAGATAAAATCAACAATTGAGATTATATTGCTTTTAAAAATTCACTAGTGTAAAATTAAGAAATTGAAGACATTTACCCACCTCTGAGTCTGAAATGAAGCAAACATGAAATTAACATGCATTGATAATTACTGGTCATGGGAATGTGAACGTCGGGGTGAAAAGAGGAGGGCCGTGGCTGGGAAATGTAGCCTTAGTGATAGAAACTGCCCTGGAGATCACATTATATTGATTTTTTTTCTCTAAAGAGTTATTCATCGCAAAAAATATTTTTTCAAGTCAACATAAAAGATGACTACACATGTGAATCTCTTTGGAGGTTATTACAAAAGAATAAAATTGACTGTATCTGTGGAAAGAAACCCTGGAGAAACTTAATATCATCAGTCAGAACAAGGCCAGGCACAAACTGTGGAACAGACAATCTGTTGCTCATTGTCAGGTTCAAGTTGAAGCTTAAGAAAATGAAAACAAGTCCATGAGAGAAACTAATTATGACCTTTGTCATATTCCACTTGTATGGACAAGAATAGGTTTGATACATTGGACATTAGTGACCGAAGCCTAGACAAATTGTGAAGGATTACACGAAGGATATTACTCAGGAAGACTGAAATGGATGGCAGAAGAGACTCTGAAACTTATTCTTGAACACAGAGTAATTAAAATGAGCAGAATAAATGATGCAGTAAAAGAGCTGAACAGAAGATTTCAAAGGCAGCTGAGAAAACAATAAAGTTTTATAAGAAATGTGCCACAACCTGGAGTTAGGAAAAACAGAATTAAGCTAAATTAAAAATCATGCTCAACATCTAACTGAAAAAACTGAGGTCGGGGGCGGAGTGTGGAAATCAAACCTAGATTTGAAATACTGAAGGATTCTGTGGGGGGAAATATTATTTAAAAAACACTGTATGCATCACAAGATGATGGAAGAAATATGCAAGTTTGATTTGGATTTCTCTGGTGGATAATGACTATGGACATCTTGTTGTACATTTGTTGGCTGCCTCACTGTCCTCTTTGGTGAAGAGCTGTTCACGTCCTTAGCCCATTTTCATTATTGGATTGCTTATCTTTTTGTGTTGGTTTTGTTGAGTAGTTGAGGTTTTCTATATAGTGTAGATTACACTTTTATCAGAGATATCATTAACAAAGGTCTTGGGGATTTTTTTCCTACTGTGTAGGTTATCTTTTCACTCTCTTGTAAAAGCCTTTTGATGAGTGTGCTCAGAGGAGTTGTCTAGAGAAACAAAACCTGTGACACTCTTATATGCGGAAGAATGAACTTTGTATCAGGAAGTAATTTTATATCAAGAAGGCATCTCAGCCTAGGCCAGCTCAAGTGCATGGGTTGCAATGCTGGTCTGGGCCCCCTTCAGACTCACATAGCTGCAGTCCAGTGATGCAGAAAGGGGAAGCAGAGAGCATGGAGATCACACACTAGCATGTGCAAAGTAACATGGATCCAAGATCACTGGAAACATGGCAAGGTACCAAAACTTCTCCAGGTTGGCAGCCCATAGGAGTCCGCCCCTAAAGGCAAGCACAGAGGAGGAAGGTGAAAGGCAAGGAGAAAGTCCTAGCATCTCTCTCATCAAAAAGCCACACATCCCAGGAGGCATCTTCAGGCTGTGACCTGATTGACAGGTTGAACTCCCACCTTACATTTTCCCATGGGTGCAAGTTGGCATAAAATCTAACTTCCACGAGGGTACAAATATTTAAATTTTAAGGGATCCAAGTTATCTACCTAATCTTCCATCGTTTTTGCATTTCTAGTTTTGATTGATTGTCTATTTCGAGTTTCTGCGCATGGGCATAGTATGTGGTATAGACGTTGACTTGTTTTTATGCAAATAGATATAAAGTTTTGCCAGCACCATTTGTTAAAGATGTTGTTTCTTTCCCATTGAACGGACTTTGACCTTTGGCTTAAGCTCAGTTGCCCATAGATGAGCATATTCAATTCTGGGTTCTCAATTCTATTCCACTAGTCTATGTGTCTGCCATTGTTTTAATACCAGGCTCTTTTGATTACTGTGACTGAATTATAAGTTTTGAAATCAGCAAGCATGAAGCTGCCTACTGTGTTCTTCATCATCAGTATTTGTTCAGCTATTTGGGGGTTTCCTTCCTTTTCATATAAAATTAGAGGTTAATTTTTCCATGTCATTTAAGAATGTTGTTAGATCTAGACCAGGAATGCATAATATCAATAGCTCATTTTGGGTAATACTGACATTAACACAATGTTAAATCTTCCAATCCATGAGCATTTTCCCCTCTCTTTTTGTTTCTAACAATTGTGTTTTCCTTGTGCAATCCTTTTATGTCCCTAGTTAGATTCACTCCTATGTATTTTATCCTTTTGAAGGATATTGCAAATAGTTTTGACTTCTTAATTTTCTTTTCAGAGTTCTCTTGGTTAGTGTAGACTGGAACCCAGCTGATTTTTGTGTTATGTACCCTGCCACACTGCTGAAATCTATTAGTTTCAGTAACTTTCTTGTAGAGCCTATGGAATTATAAATGTTTCATTTCATGTCCCTTTAAAACAAAACTACTATTTAATTTTCTACTTGTATATCTTTCACTTCCCTTTCTTGCTTTATTGTACTATTAATTCCAGTAGAATATTAAATAAGAGTGGTGACAGAAGGCATCTTTGTCTCATTCCCATTCTAACAAAGAATGTTTTAATATCTTCTCATTGATAATAATATTGGCCGGTTTGCATAAATGCCCTGAATTATGTTCAGAAATTTCCCTTCTATTCTATTTTGTTAAGTTTTTTTTAAATCAGGAAAGTGTGTTGGGTTTTAGCAAACGATTTTTCTGCATTGATTTATATAAATATAATTCTTGTCCTTTGTTCTATTTATGTGGTGAGTTGTGTAGGTTGATTATTTAATATTGGACCATCCTTGCATCCCCAGAATAAGCCTCACTTACTTGATCATAGTTTCTTCTTTTCCTCTACTTCTTCTCCATCTCCTCCTCCTCCTCCTCCTCCTCCTCCTTCTCCTTCTTCTTCTCCTTCTCCTTCTCCTTCTTCATCCTCGATATGCTACTAGATTCTGCTGGTTAGAATTTTGTTGATTTTTTATATTCATCGATATTGCTGTTTATAATATTATCTTTGCCTGGATTTGATACCAGGGTCACAATGGCTTCATAGAGTGAATTGGGGAGTCGTTCTTCTATCTTCTGGAACAGTTGGAGGAGAAGTGGTACCAACTCTTCCCTGAATGTTTGCTAGAATTCTCCAGTAAAGTCACGTTGACCAGGCACTTGTTCTGTTGCTGGCGGTGTTTTTATAAAATCTTCTATCTCTTTTCTGTTATAAGTCTATTCTAGTTTTCTACCTTCACTTATGTTCATTTAGGTGGAAGTAAGTATCTAGAGATGTGTCCGTCTAGGTTTTTATAATATTTTGTTATTATCCATTCTATCTCGCTTCTGTAATGTCACCCATTCTAATTCTGGTGATTTGTATCTTTTCATTTTTCATCTTTGTCAATTTGTCCATTAATTTGTAAATTTTATTGCTTCAGTCAAATAAACAATTTTCAATCTTGTTAGTTTTTGTACTGATTTTTATAGTTTATACTTCATTTATTTCTGCTCTGATCTTCACCGGTCCCTCTTTTAGGTGACTGAGAACTGTTCTACTGCTCAGGTTCTATTTGTTTGAGCTGTAGAGTTAAGCTTTTGATTTGGGCTCTTTCTTCCTTTTTTGATACATACATTTATTGTTATAAATTATCCTCTGAGCATTGTTTTCACTGAGTCTCAAATATGTTGATCTGCTGTTTTCATTCTCATTTGGCTATAAAAATGTTTTCACCTTATTTTTAATTTCTTCTATTATCCACTGGTTTTTAAACAAGACACTATTCAGTTTCCATGTGCTTATTTTCCCTTGCCCTTTTTGTTGCTGATTTATAGCTCTAAACCACTATGGCTAGGGAAGATGCTTTGTATTATAGGTCTGCATTACTTAATATCTATGATACATTCTGGGGAATAAAATCTATGTGACTTAGATGATTTGTGAACTCTATATTATGCTTTATGGGAGCCACTTCAGGTCATCTTTGTCACCACTTTTGCCAAAGCTGCTGGAGGAGGCCAGTGGAACAAGCAGAAGGTCCATGTGTCTTTGGAGGGCAGTGGCTGAGACCAAAGAGAAGGAGGAGCATCCTGAGCCCCAGAGCTCCTGCTGCTACTTTCCACTGGCTTCCAGACAAAGCCTTCAAGCCCACAACCTCAGCTTCTGACTCACCTGCCTGTATCCACCTGTGGTCCAGGGCTGCAAGAGTCTAGACTGAGAGACTTTAAAATCACTAGGGGAAAATAATAAACAGAAGTAGAGCTTTTTTCCCTTTTAAAAAAGAAAAAAAAACCCTATGGAACCACAGATGGATATGGAGCTAACCATTGTCTGAACATGTGTGAAGTGATACATAACTGTATTTTAATTTTTAAAAATTGTATTGAGGCCTGCTTTTTGACGTAGCGATATATGTACTGTGCTACTGTTGGGTGGAGTATTCTGTATATGTCTATGAGGACCAGTGGATTGGCTTGCTTTTAGATCTTCTGTATTTTTGTTGTTTCTTTCTAGCTGTTCTTATCATTGACAAACTCAGTGCTTGAGAGTGTCCTCTGATTGTTGTAGAACAGACTACTTCTCTTCTCCCCAGAGTCAATTTTATGTATTTTGGGAGCTCTGTTATTAAGTCTGTGAACATTTATTATAATTATGTCCTCTTGCTTCAATGGCATTTAAATCATCATATAATATCCTTCTTTGACTCTTGTGATAGATTTTATGATTTTCAGTCTATTTTATCAGAGATTATTATTGCCACTCCTGTTTTCTTTAGGTTACCATTTGCATGATGCATTTTTCCCTCCTTTGACTTTTAACTTATTTATGTCTTTGTATCTACGGTGTGTCTCTTGTAGGCAGCATGTTGATGTTCTTTTAAAAATCCATTTTGTCATTTCATTTAAACCATTTCTGTCACTGTGATTATCAATAGTATATGTTTACCACTGCCATTTTATCATGCTGTGTATGTGTGTGTGGGTGTGATTATTGGTTTCTTTGTTCGACTTCATTTTCTGTGATTCCCTTTTGTTTCTGTATTTTCTTTTTATATTCTTTATTGTTGCTATGTGCCATTTTTATTTTCTTCTGTGTTTAATTTTCTTTGAGGTTACTCCAAACCACTGTTTAAAAAACATGTAGCATATTGATACCACAGTGACTTCCTCTCCATTAGCACATTCTACAGCTATATCATTTATTACTTATTATTTGAAACTGTCATAATTTACAGCTGGACAGCTATGCTTCCCTATTGTCAGTTTTGCAGCTTTATTTTACTTTTGAGAAATTTTTATATGGGTTGGTATCTAGAAGATGGTTCTGTGTCTTAGTCTCAAATTGTTGCAGGCACCATTGGTTTTCTGCCCGAAAGACTTCCTGTAATATTTCTTGTAAAACTTATCTGGTTTTCAGAAACTCCCTCAATTTCTGTTTATCTAGGAATGTCCTAATTAAATGATCATATTTGGAAGACCGTTCTGCTGGATATATGATCACTTATTGGCAGTTCTTTTCTTCCAGAATTTAATAAATACCATCCTATTGCTCTCTTGCTTGTATGGCTTTTGCTAAAAAATCAGTATCTACTGGAGCCCCTCTATTGGTTATATTTCATTTTTTCATTATCTGCTTTGAGAAATTTTGCCTTGGAAATTTGTTTCTGATATATGTTGGTGCCTTTCCTTTGGGGTGGGGGGTTGTCTTTCCTGTATGGATTTCATTGAGGCTTTTGAATGAAAAATTCCTTGTCTTTCATGATACTAGACAAGTTTTGTGCCAATAATACTTTGAACTTTTTTTACTTCTTTCTATTTTGGAATTCATACAGGGCATGAATCGTTCCTCTCAGATAATGTCCCACATACCTCTCAGACTTCTTTTAGTCTTCTCATCATTTTTTCTAATGATTCCACAAATAAATTAGTATCAAGGGATGTGTCCTCTGTTTCACTCATTCTTTCTCCCATTGATTCACTTCTGTTTCTTTGTTTTTCCAGTTAGTCTTCTATTTCTGATATTTTTTTGATCATCTTCTAGATTTATAGTCATTTTTTGATATGGTTTCTAATTGTCTGTTTTTCCTTTTTGTGTTGTTTTGCTTTAGCTTTTTTCCCCTGGATTATTCAAGGGCTTTAACTTTTTTCATTGATCTCTCTGAGGATCATATCTATTTGTCTTTCAAATTCCTTCCCCCCTAGCTCTGTCATTGTTGTGTTGGGTGCCATTGAGTCAATTATGACTCATAATGACCGTATGCACAACAGAAAACACTGCTATCCTTACACTCCTTACAATTGTTATATCACCAGAAGGGTTTTCCCTCTTTATTTTTATCACTTGTTTGAGCTATCTTATGTTGTTACATCTTGTTTTAATCTCCTATCTGTGAGGCATTAAGGTGTCAATCAGTTATGTATTTATTATCTATATATATTAATTATTGATTTATTGTCTCTATATTTGAATATTTGTTTCATTTTTTTCATGTGAATGTATTCAGAACTTTGTTTCCTCTTTTGTATGTCTCTCTTCTTTTGTATATTTTAATTGTTGTCTTTTTGTGATTGTGGCCTATATGTTATTTTGTGGGTACCTCTGTTAATTGGGTGTGATTTCATTTCATTTGTGAGTATGGTGAATTTCAGCCACATGCAAGTAATCTGTAGATAGGCTCTTACATCTTCCCTTACCATTTTGAGTGGAAGCATGAGAGTAGGGCGTTTCCCTGATATTGTGTGCTAAGTGTAGCTCATGCCACAGCCTTTGATGGGCCATGGGGTCCTTCCAGATGGATGATGGTAGTTACTGTATTCTCTAGGAGTTCAAGGCAGAATGTCTTTGGTCTTTGTGTCTGCTATGAGGAAGTATTACCCAAATGGATTTAAAAATTCCACTGTGTATGCTCAAACTGATCTATCAATAGGCAGTGGGATATCAAGGGGTTTTAGTGCAAGTGTAGAAGGCCTTCAGGAACTGGGTGAGTATGGGATATGCGACATTGCAGCTGACAGACAATGGATTAGGGCAATGGCATCTCTTGTTCATCATCTGGCAGAGATGCAGAGTGTGAATTACAATGCCAATGAGATGCTATATCTGTCCACCTAGTCATGGTGGGGCATGAGTGCAGGGAGTGGTTTCAACAGTCTGCATCTCAGGAAGGAGTAGTGGGTTTATGGCCAAACTTTCCCATAAAATTGGGAGTCACCTACACTTCAGTGAAGGGGTGTTGGGCATGGCCAGGCTTGTGCCCTTCACTATGGGCCTCCTACTTCTCAGGGAGGGGCAGTAGTATTGTCAGGTTTGCACATCTGCTAGGGCCTCTTGTGTCTCAGAGAGGGAGTGAAAGGCATGACCGGGCTTGCACACCTTGGCTTTGTCCAGCTATACATCAGGGAATACACAAATGCAGGACAGCTTGCACGGAACTGGTTTGAGTGGGAGAACTCTAGTTGTTATTCTGTGGATTGACTTTTTTTGTTGGGTGACTCCCAAATAAATGACAAGATACCTCTACCAACAAGTAGGACCAGCACTGATTCCTAGCTCTCTCCCTCCTTGCATTCACCAGAATAGCTGGATCTCTCATCAGTTGTTTTGCACAGTTTCTGCCACCAGCTGTGTTATCTTTCCTGGATCCAACAGCTCTGGGATGTTGTTTAGTTCCACGCCAAAATTGCCATGCTACTCTGCACCAACAGGCAAGGCATTGTTGATCTGTTTTTCTACTGACCTGGCATGCCTCACCTCCTAATCAGTTCTCGGTCTATTTCTTGAATTCTTCATTCATTTGATGTTCTGAGACCCAAGGTAATTTTTTTTTTAGTATAGTCTGGTTAGCCTCTTGAGTCTTTATTGTCAGGAGGTCATTACAACACATGTATATAAGTTGCCATATTGACTGGAACTCTCAATTGTGAATTCCAGACATATAAAACTGTAAAATAATAAGTGTGTGGTGTTTTAAGCCACTGTGTCAATAACGGTTTGTTTTAATAACAATAGTAGCTTAATGTAATACTCTAATATTATTTTTCTATAATTCTTTGTTATAATTTCAGATTATTCAAGTGGAATGCATGTTAAGAAAAATGGAAGTTTTGGGTTAAAGATAAAAATATGCCTAACAATGTGACATCATTTCCTAATGATTTAATCTTATAATACTTCCAACAGTAATTTTGCTGTAACTGTAATAAATTTTAGGTGTGGATTTAATAGCCCAATATGTTCATATAATTATCAAACAGTCCTCAGCTCTGACTTCTATTGATAACTGTTTCATTGTCTAAAACATTGTGGAAGAGTTGGCTGTGGACAACTGAAAATTGCCAACAGCATCTACTTTAGTAGTTCTGTTCTGTTCTAAGTACCAACTACAGCAAGAGTGATGGTTCCATATCAAAATTCCAAGCTATCTGGCTCTTCAAAAATCTGCAGGTTGACACAGGATTGTACTCGTGGAAGATTAGCTCAAGATTGTGTTTAGAAAATAGCTACATCTAAAACAGTTGACATTACACTCAAAGTATTTTTTGCATGACTCAGCTGCACAGAAAGTGTGTGGCTAAGTCGTGACCTATACAGTAATGTCATGTCTTTAATCAATAGACACCAGGGAAAGCCAGACAGTCCCTGGTGGTACCAGCAGTCAAACACCTAGCTGCTAATTGAAAAGTCGGATGTTCAAGACTACCCAGAAGGGCGTTGGAAGAAATGTCTGATGATCTGCAACCAAAAAGTCAGCCACTAAAAATATTATAGTACATATTTCCTCTCTGACATATTTAGGGTCACGATGAGTCAGGATTAACTCAGTGGCAAGTGTGTTTGTGTGTGTGTGTGTGTGTTTAGAATTCTTCTTCAGAGGGAGCCACAGTAGATAGTATCTATCTCATTCCTAAATCTGCTGCTGTCGATTTGTTGCCATCAAGTCAATTTTGACTCATGGCACTCCGTGTGACCGAGCAGAACTGCCTCATAAGGTTCTCTTGGTTTCAACCACTGGGTCTTTCTCCCTCCAAGTTGCTACATGCTTAATCATTGCACCCCGAAGACACTTTACCACTAATTCTGCAAAGTAAAATAGGTAAGTGACCACATAAAATAATATTGCCTCTGGTATGCAGTCTCTAAAACTTCCGTTGGCTTAACTTAAAGCACTCTGTAAATGAAGATGCTTAACGTTGACCTGTAGCGCATTTGACTTACCAGGGAATCTATAAGTTTAGCATCCTGCAATAATATTTTGCTCCCAATTTATCCTAGAAAGAGAATAAGCTGCTGCTTAAAATCAGATCAGTCCTCAAAGCATGCGTCTGCTTTCACTGTGACTAGGTACTTGAAGGATCGTTTCTGTCTTAAATTCCCACTCGAATATCATGTCTGCTTTGCTCTGCAGAGCGAGGCCCTCTGGGCTGTTAAGTACCCAATAATGTGTTAAGTCAGGCACCACATATTGCGAGCAATTCTGCTTTCCTGCAGTTGCCACAGACACACTGTGCTAAGTAGGGCCAGACATGCTCCATCTAGGTGAGAATGTGGACAATGTTTTCCTGTTTCCACACATCCTGCCCGAGGGCCAGCGCTGCCAGTGTATCTCGGCTTTAAATTCATGTAAGCCTATCCTCTGACAAAGATACAGAGGTCCAGAGAGTACAAGTCTAAACGAGCCGATAGCGTCTGGTTTCAAGAGCCTATGCAAAACACATTGTGTCAAGAGAAACTGCCAAAGCCAGGACATACAATCCATTCCGATTTCTGGATATTTGAAATCCCCTTGATTCCAGGTAAGCCACCAGAAGCCTGAATGCTTTCAGAAACAAAAGGAAAACTGCTATTCCCCAGTCAGTTGTGACTCCTGGTAACCCTGAAGGGGTTCTGCTTCTTCACAGGAGCAGAAAGCTTCCTCTCCTCCCCAGGAGGATTTGAGACAGAAGGTAAATAGTCCAGTGTTTGCCAGATACCACCACCAGGCTCTGCGTAGTTAGGTCACTTGAACTTGGTCTCACAAATAGCCACCTCCACTATTTGGCTTATGCTATGGAATTTAACAAAATGTCCTACAAGAAATTCAAACAAACCCCCACAGAAGAGTTGCCATCACGTTGATCATGGCAATGCGACCGCATGGGCGTCAGGCTGAAACCCTGTGCACGGCAGGGTTTTCTGGGGTGAGGTTTCAGAAGTAGGGCGCCAGGCCTTTCTTCTAAGGAACCTCTGGCTGGGTTCAAACCTCCAACAGTTTCATTAACAGCTGAGCACATTGAGTGTTTGCAACTCCAGGGCTCAGCAACAAGGAATGGCTATGTGAAAACTGCCCTTGCACCTAACGAGTGCAGGTCAACACTGCTGGTGTCCATGAAACTGTAGCAGGATCGATGGATTTAACCTTGGAATGTAAACAAAGTCTTGTTTCTCCTAGGGAACTAGGAAATCAATTCCCTTACTAAAGATATTGACTTAATTAGGCGTATTAGTCGACGTACGGTTCACTGCCAGGAGGGTAAGAGACCATTTCAAAGCAGATATGAACCCCTAGTGCTAGGTTATGTTTGTTCTCTTTCACTTTCAAGACGATGATTCTCAACTTCTTATTTTATGATATCAAGATTTGTTTACAAAGATATAAAGAACCGAGTGAAGATGACATTATTTTATTTTATCGTACTCTCTTTGTGAGCCACCTTATACCATTTGTGAACGAGTGGGTGTAAAATGGCTGGCATACAAACTCTAGAATCTTCTCTGTCCAGTTTATCATCTGCAATGCCCGGCATCTAATCACATCATTGCCCTCCTCATTAATTTCCCGTGGCCTAGCAAAGCATGAACAAGGAAACCCTAGTTTCTGAGTCCTGAATCTGACATCCGAGACTGCTTTCAGTTGCCGTTCCAGTTCAACTGGTAATTGCTCCTAACAACACCAGCTACTGGCTATGCCTTTGCCCAGACATGTCCCTGTCTTTTGGAAGTCTTTCCCTCTTCCATCTTTACCACCTTGTAAACCACAGCTTAAATAAGACTTACTAGAAGAAGTCTTCTATAGTACTATTAGCATATTTGATTTCTCATATGTTTTCATATGATTTTCCCCTAGATGCTGACATTTATCATAGTTCAATTTTGATTAATATAATTTTTACAATCACAGTAATGATAGCTACTCATTACTATTGGCTGGAAATAGTACCAAGTGCTTTTATTTTATATTACCTGATCTGAAATTCTGAATTTGGAAGGAATTCCAGGAGGATAATAGGTACAGATGGCACTGATAGGTCTGTCATTAGAGCAGGGAAAGAGCATGAAAGTACATTAAAAGTGCCAAGGAGATGCAGAACTCCAACAAGCCACTAAGGAAACTAAATGGAAGACTCTGAGGTGAAGGATATATGTGTATGTCCTAGTGATATGGAATTGCAACATGCAATTTGAATCAGGGGTTCAGAGGATATGAGCACACCCCAATTGGGGGAGATAGCCCTGGAATCTCTATTTGCACTAATGAATTGTGCCTCTCCCCCACCTCCTGTTTCTCTGTGTGTGAGTGTTAGGTCTTTAAAGTATTTACAAAACTTGTAGTGTGGTGGTAGAGTTAGCCTCAGTTGATACAAATGTGTGTGATTGATTACTTTATTTAGACATGTGATTTTAAATGAAAAGTTATAATGCAATTGAGTGAGGTTTCTAAACAGTAGTGGACTAATAAAGCAAACCAGTTCTCAGCAGTTAACCGAAAGGATAATGGTTTGGACTCACACAGAGGCATGGGAGAACCAGCTGGCATTTTCTCTCATAAGGATTCCTGTCTAGGAAATTCTATTGAACAAGGCTACTCTGTCACACGGGGTCACCAAGCTTAGAAAATCAACTTGTTATAACACAGTAACTACAAAGTATGCAGAATTATATTTGTTAGTCCAAAAGGTCAAGTACTTTAAAATCAATTGCTTCATAAACAAATCAGTGTACATTGTTTGTGCGGTTTCATTTTAACTTCGAACCAAACCAAACTCATGGCCATTGAGTCAAGTCCAACTCATAGCAACCCTGTTGGACAGAATGGGACTGCTCCCATGGGTCTCTGAAGTTATAAATCTTGACAGGAGTAGAAAGTCTCATCTTTCTCAGGAGAAATGGCTGACGGTTTATAACTGCTGACTTTGAAGGTAGCAACCCAATGTGCAATAAATGCCCCCTCGATAAACATTGCTAACATTTATAGATTAGTTAACATTCTAATACCTGTTAGTTGAACTGAAAAGTCCCCAAGGGCAGTTTTTAAAATTTATAACTCTGATCAATTAAATGGTAGTTTTACGAAATAATTTAAAAAATCAATTTAAAAGAGAGTTTCTCTCAAGGTGATTACAGAATTGTACTTCATCGGGTTTTCAAAGGCAGTGATCTCTCAGAAGACCCCTGGCCTTGCATATGAGACACCTCTAGGCTGATTTAACCCTCCTGTTAGTGGCCAAATATTCAAATATGTGTGCCATTCAGGCACTCTGTAAAAGCCAAAGTAGTCTTTAACTCATCTTTGTGATGCACAAAAGTAACTTCAAAGACACATAAACAGCCCATGGGGATGGAAACTCAAGTCAACACAGCCTTATGTCATACAGAGAATGGATGGAAACAATGGGTCGAGGCCTAGGAATCAGTTACAGAATAACAGAACACCAGACAGTGAGACAAAGTAGAGGGGAGGAAAGAGGCAGGAGAATAGGGGCACCAGGAGGCGAAGGAAGAGGAGATCATTTTAGTTTAGTAGAGATTCCAGGATTGTTCTCCCAGTACAATCTGGAAATAGACTGGTGCCCTCTACTGGCTTTAACAGAAAATGGTTTCTCATTTGAAGAATTAGCCTGCAGAGCTAGCTCTGCAATCTTGACTCTGACCCACACCTCACAGACCCACCGACCTTGTCATAGGCCGATCAGTATCTTGGAGGGGAGGCCAATGGCTGGAAATGAATGGCGTATTGCCAACAACCGGTACAGAAACCATTTCAAAAGGCTTAGAAGATCCAGGACTCAAAGTCAGTTCAATTCGTCCTTTTGAAATTTGCCGTCATACTAGGTGGGAGGACTGACCTCTCCTTTTTTCAAGGAAGACTGCCTTCCCAAGCAAGGTTGCTTTCGTTGTCAGTGGTTACCCGGGCACATCTGCCTTAAACGCCAGCATGATTGATGTTTGATATTTCTCTATCCATTTACATGAATTTCCCCAGGCACTTAATTTCCCAGATGTTAACAAGCAAACTCCCTTCAACCACCCTTTTCCCGGCACTTCTGGCTGTCCTGAAATATAGGTGTATCTTACTAGATACAAGCACGGAAGCAGAGAAGAGTAAATAATAATCATAGCAACTTTGGAGTGTATACCCCCCAAACAAGTTTAACCAAACCAGTTGTCATTGAATCAATTCTTAATCACAAAAATCCTATGGTATAGAGTAGAACTGACCCACAGGGTTTCCAAAACTGTAATCTCTCCAGAATGAGATTGTTACATCATTCTTCCATAGAGCAAGCTGGTAGATTTGAACCACTATATCCTTCGATGCTCATGTCCATTCTTTTTATCTCTTGAAGGGTAAAAGCTGATGCATGTTGTATGTGGTAATTACATAATCTTGTGTCAACTTGAGGATGGTAAGAGTGAAGGGGTGGAATCTAGCCTGTCAATCAGGTAACAGCCTGATGATGCCTCCTTGTGGGTGTGGCCTTCTCTGGAGGATTCTGGGAACTTCCTCTCTTTCTCCCTGGAGGTGGGCCACACTCTGCTTCACCTTCCTGTTGAGGGGCCACACTCAGAGAACTGGAGGAGGCAGAACTGAGATGTTTCCAGGGGCATTGGATCCATACGACTTTCCACATTTGGTGCATTGTGAATCTGAAGAGGAATTTATAGACTATTATCGAACATATGGGCTAATATCAGACTTATGGACTTGATCTGGACTGGGCTGGGATGTTTTCTCAATATACAATTGCTCTTGGGCATGTAGCTCTCTCTTACATACATATATGACTATCCTTGGATTTATTTCTCTAGTCAAGCCAGCCTAACACACCACATCTCAAGAAAACTCTCTTTACATCAGATTATGGTAGTGTCCTGGGTAAGGGTATTGCATCTTCCCTTAATCCCCTTACAATTAATTGGCTGATCACATCGCTGGAGTTGATTATATCACACAGTGTTGATAAATTACATCATTATGTTACTACCAAGTCACGGTGCACCATAGTCCAATCAAGTTAACACATACTTATATGGTGAGGGGACACAATTCAATCTATGACAAGATATATTCAAGTCTTTAATTCCACGTGTTCATGGTTTTATATTTCTCGTTTGCACAAATGGTTACTGTAGTTGACTGTCAAAGGAACGGATGGAGATTGGAGTGCACCCAGAAGTGCCTCAGAAGAAAGGCTTGGTGATCTACTTCCAAAAACTCACCGTGGACGATCCTATGGAGCACAGTTCTACTCTGGCCCACTTAGGGGCGCCGTGATCAGAATCAACTTACCTGGTCCCTCTCTCTCTGGTCTATGGACCTACAGAGGCTCTGTTTCCCTCCAGGACAGCACAGCTGGACAATCACATTACTCATTGCATTCACTGCTGTCTAACTACTACCTGAGGAGCACCGTTTTTCCTCACTCTCCTGCCCAATGCCTTCTGCTTCCAGACCAGGTCCCTAAGTCCCCAGCCCAGTAGTCCAGAGATCACGGTGCCTATCCCTTGGTAGAGTGATGGCTCATTCCGTGTTTCCTCTTTGTTTTGCCAGTTTTCCTTCACTAGAACTTCCATTCTCTTTTAAAATCAATGTGACCTACAACTTCAAGTACACACTGTCCTTGAGCATCCTCTCAATTTATGGAAGGAAAAATAGACACCCATCCAGTGCTCATGGAAGAAGCCTGGAGCTTGGTACTTATTCACTTTTTCACTGCTTTCTTGTTACTTGTCCCCAATTGACAAGACTGTTTTCAAATCGTGTTTCAGATGAGGGGGTACCCAAAGAAACGGATTTTTTTCTCCAAAGTTTTGTATATCAATTTTTTTTTTGCAAAATAACCTTATCACCTTCAAAGTACTCTCCAGTACACTTAATACATTTGTCAAATCTGTGATTCCATTCTTGGAAACATTTTTTCAAATTCATCTATTTGGATGGCTGACAGCACTTCCCTTATTTTTTTCTTCACCTCTTCAATATTGTCAAATCACTGTCCTTTCATGTCCCTCTTCATTCTCGGAAATAAAAATAAGCTGCGCAGAGTGAGATAGGTGAGTAAGGGGCGTAAGGGCAAGACAAGAGTGAGCAGATGCATTATCATGATGGCAAAACCAGTGCCCTATCTACCACAAATCAGGCATTTTTTGTCATACACTGCTACACTATCTTCTCAGAGCCTCTAAATAGAAAACCTGATTATCAGTCTGACCTGGTTAAATGAGCTCCAAATGCACAACAAGTCAACAGTTTCATCTGTTCAGGAAGTCCAGAATGAGGTTTGTCATTAATCAACATTTCACCATTTTTGAAATGAGAAAACCACTCAGACACTTGAGTTTTTCCACAGCGCTGTCCTTGCAAGCCGTGCTCAGCATCACAACAGTTTCTGTTGCATTTTTTTTCCTGAGCAGGAAACAAAATTTCACAGCCACATGCTGTTCTCTTAAATTGGCCATCACAAAAGACAAGGCTTGAGCAAAACTGCTTTTATGAAAAAAGTCACTGTGACCAGAGAGAACCTTCCAAGGGGACACCACTGGGTGCACGGACTCAGAGGGAGTTGTTCTATGCTTGCCGAGCAGGGAAGAGAGCACTATGAAAGTTCCGCTCTGCCCAGCGCAATTCCAGTTTGGGGGAAGGTAGCCCCGCATATGCTATGGAACCCTTGGCCTGCTTCTCCAAAGTGTTTTATTTTGTTTTTTCCGGTGACATTTTGTGCATCACACCACAGGTTTCTTTCCTGGCATCTCCTTTCCTTGAGACACCAGGATATGAGGGGGCTTGAAAATTTCATGGAAAATTTCCATTTTTAAAATTCTATTTTTCTGTGAATGTTTGAAGCTCACTTGTACATGCTCTGGTCTCTTGGCGTTTACTTCTGTTATAATGTTATAACACGATAATCTCAAGTCTTTCCACCATTTATCACTCTCCACATATGCTCCCCACCTACTCAAAGGTTCTGCCTCCCATGACCCACTCATTACACCTTCCCTTGGCTGCCCACCATCTACTAAGATGCCCAGAAACTCTGTAAGGAATGAACTCTGGGTCCCAATCTTCCCTGCCTTCCTTCCAGAGGAGATAGAAAACTGCACCCCAGGTGTGTCAGGATAAAGTGGTGTTACACTGTTTTCAGTGGTCATTTTTTTGAAATATATGGCCAGGCTTCCCTTCAACCCCCAGCCCCAGGAACCTCTGGATAGACCTGAACTTCAAGCTTGTCAGTTAGCAACCAAACATGATAACCCTTTACACCATTCAGGGACTCCCCATTAGTCACTCACTTCCTGCCAAACTGGAGATATCTATACAAATAAAGATGAGACTGCGATGAGACACCCAAGAATGGGAGACTTTGGGAGAGCTCACTTTGTTTTCCTTGTTTTGTCAGTTGCCATCGAGTTGCTTCTGATTCCTCGTGACCCTAGGTCATGAAACACCGCCCAGTCCTGCGACATCCTTGCGATTGTCCTTAGGTTTGAGCTCATCGTTGTTGCCACTGTGGCAGTCCATCTCATCAAGGGACTGTCCTCCCTTCGCTGTCCCTCCACTTTATGAAACATGATGTCCTTCTCCAAGGACTGGTCTCTCCTGATGACATATGCAAAATACGTGACACAAAGTCTTGCCATCCTTGCCTCTAAGGAGCTTTCTGGCTGTACTTCCGCCAAGACAAATGCGTTTGTTCATTTGACAGCCCAGGCTACTTTCAACATTCATCATTAACATCATCGTTCATCATTAACATCGTTCATCATTAAAATCATAGTTCATCATTAACATCATAGTTCCTTATTCAGTGTTCAACTTTCACATGCATATGAGTCAGTTGAAAAGTCATGGTTTGTGCCAGGTGTATCCTTGTCCTCAAAGCAGCATCTTTGTCTTTCAACTGCTTTAAAAATGTCTTGGGCAGCATATTTACCTAATGTCCTTTGTCATTTCATCTCTCTCTCCCATTTTTTTCAAACCACTTTATTAGGAGCTAAACTAGACATCATACTATTCCATGGTTCAATCATATCAAGTAATGTTGTAAAATTGCTAACAAAATCCATTTCAAGCTACCTTATTCCCTCTTGAACTCTTTGATATCAGCTCACCCATACCTCCCCTACCTTATTGCCCAGGAACCTTTATTTAATTGTCTCTATAGGCTCACCTATCCTGGGTTGACACTGCTTCCATGAGCATTGATTATGGGTCCAAGAGGATTAAACCCTTGACAATTTCAGTGTTTTCTCCATCTGTCATGATGTTACCTACTGGTCTGCTTGTGAGGATGGTAGTCTTCTTCACATTGCGTTGTAATCCTTTCTTTGATTTTCTTCATCAAGTACTTCAAGTCCTCTTCACGTTCAGCAGGCAAATTTATGTCATCTGTATATTGTAGGTTGTTAAGAAGTCATCCGCCAATCCTGTGACTGCATTTATCTTCACATAACAACCCAGCCTCTCTGATTATTTGTTCAGTGTACAAATGGAATAACTATGATGTGAGGATACAACCCTAAAGAAAATATTCAAGTCTCAAGAAGCAGGATTGAAAGATTCTATAGACAAAATATTAAAGGATGCAGCAAGCATTAAAAGAAAATGGAAAGAGATAGCCAGCACACCACCCTTTCAGGAGGTAGCATATGACCAAGAACCAATGATACTGCAGGAAGAAGTTCAAGTTGCACTGAATGCATTAGCCAGAAACAAGGCATGGGAATTGATGGAATAACCATTGAAATACTTCAACAAGCTGAAAGCACCGGAAGCACTCACTCTTCTATGCCTGGAAATCTGGAAGACAGCTAACAACTCACTGGAAGAGATATACATTTGTACCCATTCCAGAGAAAGGTGACCCAAGAGAATGTGAAAATTATAGAAAAATATCATTAATGTCATATTCAAGTAAATTTTCTGGAGATCACCCAACAATGGTTACAGCAGTTGCTCATATGTGTAACCATGCTTGGTAATCATTGGTTATTTGGTGGGGTCATCCATCACACATATGAATTGCTGGCCACATCTGCTAAAGCATCATTTATAAGAACATAAAAAAGACAGTTGCCTTTGAACGACTGAGGAAGACTTACGAAATTCCCCGAGGAAACGATGAGTGCAGAGACTAGACCTTTCCCTCATTGGTAGGAACTGCCAGAGGTTCAGGCAGAAAAGGATATGGAACAAGGGATATCATTGTTGATGTCAGATGGATCTTCGCTGAAAATACAGAATGCTAGAAAAAGGTTTATTCGTCTTTCATTGACTGTGCAAAGACATTCAACTATGTGGATCTTAACAAACTATGGCTAGATTTGAGAAGGGTGGGAATTCAGAACGCTTCGTTTTGCTCCTGTGGAACCTTGCCAGGGATCAAGGGGCAGCTGTGAGACCAGGAGAAGAGAAGACCGCGTGGTATGACAGCAATGGCAGGGCCAAAGCAGCGCAGGCCTGCCTCAATTTAAACAGAGGCCAGGACGCCAGTCCTTCTGTCTCTATGGTCCAGAACCAACTCCATAGCATCTAACAACAATAAAGCCACTCTAGGGGTCCTAGGGGTAAGTGATGCCCGAGCTGGTCTGATAACAACGTTCAGCAGTTGAAACCCACCAGCTGCTCTGCCAGCTGAAAGTCGAGCCATCTGCCCGCTCAGAGACGATGGCCTCGGAAACCTCCCGAGGGCAGCGCCGCTCTGTCCTCAGCGCATCTACTAGTTGGATTTGACTCACGAGCAGCAACGAGAGAGTGAGAGGGCTAGCCTGTGCGCTCATAGCTTTCCCGGGAAATTTCATAAGTCTTCCTCGGGAGTTCAAAGGCATCTGTATTTTTTATGTTCTTATAAATTATTTTTAACAGCTGTGGCTGGAAATTCAAAATCCTTTATGTGGAATATCATAAAGATTACAGAGTCCCCTCATTTGCTAATAAGTGTTGGTTGTGATTCACATGTAAGGCAAGTTTGAACAGAAGTTTGTTCTGATCTATCTGTCCCATTTAGTCACTCTTCCAATGACATAATTTTAACAAAATTTAGAGTGCAGCTTAATCCTGTGTACTTAGTAAATCCACCATTGACTCAGTCAGGGGTATTAACTGTATGCCACAGAAGCTTTCTCTGGCTAAGTAGGCAGGGAAAGCGGTTATTAATTTGTTATTTGGGTGGATTACAGAATGGTTGTAAAGGCTGGAAAACCAGACTTGAGGAGAAATGCCCAAAACTACCCCATAGAACTGGCCTGGCGAGGAAGCTCATACCCATTCTGATGCCCCACAAATACAACATCTGTGTGAGGAACACACCCTTGTGACTTTGGCCAAAAGAGGCCCACCACCCGTGCCAGTTAAATGTGTTCTGCATGGACACCCATTCCTGCTTCTCCTTTCTGGATAACTGCTACAATTGGAAGAGGCAGTTCTGGAGGCAGCTTTGGAACAGAACAAGGAAAATACTGCATGGTTTGAAGTCTGGAAAGGGGTGTGTCAGGATTGTATCCTATCACCATATTTATTCATCTGTGTGCTGAGCAAATAGAGAAGCTACATTATATAAAGCTGAATGTGGTGTCAAAACTGAAGGAAGACTTATGAAAAACATGCAATATGCAGATGACACAAGCTTGCTTCCTAAAAGTGAGCAGGGTTTGAAGCACTTGCTGATGAAGATAAAGATTGCAGTCTTTAACATGGATTACAATGCAATGAAAAGAAAAGAAAAATTCTCACAAGTGGTAACATAATGGAAAAATGGAGAAAAGATTGAAGTTGCCAATGATTTTGTCTTTCTTGGGTCCACAGTCAATGCTCATGGAAACCGTAGTCTAGAGATCAAATGACATATTTCTTGCATTGTGTAAATCTGCTGCACAAGACCTCTTTAAATGGTTGAAAAGCAAGGATGTTACTTAGAGGACAAAGGTATGCCTGATTCCAACCATGGTATTTTCAGTTGCCTCGCATGCCTGTTAAAGCTGGACACTCAATAAGGCAGACCTAAGAAGAAACTATGGATTTGGATTATGGTACAGCAAAGAATACTGAAAGCACCATGGACTGCTAAAAAGACAAGTACTTCTGTCATAGAAGAAGTCCAGCCAGAGTGCTCCCTAGAAGCTCCAGAGATGGTGAGACCCTGCCTCACATATTTTGCACTTGTTGTCAGGAGAGACTAGTCCCTAGAAAATGACATCATGCGTGGTAAAGTAGAGGGACAGCCAAAAAGAGGAAGGCCCTTGGCAAGATTGACTGACACAGTGGCTGCAACCATGAGCTCAAACACGAGACAATTATTGGGAGGGAGCAGGAGCGTTTGGTTCTTTTGTCAGTCTGTGGAGTCAGTCACTATAAGGAACTAATTTAATGGCACCTAACAACAACAATAATAGCAACAGGGCAAAGGAATGTGCCACAGCTGCAAAAGAGACCATGAGACCTATCTTCTGGGTTCTACATTGAAGAAAACCGAACCCATAGCTGTTAAGTCAATTCTGACCCCTAATGACTACATATGGTACAGAGAACTACTCCACAGGACTTTCTTGACTGCAATCTTAGTAAAGAAAATCACTAAGAGTTTCTTTTTTAAAGACCAATTACATTGGCACGGCATCCACATATCATACAATTCAATAGTTCAATCTTGCCAAGACGAGTTGTTCAATCTTTACCACAATCCATTTTAGAACATATTCTTCCTCCTTGTGCTCATTGTATTCCGATATTTTTTTCAATTTTACAAAAATATACACAACAAAACATTCCCCAATTCAACAACTTCCGCATGTGTAATTCACTACCATTGATTATACTCTTTGTGTAGTACCACCATTCAAATCAACTCAATGTTCCCTAAGCAAAGCCCCTTCCTCTTTTACCCATGATAACCGAAGGTCAATTTTTAAGTAATTTTCTTGATATAATATGCATCTATCATACACTCCCATAGTATAATCAGTTTTTAAAAGTGGTGTACATGTGTCATCCCAATCAGCTCTAATGCCTCTTCCTGCATCCATTGATTGCTGCCCCTCTCCCATTCCCCACCCAAACCAATATATCACTTATTATCTCTATGAATCCACTCTTAATTTTTTGCTTCTTAAACTGGGAGGTTTAAGTCACAATAAAAATCTTTTTAAAAAATAACACAGCAATAAAAAACAACAATAATAATATAAAGATGAAAATAAAGATCACTAACAATATTTTAAAAGCCAGTGAAGAAATTTCTGTCATGAAATAAGCAAGAAGTATTTGAACCTAGAACAAATTTAGATTGGAAGGAGGTCAAGAGAAAGGTCAACTGAGCAAGTTGGATCCACCATAATCAAGTTTACAATATTTTCTGGGCCAGAGGGCATCTGCCAGAGGTTCAATCTGACTAGATAGTCTGCAGATGAATTGGGGGCTTCTACTGCCCTCCATACCCTTCTATGAATTGGGTGTTTACAGTTTAAACTCTGGTACTTTTCCCTTCATTATATTTAGATTTTGTTATTGTCATCTTTGGATCACATGGGCTGGTGTGCTTCTTCCATGTGGACTTAATTGACACCTCACTGCTTTTTTGGACACAAGCCTTTAAGACTCTAGACACTATTCCAGTTGATAGCTGGGCACCATCTGCTTTCTTCACCACACTTTGTTATATCTTCAGTGATCTGAAGATGATCTTATCTTCAGAGATCTCCTCAGGAAGGCAAGTATCTAGCGTGGGCGTATTATAAGAACTAACTCTTCTTGGATTGGGGCTAGATCAACCGTTCTCAACTTGTGGGTCACGACCCCTTTGGGGGTCGAAAGGATAATTTCATAGGCGTCGCCCAATTCATAACAGTAGAAAAATTACAGTTATGAAGTAACAACAAAAATAAGTTTATGTTGGGGGGGGTCACCACAATATGAAGAACTATATTAAAGGGCCCCGGCATTATTAAAGTTGAGAACCACCAGGCTAGAGTTACCGGGCTAGAATTAGGAAGGTGCCTAGAATCCATCTGCTTGTCCCTAAGTTTTGAAGGACTCTGGTTTATTTTAGCAATCATATAATGACTCAAACATAAACAAAACCCAGAACCAACAAGGACAACAAAAAACAGACAAACAAAAAGCTCAAAAAACAAAAGAAACAAAAAAGAATGACGTTGTCAATCATCCCAGGTTGTTGCATTGTTAACATCAATAATTTCTCTAATGGCATAGAATTTAAGGTACTGTTGATATGAGGAGTTTATGCAAGTGTAGCCCAAATAAGATCTGCAATCCATGAGCTGTTGGTTTGTACAGATTGATTTCTTAATTGATTGAGATCTGTTTACATTACGTATGAGGGGTGGTGCTAGGGGAAATTTTCCTGTAGCATTTCTTACAATGACAGATTCTTTCCTCTCAGATTAAAATGTGTCATATTGAAGGAGGGAGAGCTTTGGAGTACTAAATATATGGTAGTTCTGAGCCAAGGGTCCCACCCAAGGCCCAATGATGGCCTTTTCTATTATCTTGGGGTGGACATCTCTAGCTTCCTCTCCCATCAGGGAATTTCAGTCCTAAATCTAAGAGTATAGGTAGTTTTGAGGTAGGGCCCAGCTGGTTCAGGTGGGCTTTCATGTCGAGTCCTCCTGGTGTGCCATATTCCCAGTAAGGCTAGTGTTCAAGGTCATTGTAGTGCTCAGTCTGTGGCATGGTTCACTGAGGGTGGAGTAGAGACATATTTGAAGTGTCTACCAAGGAATATAGAACCAGCTTTATTCTCCCCTTAGGTTCCCTTCAATTATTGTTTAGCATTCCTTCCCGGTGGGAGGTTGCTCTTCCTCAATGACTGACCATACCCACCAACAGAAATATCAGCACCTCCTCTGAAAGAGAGATGCCCCCCTTCCCTACTCTTTATGGGGTTCTCCAGTAAGGTTCTCCTCTCATTCCTGTGGAGGGCTGTTGATTTGTCCAACCCTTTTTATATAGCCTCACGTGCATGGTCTTCTCCATTTTCCCCATTCTTGAAGGAGTGACCCCACCTCTTTCACTCGTATGAAGTGCTCATAAGGACAATTGTACATGGTTTGTGGTCAGGAGGCAGATATTCCATGCCTTGGGAAGACTTTATTTAAATTGGTGTTCCTCCTTATAGTAGTGGACTCATACAATATTTGTCCTTTTGTGATTGACTAACTTCACTCAGCATAATGGTTTCCATGTACTTCTGTGTTATGTGGTGATTCATACTTTCATCCCTATTAGGGATGCATAGTATTCCACTGTGTGTATGTACCATAGTTTATCCACTCTTCCACTGTTGGGCATTTGGGCTGTTTCCAGTTTTTTGCTGTTGTGAACCATCCTGTCATAAACATGGGCAATCATACATCTACTCAGGCCATCTCTCATTTCTTTGCAGTATGTGCCTAATAGCAGTATTGCTGGATGATATGGGATTTCAATTCCCAGATGCTTTAAGTATTGCTGTATTGTTTTCCATAGTGGGTGTATGTATTTAAAAGTCCACCAACAGTGTATATGGATGGGTTCCAATCTCTCCACATCATCTCCAGCAGTTGTTGTCTTCTGTCTTTTGGGGTTTTTTTTAATTGGACTAGCATTGTGGGTGTAAAGTGGCATCACAGTTTGGTTTTAATGTTAATGTCCCTGATGACTAGTGATAGTGAACATGTTTACATCTGTTTGTTAGCCATTTGTACTTCATTTGAGGTGAACTGTCTGTTCATGTCTTTTTCCCACGTCTTAAATGGATTGCTTATATTTTTTAATATAAATCATGTTATTGGGGACTCGTACAACTCATCACAATCCATAACTCTATCCATGTGTCAAGCACATTTGTACATGTGTTGCCATCATCATTCTCAAAGATTTTCTTTCTATTTCAGCCCTTGGTATCAGCTCCTCATTTTTCCCCACCATCTCCCACTCTCCCTCCCTCACGAACCCTTGATTAATTTATAATTTTTTCATGTCTTACACTGTTTGATGTCTTCTTTCACCCACTTCTCTGTTGTCCATTCCCCAGGGAGGGGGTTATATGTAGATCATTGTGATCGGTCCCCCCTTTCTACCCCCAAATTCCCCTTCCCCTCCGGGATTCACTACTCTCATTATTGGTCCTAAGGGGTTTCTCTGTCCTGGATTCCCTGTGTTTCCAGATCTTATCTATACCAGTGTACATCCTTTGGTCTAGCCAGATTTATAAAGTAGAATTGGGGCCATGATAGTGGGGGTGGTGGGAGGAAGCATTAAAAATCTAGAGGATCTCCAGTGGCCGACAAATGGGCTTTGGGTCTCCACTCTGCACTTCCCCCTTCATTCACTATGGTATATATATATTTTTTGGATGATGCCTTATACCTGGTCCCTTTGGCACCTCGTGATCGCACAGGCTCGTGTGCTTCTTCCATGTGGGCTTTGTTGCTTCTGAGCTAGAAGGTCGCTTGTTCACCTTCAAGCCTTTAAGACCCCAGACTATTTCTTTTGATAGCCAGGCACCATCAGTTTTCTTCGCCACATTTGTTTATGCACCCGTTTGTCTTCGGCGATCGTATCATGGAGGTGCGCAGCCGATGATATGATTTTTTGTTCTTTTATGTCTGATAACTGATCCCTTTGGGACTACTCGATCACACAGATTGGTGTGTTCTTCCACATGGGCTTTGTTGCTTCTGAGGTAGATGGCCGCTTATTTATCTTCAAGCCCTTAAGACCCCAGGCACTATTTCTTTTGATAGCTGGGCACCATCAGCTTTCTTCACCACATTTACTTGTTCACCCGCTTTGGCTTCAGCAGTTATGTTGGGAGGGTGAGCATCGTAGAGTGCCAATTTAATAAAAGAAGGTATTCATGCATTGAGGGAGTGTTTGAGTAGAGGCCCGAGGTCCTTCCGCCACCTTAATACTTGACCTATAAATATAGACACATAGATTTATTTCCCCATCCTCCTATATATATTTGCATGTACATGTCTGTGCAAAAAAGCACAACCAAATTAGAAATGTATTTTTTGATTTTTAATTGTATGTAAGTCAATTTTCTAATTCTATGTGAATATTTTAAGAATAAGATATTTAAAAATTAAACTATAGCAGTATATAAAAATATTTTATCCAGTATACACAAAAATAAAACCCAATGTTCACTGATATTGAGACATCATTATAGTTTTAAAAGAAAATTCAAGAGAAGGGCAGGGAAGGGAGGGAACAAGGAGGAACTGATATTACAGAACTCAAGAAAAAGGAAAGTGATTTTGAAATTGATGATGGCAACATGTGTACAAGTTTGCTTGATCTAATTGATTTGTGGATTATTATATATGTATGAGTCCCAAATAAAATGATTTATTAATTAAAAAAAAACTAGAGGAAAGTTGTACGTTTCACTGGTGCTGCACTGCACCTTGAGGAGCTTGTCCAGGATCCAGGGACCCTGCTCTGAGCATCTTCATGTTCCTTGAATCCCTGCAGGTACAATAGCTGGGAGAGGCATGTGAGTGGGATAGCGCTCCTCTATGTGGAACAGGGCCCTTAAAGAATTGATGGGTACGTTTCCATGGGAGGGAATGAGTAAATTATGTAGAGTCATGGTTGAAGTGGGATTTCAAGAAGGAGACTGGACCAGAGACACATAGAAGCAGCCCAAGACAGATACGAAAATGAAGACAGAATAGGAGAAAAACTGATCCATGAGAAGTCTTCTGGGGAGCCATGCAGAAAGTCGGGGCTTTAATCTGGCGGTCAACCCACTATCAGTTTTTGTAAATAAAGTGTTACTGGAACTTAACCCTGTCCATTTATTCATTATACATGACTGCTTTTGCATTCCAGTGGCAGATGGTACTGTCCAATGGGCACTGGGTTGCTAGCTAACCTCAAGGTTGTTGGTTCAAATCCCCCAGATACTCCTTGGGAAAAAGCTAAAGTTGCCTGCTCCCGCAAAGATACAGCCTCAGAAACCCTACATAGCGCTGCTGTGAGTCAGAATCCACTTGATGGCAGGGGGGTTGCTTGTTGGCTTGCTTGTTTTGTGAGGGGGAACAGTTGTTTTGCATTTAATAGCAAGATTTAATGGTAATTGTGACAGAGACTATCTGGCCTGCAAAGGTGGAAATACTTACTACATGGCCCTCTACAGGACTTTGCTGAGTATTGTTCTAAATCTGAAAGCCCATCAATGTCACCAAAGGGATAGGTGAGGACACCAACGTTCCAAATTACATGAATGGGTTTTGGCTAAAACTAAACTTAAGACCGTTTACATAACTCCCCGTCTTTTTTCCTTTTTGGATTCCAGCTGGAATATTCCCTAGATGTTGCCTCTCTTCAGACTCGGGGGAGGGGGGGGGGGTAGAAATCAACATTATCATAGTCTCCTGGGTTTTCTACCACAAATCAGTAACTTTTCTTCCAGGAGACTGCAAGTTCAGATAGAAGTGTCTTGTCCTCAAAACTTCCCACCCCAGTGGTTGTCTGCTCTACCGTGCTGCCTTCTGCTGGTGAGAGAAGATGATGGCAAGGACAGGCTTTTTGCTCAGTTCACTTGCTCCATGGGATTCAACAATTGTATGAAGACTTTCGGAGAGCAAACACCATTGAAAAATTACAATAAGAAAACTGTTTAACTCAATAGAAAAACTGACAGTTGTTCACAGCACAACTCCACACTCCTTAAAGGAAGGCAATGAGGTCTTCGCTTTGTATTAGCTCCCTAATGATCTCCACACCCTGATAAACTCACTCCTTCCCCTTGCCCCTGAACCAACTAAACAACTCAAAACAAAGTCACTTCCACCGAGTCAATACTGACTCATAGTGGCCCTGTAGGACGGGGTAGTGCTGCCCCTGTGAGTGTCTGAGACTGGAACTGCTTAGGGGAGTAGAAAGCCTTGTATTTCTCCAGCGGAGCTGCTCGTGGTTTTGAACAACAGATCTGAGGTTAGCAGTTCAATGCGTAACCACTATGCCACCAGGGTGACAGTTGAACCAACTAAAGGCATTCTAATTTCCAAGATTTCTGCTTTTCTTCAATAAGAAAGCTCTCTATTTTCTTCCTGGGACTTGGAGAAAGTCACCGAGGGAAAACAAGGCAGGTGAAGGTACTGAAAAGACTAACGAGAAATCCTAGAAAGGATGCTAGACAATCAGGGGTCACGTAAGACCGAGGCAAGATTTTACTGAAGCCGAAATGGTCTCCGTTTTTCTCTGGTCCATCAGAGGTCCAGCTGCATCCAAAGTCTGCCTCTGGCCCCAGCACTTGAGAAGGACTCTTTGCTCCCTAGGAGACATGGGCACTGTTGGTAAGGGAACGAACCTCCAAGGTTGGACATGCAGAATGGAGCTCAAAGACAAACTCTGCAAGGTTCAAGGTTGCGTGTGGACTCAACAGTGAGAACCAAAAATGGACCTGTCTCTGTATGGAGCCTGACCTGCAGGAGATGGACCCCACAGAGGCTCATCTACGTATCTCCTGCAGCAGTTCACAAATTGTTTGCTCCTGTGACTTCTTTACACTAGTAAAAATGATTGAGAACCCCAAAGTGGGTTCCTCCATGTGAGAGATATCTATTAATATTTCTCATGTTAATTAAATTTGAGAAAAATTTTAAACATGGAACACACAAAGAGATATTTCACTCTATGTCAGAGTAATGATGTCAGCACATGCCATATCGTTTCCGGAAAGGTCTACTGTGCACTCATGAGAGAATGAGAGTGGAGAGGGCAAATAACATGTTTGTATTAGAAAAATAGAGTCTCTGCATGGTGCACACAGTTAAACACGTGGCTCCTGGCCAACATTTTGGCAGTCCAAGTCCATAAAGGCGCCTTGGAGGAAAAGGACTTTGCTGATCTGCTTCCAGAAGACCAAAGACACAGCAGACCCTTTGGAGCTCAGTTCTACGCTGACACACGTGGGGCGATATTAGAACTAACTCCATGGAAAGGTTGGATTTATTATGACAATAGTGTGAACGTGAAGGGGATCACCTGGAAGGAATCCTGGGTACCCCAAGAGCCTCAGATCTTTTTGGCCTGTCCTGGGCATCTGAGTCTTAGACCACATTGGAAGAGAGTGTAGAAGGGCTAAGGATGTTCTCCTCAGGTTTCAATCTTAGCTGAATGATAAGTCAGTTTTATGTCTGTTGTTAAAGAGTTCTATTTCATTCTCAATTAACAAATTTATTGATCGTTGAATGTCTGGTTCTGATAAGGCCTGGAGATAAAGAGACAAGGAAAATGGGGTTCTTAGGGAGTCTGTTTCCATCGCCTTCTGGGCTTGTAAGAGACACATCGTGCTGCTTAGACCATTAGATCACCTCATACACACACTTGCAGCATGATGCACAGAGTATCAAAAAAAATTAGCACGAATTTGGTGAAGGTTTACCAAGCAGATCAATTTCCCATTCAACAATTTGTACACATTTTTTTCCATATGATTGACTGCAACGCCCACATTGTTACATCATTCACCAACCTACTTCCTTCTTGTTTCCTATTTTCCTTCTTCCTTTTTTCCTAACCCTTCTTAACTTTGTCCTTGGGTGATGCTACCCTTTTGATCTCAAATGGTTGATTATTCTAAGGTCTACCTATTTCATTAATGTTATTGTTCCCTTTGTTATTAGAAGCCATCAAGTTGGTTCTGACTCAGTGGCCCAAAGTACAATAAAATAAAGCATTGCCTGGATCTGAACCATCCTGATAATTGTTGCAAAGTTCGATCTCATCTTTATAGCCACTGTGCCAATCCAGCTCATTGAGGGTTGTACTTTTCCATGGCCTTTCTATTTTACCAAGCATGATGTCCTCCTCTAAGGCCTGGTCTCTCCTGATGACGTGTCCAAAGAATGTGAGTCAAAGTATGGACATCCTTGCCCCTAAGGAGCACCCTGGCTGTACTTATTCCAAGACAAATTTGTTTGTTCTGCAAGACATGGTTCTTTCAATATTCTTCATCAACAAAGGAGTTCAAATACATCCATTTCTTCTTTGATAGCCTCTATTCAATGTCCAACTTTCCTATGTATAGGAAGTGTTTGAAAATAACATGGCTTGGATCAGGCACACTTTATTGCTCAAAGTAACATCGTTACTTTTCAACACTTTAGAGAGATCTTGAGCAGCAGATTTACCCAATGGAATGCATCTTTTGATCTCTTGATAGCTAATTCATGAGTATTCATTGTGGATCCAAGCAAAATGAAATCCTTGACAGTTTCGATCTTTTCTCCATTTATCATGATGTCACCTATTGATCCGGATGTGAGAATTTGGGGTCTTCTTTACATTGAGTTGTAATCCATACTGAACGCTGTAATGCTTGATCTTCATCAGCAAGTGCTCCGAGTCCTTCTCAAGTTCAACAGTCAGCGTTGTGTGATCTGCATACCATTGGTTATAGAGCCTTCTGTGTTTATTGCCACCCCACTCCCCCTCCAGCCCTTTCCTTTCCCATTTCACCCCCCTTCCTGAACCCCCTGCTGGTCCTGTAGTTTTCTCCTCTGGATTGCTCATCCTGCCTATCTTATATAGATAGAGATAAGGCAAAAGAAAAACAAAACATAATAAAACAAAACAGAAGAGAAAAAAAAATACTTGAAGCTTGACATTTTTCTTCAGTTCTCTCAGCTTGATATAATTTGAATGAGTTCTTCCTTTCTGGATTTCTAACTGCAGGTCGTTACATATTTCATTACAGAACTTCACTTTGCCTTCCCAAGCTGTCTTTTGAAATTGTCTATTCAGCTGCTTGCCTTTGTAAGTTCTTCCAGTTGCCTTAGCTACTCTCCAATTGAGAGCACTTCTCGACTTCTTCTGACGTCCACGCAGATATTTCCTTTCTTTCCTGTCCTTTCATGACCTTTTGTTTTCTTCGTGGATGATTTTCTTGATGTCATCCAGCTCTTCAGGGCTTCCATTATTAGGGTTCATTGTCTCAAATTTGTTCTTGAGATGTTCTCAAAATTCAATTGAGATAGACTCAAGGTCATATTTTGGTTGTAGTGACCTTGTTTAATTTTCTTCAGTTTCAACCTGAACTTACTAATGAACAATTGATGGTCTATTCTAACAGTCTGCCGCTAGCCTTATTTTATCTGCTGATATTGAGCTAGTTTATCGTAGTCTCATCCCGCAGATATAGTTAATTTGATTGCTGATTATTACATCTGGAGAAGTCAACATGCATGGTCACCATTTGTATTGTTTTCAAATATATTTTTGATGGTCATTAGTCTTTCAAAATTCTATCATGTGATCTCCACCTTCATTTCTATTACCAAGATCTTATTTTCCAACTATTGCTCCTTCTTTGTTTGCAACTTTGACATTCCAACCACCAATAATTACCAGTGCATATTGATTGCATGTTTTATGAATTTCAGATGGATGGTATTGGTAAAAACCTTCCATTTCTTCATCACTATCTCAAGTAACTGGTGCACAAATTTAAATAGGAGTTGTACTGACTGGACTTCTTTGCACTGGGGTAGGCATTATCACAGGCAGCATTATCCTTGAATGCAGATCTTGAGAGGTCCTTTTTAATGATGCATGTGACCCATTCCTCTGGAATTGGTCATTCCAACTAGTCCATTTCAACTCCCTAATGCCTAGGACCTTTATGAAATTCACGTCATTTTTCACAACTTCCAATTTTCCTAGCTCATATTTGCCACACTCATACATTCCCCTCCTAGACTATTTGCTGCTTAATAATAAATCATTGGTTTAAACACCAGAATCAGTTCCTCTAAATCTATGTAAAAGTCAGATTTGGGGGCCAAAATACAGTGACCCCAATGAGCCTGAGTTGAACCCCTTTAAGTCTATTCACTGCATGAGACCCTCTAGGGATAAAAGAATCTCACAATTCCAAAATAGAAGGCTAATGTCTAAGGGGCTGGTTCATATTTGACTCCATGAAAATACAAGTTAAGAGTCTTTTTTTGTCAACCACTCCACGAAAGATGAAGGCAGGTGCTAGAGGTAAGACAGAAGCAGAAATCATCTTAGCAAGATAATCTTGCTCTTCCATGTAACCTCCCAGCTGTCTCAAAGGTAGTGTGATGGTCAAATAGCTGCCATATTTTGCTCTCTCTTCATTCTGTGTGTTCATGTCTGTCTCCTACGCGGCTGTGAGTTCTGCTTACACCTGTCTGAGCCTGGTTCATCATTGTATCCTGCTTCCAGGGTCTGATCACTAGGAGGTGCTCAATAGCCATTGTGTAAAAAATTTAACTTCATTTGACCTCACATGGTAGTATTAGAGATTGTGTGTGGGGTATGGTTGTAGCTTCATTTACTTCACATAAAACTTGGGAAGAAAACACTGAACTGAAAAATGAAGTAAATTAAAATCCAGACCTGAAATCCCCCAAAGGCCTTACTTGAAACATTTCAAGTACAAAGACTTCTTTCCTTTTACTAACGCATATCCCTGGACTTCTATTGATGGATTCAGGTATACTTGAGGAAAATGCATCTGCCCTATATCCTTCTTCCCTGACCTGCACATATACACACACAATTCTTCCAGGGGGGCGTAGAAATTATGTTAATCACTAAAATGCTTCCAAACAAGAATTGAGTGTGCAAAGGGGGAGTTTGGCAAGTGTTTTCCAGAACTGTATACCAGGAAATGGTGGAGAAACCCTTTTTGCTTCCTTCCATCCTAATTAAGTCCTGGAAAAAAAGGACTCCACTTCTTTCAGTTGTTTCATGTCTCTTGGATCCCTGGGGGTGGAGCAACCTGAAAATGAAGGTACCGGAGGTACTCCTATTCTAAATAGAACAAGTAAGTTTCCATTAAAGGGCTGTGGATATCCTGCAGAGTCATCAATTGGTGTGGG
This sequence comes from Tenrec ecaudatus, assembly GCF_050624435.1. Classification (NCBI taxonomy): domain Eukaryota; kingdom Metazoa; phylum Chordata; class Mammalia; order Afrosoricida; family Tenrecidae; genus Tenrec; species Tenrec ecaudatus. Next base: position 162,747,461 of record NC_134530.1, read on the forward strand.
AGTCTAAGGACAAACTACCAGACAGAGTAATAGAAATAGGCACAGGGACTTTATAAAATAAAGACCTGGCGGAAGAGAAATAGATCAAGAGCAATGGGCTGGAGAGCAATCCAGAGAGTCAAGAGTCTGAATTGATGATTAGTATTTAAGACCCAAAGGCCAAATCTACCTTAGAGCATGTGTTTGTAAATACAGTTTTATTTAAATAAAGGCACATACATTTGCTTACACATTGTCTATGACTGTTTTTGCATTGTTTCAAAAACTAACTTTTGCTCAAGTTCAGAAAAATAATTGAATTGTTACAGAGAATACCTGACCTGAAAAATGTAAAATATTTGTTTTCTGTAACTTTACAGAGACTTTGATGACTACTGTTTTAAATCCAAAGGCTTTTTAGAAGCAATGTCAGTTGACCAGCATATGTGATCGAAAGATTGTAAATAATGCAATCCAAACACGAAGGAAACAATGGTATCAGAATTTAAATTGTGAACATCTGGTCTGCAGAGGCCTATGAAAGACAGTGGAAGCCCAAATTCCATTTGCAGGGCCCACACATAGATTAAGTCTCCGGTGAATTCCCTCTGACCACAGTGAAGGATCAGAGAGCACAGTGAAGTTTCTTATGGTAGATATAGTTAAATTAAAATATCATATCTTATTTGATCTCCATTTTGACCCATTAAATTTTTTTTCATCATTTTATTGAGAGCTCTTACAGATATCATAACATTCCGTAGTTCCGTCGCATTAAGCAGTATTATACAATTGCTACCACCGTTTCAAAATTGTTTATTTCTTCTTGAACTCCTTGATATCGCCTCCCATTTATCCCATCCCTCCCCCGCCCTACCCTCCAGGAACCCTTACTCATTATTTTTACCCCACTAATAGGTGTTTTGTGTTTGCCATGTCTTATACAGTCATTAATCCACTCACATACAATCCTATTGTTCAATCCCATCGACTGGGGTTACACAGTCATCAGTGCTATCAACTCCCTCCCCCCCCCCCACACACATACCTCTTCCCACACTCTCAGGGAACCATTACTCCTGTTACTGTTTCTGAAGGGTTATCTGTCTTGGCTTTAATGTACTGAATGATCTTAAATACACAAATGAACCTACACAAACCTCACATGTTTAATGAGATAAAACAAATAAAATCCATAATAGTAAGGGGATGCAATAGTAAAGAACTAGACGATAGTTATGTGCCGCGGTCCAGCCGCAGCGGGTTGGGGTCCCCCGCTAGGTGGGTAAGGCGTCAACAAGTGGGAGACAGAAACCACATGACTCAAATGTTGCAGTGACTGTTCCAATATTATTCATGCAAAACTTCAACTTATATATTCTTTTTCTTGGCTTAAAGCTTATGGCCTGAGATCATACATCAGGAAATTCTCAGGCCACAAGACCGTAACAAGTTACATCAATCACATCATGATTCTTGGTTAAAAATTAGTACATCTTGAAACTAAAACTTTCTCATACAAGGGTGATAGACATAAACCTTCTAACAATAACTGAGCACACTTCAACTAGGGCGCATTGTTCTAACTATGAAATCAATAAAGCATTCATACATTTCATTTTCAAAAATTATTTGACAGACTTTGGCTGTTCTTTCTGTTCTTTCTTAGGCTGTTCCTCTAGAGCTTTCATTTCTTGTTCTTACTTTTTCACAAAGTTTCCATAAATTAAACTCCCAAAAGTCTTTCTGTACGAAGGTATGAGTTGCCTCACAATAAGTAGCTTTGCTGCAGTGGACTTCAAACATCACGGAGGCCCTCTTCTTGCTAACCGTTCCATAAAACTGAAACTACTAAAAGGAACTTGTACACCTTCTTTGTTAACTATTCTTATGCCATTTTCTTTAAAAGCCCTCGTATAACGTAAATCAGGGTCAGGAACTCTGTTTCTCTTTGGGTTATTTCCTGGAGGGGCATGCTGTATTCTGCCCCCTATGCGGTAACCAAGATAAGGAAAGGGAAAAACCGTGGGAAGAGGATGATAAACTTTTTTAGAATCTTACACAAACGCTTCCAAATGAGCCTCTGAGAATTCTGTGGGTTTCGCTTGCAATAGCTCAGGCTGCTCAAGATCTAACATAAATTCCTTAAGGGGGTTTCTGGCTTCCAGTTTCTAGGTTTATTATACAATACATTTTGCACGTAGTCAGGACATGGATCTTTCAAAACCATAGGAAGGGGAGTAACCTCAACTTCTGGGGAATATTCCTCAGTTGAAATCAGTTGTTTCCTAAAAAGGGGAAGTGATTAAAATTATCAAGAACCAGAGAGCAGCTACAATGATAAATCATGATATCAGGCCAATTATTTCAAAGGGTTCATGGAAGAGACCTTCCTTAGTGGAGCCTTCTTTGACTGCTCCTCCTCCATGTGCTGACTTTCTCAAGGCCCATGGTTGGAGGTGGTCTCGGCAGTTATGTGGTTCATCAATGCTATCCAGCACCCTGGATTTATCATTCCTTCCATGTGGCCCTTCTGAGAGGGCCAATTATCTTACAGGTGGGTTTTGGGTTTCTAATACATTCACGCCCCTTCATAGCGATGTTCTTGCTTGTCTTTGAACTTCTAATGTCTATTCCTGTCGACACCTCATGAGCACAGAAGTGGTCTGCTTCTTCCATGTGGGCTTGTTGCTGCTCTACTAGATGGTCATTTGTTTAACTATAAGCCTTTAAGGTCCAAGGTGCTATATCCTTTAAGCCAGGCACCATCAGCTTTCTTCTCCTTACTTGTGTTGCTACAGGGGCTCTTGAAGCCTGAAGACTGCAAGCTGTTGGATGCAAAAGTCAAATGAATTCACGGTTGGCAGTCCCCTGATGGCTTCTAGGATTGACAGACAATATGGCAGCTTATCAACACACCAGACGCAGGGTCCAGATCCAGCATAACTGACCAGTTTTCCCTCAGGGTCTGCATAAAAAGGAACAGTTCACACCCATGAAGAGTCTTCATTCCAATTGCACCATGGCTGTGATCTGATCAAGGGGCTGCACTCCACCACAGCTGCTGGCTGCTCACAGTGTTGATTGTGTTTGGTTAGATCTCATCATGTTGATTATATTGTTTTAGATCACATCAGGAGAGGATTACTGCCAACCCACAGATAACTCTGGTCCAGCTAAATTGACACAAAGCCTATTTCTGACACCTGGGGGGAGAGGGGCGGGGAGGATGGTCTTCCTTGAGTCAGGTCTCTGGGTTGCCCACACCTGAGGAAAACATAAATATCCAGGAAGTCTGGTCCTGTGGCAAAGATGTCAGAGAAATCTCATACATTATTGTGGCTTCTCTGATTAAATAAATTTGTATGACTCTTGTGATTTATTAGATTAATATATTAGAGCATCTAATTATTTTAATCTCTCGAATTCACTGTCACATTGTGTCTAAAACTATATCCCGTCCAGTCAAATAACAAGCATATATTGAGTATCTATTATGTGGCAGGCTCTTAGTGTGTACTAGAAATACAGAGGAAAATAGACCAGGGCCATTATGAGAAGTCCCTGAAATTCTAAATGGAGGAGGGCGGGGGAAACGACTGTGCAATTGCCTGATCTGGTAAAGAATAACTTTTAAGAGCAGCTAAAAAGAGATGGAGAAAGTTGAGTTCTACCTCAGCGCTATGTTTGATCCGAAATATCAGAAAAGTGGGGGTTGGAAGAACCCTCGAGACAATGGAATCTGTCACAAATTAGAATCTCTTTAGTAAGAGCTTTTTCCGTCAGAAAACTGCCATCTGAACATTCCAGAACTCACACTGAGGGACGACCCTGGCCCTGAGTGATGCTGTGAATTCTTTCCATCGCTTTGAAGCATTGACAAAAAGCAGCCTTCTTCCCACACTTATCAAAGCCCACCCATACAGATATGCGTTCTACAGGAAGCATATCTCAGAACTGTGTAGACAGACTGCGCCTGGACTTACTTCCCGCCTGCCCTACCATTCTGCCTACTGTCTCCTGTTGGTCAGGGAAGCCCATTAGACACGGGATGCAAAAGCCCCAAACTACCGTTTTGTTGTTGTTGTTGTAACAATGGCTGTGTCCTAAATATCAACTGCCCATCACACCATCGTAAAGTCCCCAAGAACAAATAAGGGTAGAGAGAGAAAATGGATTTGTGGCTGAATGAAGGAGGCTGGAGATCCATCTACATGTCAACCTACTATTTGCCTTCTGGACCAACTTCTTGGAACATGGCTGTGACACTCCCCAAGAGGTCAAGAGCAACTTCCTCCAGGACACGTCTTCTCCCCACCTCGTCTAGCTGCCCTATCTCATCCAAACCTGACCGGCCTTCCGTGTACATCAGTGAGGAAATTAAAGCAGCTCTGTCACGGTTTCTTTGTGTCTCCAAGGTGAGAGCTGAGGACTGGCACACAGTAGGTGCTCAGTTAATGCTTATGAACTCTCCGGTCATGTTAGAGACACATCACATAAACTCACATAAATATGCCGTAGGTGACTGCAACAGTTACATTCTTGACTACCAGCTGAAGGAATGGCAATTGGAATCCACACAGAGGCACCTCAGCAGGCAGACAGTGATCTTCTCGCAAAAGGCCATAGCCTCAAACACCCTGTGGAGCAGTCCAATTAATGGCAAATAACAGCAGCCCCCGTGAGCAGTGTAGATGTAAAGCCCTCTCCATCATCATAGAAATAAACCGGTATGTACTGCTCAAGCCCTTATGTGAATTAAGAGGACATAGATTTTATATTTCTACTTGGAAATTCTGGAAGCCTTTTCTCTCAGACGATTGAATAACTTGCTTGATGCCTGATGAAGTCTGTGTCTGGCACAGGGTCTACAGAAGACAGATTCCACTGGGCCTCCCTGAAGAGGCTAGGGCAGACTCATAATGCTAGTCCCAGAACCCAAGATCAGCCTCTCTTGAGCCGTAAAGGCGCCCTTCCTTCTCAGCTCAGCACATCCTTCTAGTGCAGTGGTTCTCAACCTGTGGGTCGCATCTCCTTTGGGGGGTCAAACGATCCTTTCACAGGGGTTGCCCAATTCAGAGCAGTAGCAAAATGACAGTTTGAAGGAGCAATGAAAATAATTTGATGGTTGGGGGGTCACTACCACATGAGGAACTGTATTAAAGGGTCGCAGCAAGAGGAAGGTTGAGAACCACTGTTGTAGTGGAATATTCAGTGCGCACACCTCACATGTACCTTCCTGGTACATCTCTCCTGGGAAAAGGCCAACAACCCCTGGATGTCTCAGTAGACCAGAGAAATGGGAGGCAGATTTCAGGATGGTGGAAAACAAGGCTGAGAGTAACAAGAGAAAAATGAGGATGACCCAGTATGGGAAAAATCCCAGTATCTCCTGACCAAGACCTTCGACTTCCCCTTATGACAATTCCAAACACGCAGCGACTCCAAGTCCATGCTTCCATGCTCAGCTCCTGTTTTCCCCTTACGTTGCCATCTCCCCCTTCCATTCACAGCACCAGCTGTCAGAGGAAACCAGCCTCTAATAACCAAGGGGTCCATGGGCACAATTATATGATTATGATATATAAATATGATAGTAAAGTCATAAAAATAGCCGAGAGAATAAAATAAGGAGTCAGACACATTTTATGGTAGCATGCTCACCTCAGCCCCTCTTGGTAGTCCATGGGGAGGTGGGAGAAGAGAGAGGAGGGAAAGAATCTTTACTATCTTGGGATGTCTATAGGTAGCCACAAGACATGCACATTCAGTAGTTACATGTGTCACAAGGTGGGTGGTAACTACAGTAAGGTCCCTGAGTTCAGAGGTGAGGGAACCCAATACCTGCACTGGGGGCAGGTATGAGGGGCCTGGGTGACACAGCGGGAGGAGATAGCAGCAGGATGTCTACTTCTGTCGGGATATAAAATCAGCCATGTGCTCACTTTAAGGCAGCAGAGCTGTATAGGGAGAATCTGTGGGAATAGTACTTAAAGCAACATGATGTACTTGGACTTTATTTCTAGCTTACCAAAGAGGTGGCTTTCCTACCATGGAATACTAGCTTTCCAGATTTCCTCTGTTATAAGTTAGGGAATATAGTCCTCATCATATGTCCCTCCATGTTAGTTTCCCACAGCCAACCAGTGGGCAGAAGTAACTTCATTTGAAGATAATTGCATTTATTGAAGGAAGTGAATAAAGGAGATAATAACTTCACAAAAATGGAGAATGTACAGACTCAGGCATAGAGTCCTTTGTCTTTAGGGTAAACCGATCGGGGAAGCTGTAGGAAGCATCAGGCCTCATTGCCACAACTGAAGCATGTTGGAAGGAGAGGAAAGTTGGAGGAAGATTCCACTTATTTAAGTCAGTTACTTAAAATCATGCTGACTCCTCCTCCAAGACTCAAAAATACATGAAGGAAAGCAGGAGACGGCTCAAAGTGGGTACGGCCACCTTTATAAAGACCTCCTAAGACCAGCGAAGGTCACAGATGTGATAAGGCGGCATCGAAAACAACTGCCCTGACTTGGCCCCAGCCAACACGATCAGCCGGCTCTGAGGAAGTTGTTGATCTGACAGTGCTTCATTTTATTCTTGTTGGTTTCAAGAAATTGAAGCTGAGAGAAATCACTTGGTAAATTGCAAGAAAATCATCCAATGGAGAAAATGCCATCCTTCTTGATTTGGATGAGAGGAATGTGTGGTGTTCTCTAAAGTTCAGAGGGAGCATTATGGCTTGAGGGAAGATGCAGCAGCTCCACGTGCAGATCTGGGAGGCTGGGCCTCAGAGGTTTCACTTCTGCTTGGGCTGGTATTCCTGCTAGCAAGGGGTATTTCACAGGAGGGCATTTCTGCTGGCTGGGCATTGGGAGACAAGGTTCAGGAACATGGTGAGGACAGTGTACGGAACCTGGGACCCTATTATCTCCTAGTGGACAGACAAGATCATTCTTTTTGTTACAACTATCATATATTAAAATTTCAACCACCCAAAACACTAGCTTAAATTCTTAAAGAAAAAGAAGGGTGGAGCAAGAAATTGAAGTGATGGCTGAAGGAAGTAGGCCAGGGATGCACCTATTTGCCAACATGCTATTCACCTTCTGGACTAAGTTCTTGGAGCATGGCTTTGACACTTCCCGACAGGTCAAGAGCAACTTCCTCCAGGACACATCTTCTCCTAGCCTCTACTGAATGCTCTATCTCATCTATGCCTGACCAGCCTTCCATGTACACCACTGACAACATTAAAGCAGGTCTGGCATGTTCTTTATGTCTTCAAGATGAGACCTCAAAGCCCATTGTAGGTACACAGTAAATAGTTACTGATTGTTCAGTAATTTTAGAGGAAAATAGAAATAAACTCACATAAATGTGCCATAGGTGGCTAAGATAGTTCCCCTCCAGACTAGGAGCAGAAGGACTGATGTCTGAACCACCCAGAAACACCTCGGAACAGACCCAGTGATCTCCTTCCAAAGGCTTTAGTCTCAGCAACCCTGTCGGGGAGCTCTCTGAATGCACTGATAACAGTTTGATGGTGAGTAAAGACAGCTACCATATTGAACTGTATAAACATAAAAATCATCTCCTTCACCATCGACAAACTCATATTTAATATGCAAGCCCATTTGTGAATTAAGGGGATGCAGACATCAAGTTTCCTATTGAAAATCCCAGATTTTTCTCAGAGCATTAGGTCATCGGCTTGAGGCATCGTTGTGTCTGTTTCTAGCACAAAGACCATAGAAAACAGGCTCCAAACTAAGAGGGAAAGAGAGAGAGGAGCCCACCCTGGCCCACCAAGCCTGGAGGATGACATTCCTGCTCAGAGCAACCAATGAATGCCCAGAGAGGACTGTGGGGCAGCCCCATCACGAGACACAGCGTCCCCTAACTGACCCATAATGCTACAGAGGACAGCACTGGAGATACAGTGCAGGAATTTTGCCCAGTCTTACACACACACACACACACACACACACACACACCAGGTCAAAACACTAAGAACGTGCAGCATGGCAGCAAGTAGAGCAGATCAATGAAGTCCCCCAAAGAAGCCCACATACAGACTTCAGGGCACAGCTTGGCAGGCACCTCAGCAGACTTGATCAGAAAGCATTCACACGGGTCAACAGAAAGACCTGAAACTATTTTTCCCCCTTTCATGTCTATCTGTATACAATAGGCAGGATAAACACTCCTGAGGAGAAAATAACAGGGCTGATGGTTCTCAGTGAACATGGGAGAGGGGAATGTAGGGGAAAGGAAGGAGGGAGTCAACAAACCCACAGATAATGGAACGACAAGTGGTCTAAAATCGATGGCAAGGAGGGTGTAGAATGCCTGGTGGGGTTTGCTCAAGTGAAATGTGGGCAAGAGGAATTACTGAGAGCTGAATGAAGGTTGAACATGATAGTGGGACAGGAGGAAAGTAAAATGAAATAGAGAAAAGAACCAGGAGGCAAAAGACATTTATAGAGGTATAAATATAGGTATGTACATATATAAATATTTTATATATAATGATACAGATATAGGTCTGTGTACATATATTTATGTTAAATATTGAGATAGCAGATTGACATTGGGCCTTTACTCAAGTATTCCATCAGTGCAAGAGCACTTTGTTCTAATTACCAGGTATTCTGTGATGCTCACCTTCCTGACACAATCAATGAAGATTAAATGGGTGTATAAGCAAATGTGGTGATGAAAGCTGATGGTGCCCTGCTATCAAAAGATATAGCATCTGGGATTTAAAACCTGAAAATAAATAAGGGGCCATCTAACTGAGAATCAACAAGGTCTACATTGAAGAAGCACACCAGCCTGTGATCACAAGGTGTCAAAAGGATCAGGTATCATGCATCAGAAGACTCAAATCAAACAATCATATCAATGCAAACATGGGGGTCCAGAGTTGAGACCCAAAGCTCATTTGCAGACAATTAGACATCCCCACACAGAAGGGTCACAAGGACAGGATGAGTCAGCCAGGGTGTATTGTAATACTGATGAAGCAAGCAGCATTCCTCTAGCTCTTTAATGCTTCCTCCCCATAACTATCATGACCCCAGTTCTACTTTACAAATCCGGCTAGATCAAAGCAGGTATGCTGATATAGATAAGAGCTCTCCACACACAGAATCCACAACGGATAAACCACTCAGGAAAATGAATGAGATTAGCGGTACCACTAGGGTAGGGAGAAGGTGGGGACGGGGTGGGGGGAAAGGAGGGATCAAGCTCAATGATCAATATATGACCACCACCTCGCCCTCTAGGGAGACAAACCATAGAAATGTGCGTGAAGGGAGACAGCACACCGTGTAATATATGAAAATAATAATAATTTATCAAGAGTTCATCAGAGTGAGAGAGTGGGGAGGGAGGCTCAAAAAAGAGGAGCTGATACCAAGGGCACAAGTAGAAAGAAATGTGATTAAAAGGATGGTGGCAACATATGTATGGGACGTTATTAGAGCTGTAATAGCCCCCAGTAATATGATTTATTTTAAAATAAATACGTAAATAAGACAGGCTCCACTGTCGCTCCCTGAACAGACATGGGCAGATTCACAATCTCAGTCTCAAAGCCCAAGTCATCCTCCCTGGATCGCTGAAAGCTCCACTTGCTGCTCAGATCAGCGCCTCCCTCCAGCTGCATCTGCAGTGTCCGAACCTCTCATTTCCCTGCCATCACATCTCTCCTGGGGAAGGAGGGCAGTCTCTCATGTCTCAGTAGACGAGGGGGATTGGAGAGACATTGCAGGATGGAGGAAAGCCAACACTAGAGTAACAAGAGGAAAATGAGGTTGCCCAAGATTGGGTGAACACCCTAGTAGCACTTTTCTTTAAGTTTTGAATCCCTCCTTGTCCCCTCCCACACATCCACACACTCCCATTCCTTGATTCTCTGTCCAGGATACTCTCTCCATCTTAAGCTTCTACCCTTCCATCCACAGAACAAACCAGTATGTATAAGCAGTTTTGCTCAGAGATAATTGTCTTTATTGAAGGCAGTGGGTAGAGGGGTAACAGCATCACAGAATTGGGAATGTCCAGGTGCTGGCACAGAGTGGAGTCAGTTGTCTCAGGAGACAAAGTGATCGGGGTGAGCATATGAAGCCTCAGACCTCATAGCCTGACTGAAGAGTGTTGGAGAGGCATGGAGGCTGAAGAATATTCCTCATGCAGGTCACTTACTTAGAACCATACTGACTCCTCATAGGCAAGGCAGGGGCAGAGATCTCAAAGTGCATATAGCCACCTTCCCAAAGATATTCTAACATCAGCAAATGTTGTAGATGTTTGGGACCACAACCTTTTCAAGAGCTGCCCAGTCTTGACCTCAGTTGACACAGTCAGATGGTTCTCAGGGATCCTTGGTAACATGGTCCTTCCTTCAATCCTTTGGGCGATTAGAATTTGGAGCTGAGGGAAATCAGTTGGATAATGGCAGGAAAACCGTTTAATGGAGGAAATGGCGTTCTCCTTGATTCAGATGAGAGGAATGTGTGGCTTTCCCGAAGGCTTTGAAGAAAAGAGTATCAGCAGGGCCATGAAGACACAAGAGCTCCGTGATCAGGTCTTTCCAGAGGATTCACTTCTGCTTCGGCTGATATTTCTGCTGACAAGGAGGGACCTTAACTGGTGGGCACTTCTGTTGGCTGGGTGGTGGGGGAGCATGGCTCAGGAATCTTTGGAGGATGGGGTACTGGGACCTGGGGATGGCAGGGCTCTGGCATCTGGGGAGGAGGTTGGCAGGGAACTTTTTGCTGTTGATAGGACATCCTTCTTGGATTGCTGGAACCCTGCAAAGGCACGGGAGACAAGTACTCTTAGCTGGGTCAATGACATGAACTTCTCCACTGTACATGGAGAACTAGAAGAAATTAGTCCTCCAATTCTCACAGATGAGATTGTTCTCTCCCCAACTCTTCTTAGTTCAAAGAGACTAAGATCTATTCGTCTCAGAAACCCATGGGGGCAGTTCTCCCCTTTCTTGTAGAGTTGCTAAGAGTTGACGTCCATTCACGGGCAGTGAGAACACCTGCCATGTTTTCCACTGCCCAGGGAGACCATGCTGGAGTATTTTAATTGATAATGGCTGATGGCTGGTTTTCTTTGCTGTGTTTGTTTCCTTAAGCCTAGAAATGCCTATGGCCTCTTTGATCTGCACTTGCCAGAAAGTGGGGCTATTTGAGTCTCTGGGACACACATGCTCCAGTTCTGGAAGTCAGAGGAACAATAGAAAGAATGACCTGGCACTCAAATACTGTGCAAGTAGCATCAACTTGGGAAATAAAATATTTGAGGCTTGAGTGCAGTCTGTATTCACCTCAAGCAGCAATACTAATGTCAGGTCTACGGGACATGACGTAGCCTCAGCATCAGGACAAGAAAGAAGTCCTTTCCCACATATCAGGCCAGTCCTGGAACATCTCTGCCAAGACATGGCCACCAGATGGAATAAAGGTTCCATAAAGGGCTGTTGATACAGATTTACAAGAACTTATGATACAGACATTCCCATTGTGTGGGGCTTCCAATACACCTTGTGAATTTTCCTCCCATTATGTCAGTATGTCTGTCATTGAGTAAGAAGTCTGTTTCTCCTTTTCACTTTCTCTACTTACTACCGTCCAGATGGACTCCTGAAGACCCCTGTGCTTTTGGGTTACGTACAACCAAAGGTAATAGGAAAACATCAACGCTGTCAAGTATCCAGAACACAGCTCAGCTCTTCAGCTCAGCCACCAGTCTGCTGACACAGTCTGCGGGGATGGTGTGAAAGGGTTTCCCAGAGTAAATAATCACAGTAATAATAAAGGCAGATGAAGGCAAAGCACACTAATGCCTATTTGGGCTCAAACTACCTGTATGACACTACACATGGATTTATTAACATTGAAAATCGTCTCTCACACGCCATCAGCGAGCTGGTTGGCTCTCTCTACATTCCATTTATCAACGTTCCTTCTTTCTAGAACGCTTTTCATATAGCTTTTCTCATATGGTCTCTTTCTCTCTGTGCATGTATGCCTGTGTGTATGTGTGTGTGTGCATGTGTGTCTTAGTCTACTTTTAATAAATTCTCATTATTGCACAAGAAAAGGGTGCTGACCCAAAGGCCATAGCTGGTAGTCATGCCCAGAAGAGAAGAGTCATCACTCACCTGACTCTCCCACTGCTCCAGGGATCAAGGATCCAAGTAGCACCAGCAGGACCACACCAGCTTCCTCTCATCCTGGTGTTGCCTGGTGAGGAGGAAGCAGAGGGGAGTTCCCAGCATATTGTGTGGGTTTGGGTGTGTGCTCAGTTCCTGAAGAGAGTTGTTCAAATGCATCTTCCTGCTGAAATCTCCAGCTGGGCAGCTTCCTGATGAGTTTCAAGCAGTTTCAGGATTTTCAGGATTCCCTCTAAAGTTTAAGAACAAGGCAGTCTATATTAATGTCCTCAATTGAACCAGAAGAATCAGTCACCAGATGAATGGCAGATGGAAAGACAAGTAAAAAGTTCCTGGACATTGATACCCAAAGAGCAGGTCATATTTAAAGATATCAATGCTGCGGATGTTGTGTGTTTCCTCAGTGCTATACTGCACACTGACTGGCACGTCTCCTCCCCGAAGACCTTCCGTAAAAGGATGCACAGTTGCCTACAGATGGGCTTTGGTTCTCCAAATGATATGATTTTTTTTTGTTCTGGGTCTTTGATGTCTGACACATGATACTATCAACACCTCATGATAACACAGGAGGGTGTGCTTCTACCATGTTGGCTTTATTGCTTCTCAGCTAGATGGCCACATACTTATCCTCAAGCCTTAGAGACCTCAGACACTATATCTTTTGATAGCTGGGTACCATCAGCTTTCTTCACCACATTTGCTTATGCACCTGCTTTATCTTCATTGATGGAGTCGGCAAGGTGAGCATCATGGAATGCAAGGTTAACAGAACACAGTGCTCTTGCATTGCAGGAGTGTTAGAGGCTCAATGTCCATCTGCTACCTTATACTAAACCTATAAATATTTGTGCATAGAGCCTTTCCGTATCATCAGATATAAATATATTATCATATGTACATGCCTGTATTTAGACCTCTAAAAGTGCCCTTTGCCTCCTAGCTCTTTCCTCTATTTCCATTTACTTTCCTTTTGTCCCACTATCATGTTCAGCCTTCATTTTGGTTTCAGAAGTTCTTCTCAGTTACCTTGTCCTTAATCAAGCCCTACCATGCTCCCTACACCCTCCTCGCCATTGATTTTAGATGACATGTTGTTCCATTGTCCTTTGGATGGTCAACACCCACTGCCTTTGTCCTACCTTCCCCTCTCCCATATCACCCAAGATCTGCAGTCCCCTTGTTTTCTCCTTCAGATTGTTTGTCCCACTTATCTTATCTAGATAGACATGCAAAAATAATAACATGCACAATAACAAGACAGAGCAAAACAAAGAAACAAAAGAAAACAAAACAACAACGATGCCCTCCCACCCCCCCCAAAAAAAAGTCGATAAAAAGTTCAAGGTCTGCTTGTTTTTCAGTCGAGTCTGTTGGGGTGCCGCACCCGGGCCCCCAAATCTATTTTTGGTACTCCCTGGGGACATCCTTGCTGTGATCTCTTTGTTGTTCTGTTGCATGTCCTTGGTCTTCCACTCCACTGAGGTAGGGTAAGACTGAACACAATTCCCGAAATGTGTCTCCAAGGGCAGAAATTTTAAGGGATATCCAGAGCCAGGCCCAATACACCTTAGGAAAAAAACTGTAAGTTTAGCCACTCGTCCTGACCTCCCTCTATGCTTTGCCTCAGAATTTATTGTGTGGGCACAAGGTCTTTGTACTCCAGTTCTGAGTGGGTTGAGAATAACTTTGTTCCACATGCTCATAATAAACAGTGTTCTGTGGTGTCAGGAAGGGACTCAGAGAGGATCTTGGTAATGGCTCAAATGAAGCAGCAGCAGGAGGCAGCAAGGTGGGAAGAAACTGAAGCATCTCTGAGGATGAAGTAGCCCAGCCTGTTTGATCCTTAGATGTGACCATGAAATGACACTCATGCAGAAACACCTGCTTCTTCCTGAGCTCCCCTTCCTGGGGAGAAGGAAATGGCATTACTCACTGGGCAGTGCCACACGTGGATTTTCTGTACAAAAGATCAATTTGACAAGAGTTCTGGGAACTGGAGGACTCCACCCGGAACTAGGAAGTCTGGGAGGATTCCCCCAGCTCAGGATCACCCATGATAAAAGGACTGTGCTCACAGCCTCCTTAGAACACTTGAATCCTCTCCACACAGGAGCCGATTAAAGAAGCAGGTGAGTGACATGATCCTGCTGGGATGAATGCCCCGGGCAGGGACCCTTTGGCGAATGGAGGAGGTGTTGAATTTAGACTTTGAGTCTATTTTCTCAGAAGGCTTGATGGAAATTAAATGGTTAATATTAAGAAAAGAAAACTGATTGGTGGATAGATCACATGCTCCTTGTCCATTGATCTTACAGAATGTTTTTCTTCAAGAAATTTAGAAGCCATTGGTTTGGGTACAAATTCTCAAATGAGAAAAAAATGCTAGGAATCTTGCTAATTACAAAAAGTGCAAGGTAGAAAATATAAAAACAAAAAAATGGGACAAATCAGAGTATGAATGTCCAGTGTTCCATCCTATTTCTTAGTTTACAGGACATTAGGAGTAAACAAGAGAAACAAGAGGAGTTGGTCCTCTTTAGGAGTTAGTAAAGGAGCCCTCGTGGTTGAATGCTTTCAATTTTCCATAGGAAAATGATTAAAGTGAGTATGATTGTTGTTTTAGAAAACAGAGATAAAAAAAACTAATATTGGGGACTTGTAGCTGGTTTCTGTCCAATCAATTTTGAGTAGTTACCAGGTTAGTCTCCCAAGTCAACTCAGGCTGTGTTTGGACAGACAATATTTTGGCTAGTAGCTCAGTGCTTACCCATCTGAACTCTTTAAAGAGAAAGGCCTGGGGGCTTCTTTGGGGGCAAAGAGGTCTTTATTCCAGTTTGGGATATTCACCTCTGAGATGGCTCTTCCTTACCACTTGCTTCATTTGGATCATGAAGTTGGTGGGAAGCAGCTCTGATCTCCACATATGTTGAAAGTTGATGTGAGAGTGAACTGAAGAGAGGAGGAGGTGGGAGCTTTGATAACAGGACTAAGGGACCCTGGACAAAGGCAATAGATGGAGCAACAACAGTAATGCCTGTAATGAAGTCTTGGTCAGGACACTGTGAGCAATCCTGATCTGAGAGCCTCCCTCCTCTGCAGAATCGGTCTTAAGGCAGCAGAGGTTCTTGTAGCTTCTGGTTATCACTGAGGATGAGGTGCCAGGGCAATAGACACTTCCTCTGCTGCCCCACCCCACCCAACCCCCATGGAGAACAATTAGCCTTATGTTAAAGAGGACTCCTCTCCTCAGCTCTCTCTGCTGAAATTATCTGTAAAGTCATTTCACTTCTACACGTGAAGCAATGCAGACCAGCACAGGGAAACTTTTCATGCTTAGACAGAAAGCACTTTTGTCCCTTCGCTACAGCCCCGCCCCATTTACCTCTACTTCTCTCCATATCATGAATCAATTTCTAGGGATGTTTCCTTCTTAACTGCTTTCTTTAGACGCATTGTGCAGATGTTGCTTCTCTAGCAATCAGAGCTCTGATATTCTTATGAGAATCTTAGGATAGAGTCAGAGTTTCCTGTGTTAAAGATGGCGCTGGAGAGAAAGGACACCGTTTGCTCCTGTTGACAAGGACAGTGTGATTATGACCCGGGAGGGCAAAGTCCGTCTCTGACATAAGTCCTCCTCCTCCTCCCCTCCAGGAGCCTGGGGAGTGTCTGGTAACATTGAACTGCTAATGACAAGGTGGCAGGCTAAACCACCAGGGCTCCACAGGGGAAATCGAGTGGATGGTCCTGTACAGAGGGAAGTTGTCGAACTTCTGCACAGAGTGGCTCAGGCTCAGAATGGAATTGATGCCAGTAGGTGTAGGGAGTCCTCCCTCCACGTTTGACTATACTGTGACTTGACTTTGTCCTGCCAGCGCCTATAAGACCTCAGAGCACTAGGGGGGCACAAACCAGAGGTGGGCCAAACGGAGCAATCACAGGAAACTTCAACCTTTCCCATGGGTTCCTGATTTGGTAGCTGCTTCAGTGCTTCGACTGGAGATGGGCAGGTGTGCCAGAACATCTGATGGGTAGGCGGTGGCTGAGGGAAGGGGAGCCTAGGCTGGTGTCAGTGGGAAAATGTAGAAAATCAAAGGAAACTAATCACAGGTACATTCTATATCTTTCAGCTTCCCATCCCTTCCACCAAGGAAAGATGTCTCAGCAGCAGCAACAACAGTGCAAAGTCCCCAGCCAGCCTCCTCCCCAGATCCAAGAGCCCTGCCCTCCCAAGGTGCCTGAGCCTTGTCCTCCCAAGGTGCCTCAACCCTGTCCCCCACCCTCCAGCCAGCAAAAGTGCCCCCCTGTGCAACGTCCCCCAGGCCAACAGGAACAGCTTCCCAGACAGATGTGAATTCCTGAAGTCACACCCCCCTCATGTGGACATGACGCACCTGGATTCTTTCATCTCACCTCAACCCTGACCCCCATCCTATGACACAGAATCAAGTAAGACTCCAGCGGAGGCTGCTTCCAGGTGACATCTGAAAGCCCCACAGTGCATGGAGTTTCCATGCAGTGAATCAACTGGATCCCCATCATCCCCACTGGACGGAAAAGGTGGAGCACATGTGACACAGTCTCCTGCTCACACCGCCTATAATTTGGAGGACAAAAAGCATCCTTCCGGTCACTGCACACATGCGGCCTCAATGCTGTTGGGCTCACCTTGAGCACTCCTCCACCTGGACTCTGAAGAAGAATCTCCAAATGAAACACAAAAACAAAGGTTCTTCAAATATTGTAAAACAAAAACAATGGTGTTAAAACCAAACAAGGAAGCATTCACCACTCTCCCTTCCTGTGAGCCTCAGAGAAGCCATTGGAGGACCCCTGCCTTTCTGCCTCTCAGCTGCTTCCTCTCACCTGATTGTCAGTCACACCCTCCCTGGATGGTCCACTCTGCCTGTGCCTCTGCCTCCCCCCACCCCAGCCTGTTGGCATCCTGCCCCAGGCCCTCTGTCTGATTCATTAAAGCCTCACTGAAACATCTTGACTTGGTTCAGTTACTATCCCATCCTGGGGGTGTGCAGGGGTGGCCTTGAGGGTGTAGGACTGCAGGAGAGGTAAGAAAGAAGGAGTAGTTGACCAGCGGAGGACAGCACAGGGTCTACCGGACTCCCTGCAGTAGTCTCTCAAGGGCATCGGCTCACTCCCAAGATGGGAAACTACTACCCTCAGCGCCCGCTCTCCGTGCACAGAGAGCACTCGGGAGGGAAGGGACACAGGTTAGACCCTGAAACTGCTGAACAGCTGGGCACAAGTGTGGACAACTGGTTATCAAGGCAGGACACCAAGACACCCTTTTCCTTCTTCCACAGAGTCCCTGGTGGGCTTGAACCTTGGACATGTGGTTTGCAGTCCAACTTTTATGTGGTTTTGCCAGTAGGGCTCATGGCATGTATTTTTCATCAAAATAACAAACACCACAACTACCTCTGATATTTGGGGGTGCGTTGTAATATATGGAATTGGAAGCTGCCCTGTCTGATCATTTGAACGAGTTAAAAGGAAATAAACACAATTTCAAAACTCTCTAGAGGAATTAAAGGGTGAGTACTCCGTGGACTCTTCAATGGCTGATTCCCCAAAGCAGAAGGTTAGTCTGCTGCTCCCAGTATCTCTGAGAGGGTTTGAATCTCCAAACTTTTTTGGAAACTTGAGTGTTAATCATTGGCACCACTGGGAAGGCAGTCATGTTTATAGAGCTGCAAATATAAGCTTCGTTGGCACTTAGCACTGGACTGCTAGCCATAGAGTCACTGCTCCCTACCCACCAGGTGCCCCTAACCCTGTGGAAGCACAGGCGTGCACGCACGCACACACACACACAAATTACCACAATTATCTTCACTGAACACTCAGCCTGGAAGTGACCTAGCGTATTCCCCTGAAAGCACTGTTCTGAATGGACCGTTTTCCAAGGTGGTCCCAATAACAAGACATGACAAGCTATTTCTGAGGGCATGGGTCTGCAGGCATGCACGGGTTGCATGGACATGTTTAAACACATTCTCTCTACAACATTCTGGGCCTGTATGGACTGGAAACCTAGTAGCAGCATCTTTTTTCCACTTTCCAATGTGTGCACCACAAAAAGGTTACTCCTTTCACTCTCCTCTAGAAATCAGAAAAGGATAGAAGCGTCTGGCCTTCCAGTAGAATTCATGTGGATATCCATCCCCAGCCAGGCCAAGTCTTTAAAACAGAGACCCAACTGTGAAGCCCTGCTCAAGAGAGCCCTCTGGAGGTGAGGCCTGCCATGGTGAGGAGCAGGAGGGTTTCCCAATGACTGGGGGCCTTTGCAGCACTGGTTGCAGTGGTTCTGCTCTGGGCTGTGGGCAAAAACTCAGTCAATCCCAGAAAGCTCCTATGTCAGCCGAGAAGAGTGTCGGTTAAGGAAGACCTTATCTGACCTCTTCTCTCCTCTGGGCCCTGAGAAACGAGAGGCAGCAAGATGTGTGTGAGACAAGAAGAGAGCACACAGCAAGAAGCTGCTCTCTCACCCCATGGAGGCTTCCTGCCCGCAGCGGTCCTGAGTGGGGAAGAGAAGGAAATGCACAGTCGAGGGAAATATGACTTCCAATCCCTGCAAGAAGGTTACTTGTGTAGAGTTTTAAAGTCAATGCCTTTGCGTAAACTAATGACACCATCAATATGTGGTGGTTAAGCATTGAGCTGCTGACTTCAAGGTCTGCAGTTCAAAACTACCAGTCAGCTCTGCAGGAGAAAGGTGAGGCTTTCCGATCTTATACCAAGTTACTGTTTCAGAAATTCTCAGATGCGGTTCTATCCTATGCTACAGGCTCAGTGTAAGTCAGCCCTGAGTGGATGGCAGTGGATTTAATGCTCCCGGGGGCCGATTGATAACATTCTCTGATATAAAATGACAGTCATTTCACTGAGTTCAATCAGACACATATATAAACCATTGATATCTGAATGGGTTTGGGTCCTACACTTAATTCTAGCCCAATTTAAGAACAGTGAGTTCTTGAGACATAGCCTGCTTAGTGCTTGCCCTCAGGAAGTGATCGGAGATAAGAATGCTGTAGAAAAGTCTGGTGCAGAAAATAGATAGTGCCTGGCTATCAGAAGGAGAATAGTTGAGCTCTTAAAGGCTTATCGAAAAACAAGCATCCAGCGAAAATGGAGTCAACTGAGTTCCCAAAGAAGAAACACACCTGCCTGTGTGATCTAAGGATTGTAAATAATAAAGTCTAGAACTGAAGGAGGGAAAGGTATGGAAGCTGAATTTGTGAACACCTGGTTGGCTATGAATGTCATCCATAGAGGGCTATAGATGACAATGGTAGCCCAATATCCGCTTGTAGCATCGTCACATGGACTAAGCCTCCAGAGAATCCCCTCAGATCACAGTTGAGCAATGTGAAGAACCTTGTTTTCAGACAGAGCATTGCTAAATTGATTATGGCAGATGTCATTAGGTAAAATGTAAAAGCGTATCATTTGATCTTCATTTTGACTAATTGCAGATTGTTTATGTTGAAAAAAAAACAGTGAAGTGGAAATACGTGTGGATTAAACCTCTGGGGAATCCGCTTTACCAATGAACCAGGTATGTGAGTAGCTTCGCTATCACGCAGAAGGCACTGGAAAGTGGATTGTGGGAGATGAAGTTAGATTAAAATTTAACAACTTACCTTTTGATCTGTTTTAAATGGTTATACTTTTTAAAATATTCTTTTATATTGTTCTTAATCTTTTGCTTTTTATAAAATGTTATTCTCTAGATAAAATCAAGATAGCTAAATCTATACAAACAGTAAGTGGACTAATAGTCCCTTTATGATGTGGCAAAGGAGGATTTGTGGCTGGGGTGGGGAATGGAGACCTAATAATGAGCAGACCAAGAACAAAGAAAATGTCCTAAAGCTGACTGGGTTGAGGAATGTACAACTCTTCTTGGTATCATTGAACTATTGAAATGTATGATCTGTGGATTCCACGAAAATATTTTTTAATTATACATACAAATAAAGTGACTTGACCAATTGTTTTGGTTAATTACTTTATTGGGGGCTCATACAACTATTATCACAATCCATACATACATCTATTGTGTCAAGCACATTTGTTCATATGTTGCCCTCATCATTCTCAAAACCTTTTTTTTCTACTTGCGCCCTTGATATCAGCTCCTCATTTTTACCCTCTTCCCCCCCTACACCCCCCTATGAACTCTTGATAATTTATAAATTATTATTATTTTGTCATGTCTTACACTCTGACATCTCCCTTCACCCACTTTTCTGTTGCCCATCCCCCAGGGAGGAGATTATATGAAGATCCTTGTGATTGGTTCCCCCTTACAACCCTACCTTCCCTCCACTCTCGTGGTATTGCCACTCTCACCACTGGTCCTGAAGGGTTCATTTCCAGTTGCTGTCTGTACCAGTGTACATCCTCTGGTCTAGCCAGATTTGTAAAGTAGAATTGGGATCATGATAGTGAGAATTGGTGGGGGGTGGCTGGAGGAAGCATTAAAGAACTAGAGGTAATTTGTGTGTTTCTTTGTTGCTACATTGCACACTGATGGACTCTTCTTCTCCCAGGGACCCTTCTGTAAGGGGATGTCCAGTTGCCTACGATGGGCTTTGGGTCACCAATCCACACTCCCCATTGTCCACAATAAAATGATTTTTGTTCTTTGATGCCTGATACCTTAACCCTTTGACACTTCATGATCACACAGGCTGCTGTGCTTCTTCCATGTAGGCTTTGTTGCTTCTCAGCTAGATGGCTGCTTGTGTACTTTCAAGTCTTTAAGACCCCAGAGGCTATATCTTTTGATAGCCGGGCACTATCAGCTTTCTTCACCACATTTGCTTATGCACCCGTTTGTCTGCAGCAATCATGCTAGGAAGCTGAGCTTCATGGAATGCACTTGGCCAATTTATGTAGTTAGGTGACATCAGGTCAATTCTGACTCACATGGAATCTATGCATAACAGAGCCAAATACTGATTGGTCCTGTGCCATCTTTTCCTCTTCTCTCTTTCCTGGCCCTCTACAAAGCACGAAGCACTTCTCAAGATTTCCCCTGCCCTTGAAAATGGGTCTTACATATATAAGAAAAAGTCGTATCACAGTCCAGTCTAAGCACACTGTGGTTGTAAAGCTCAAGACCATAGCCTATCAAATATTCTTCCTAGACATTGTAATTCAAAGGCATTAATTCTTCCCAGTTTTCCATATTCAATGTCCAGCTATTGCATGCTATGAGGTTACTGTAATGCCATGGCTTAAGGTTGATTGAACCTATGTCCTCAAAAGGATGTCTAGGTTTTGGGGTTTTTTTTTTAAACACTTTTGGCAAAGCACTACAGTAAATGTGAATGGTATCTGAGAGATTTCATCTTAGGGGCTTTGTTAGAGTAGTGGTTACTTGCTGGGCTGTGGTCTGCATGGTTGGCAGTTTGAAACCACCAGCAGCTACTGTGAGAAGGACTGGGCTTTCTGCTCCTGTTCACAGTAAAAGTCTTGGAGGCCAACAGGGTTTACTGTGAGTCCCACTGACTGATGTCAGCAGTGAGTTAGAGAGTCCATCTTAGGAGGAAGAAGAGGTTCATCCCACAGACAGTTTGAAGAAGCACTCAACAAACCCATAAGGAAACTCACCTTTTTCTAACAAAACCCTGCTCATCTTGCTCCTTAACTCCCATTCACAGAAACACTAACAGCTGGATTTTTTTTATCTTTAATTCGCTTTCTTCACACCTCTGAACTCTCCACACAGACTCAGTAACCCAATCCAATAAATTTGCTTCCCTGATGACATTTGTCACAGTAGAACCATCTTCCTACCACAATGCCTGCCCTCCTGTGGGCATTTTAAAACTTCTTTTCATAGACAAACACAAATTTCTCCCAATCCCAACCACACTCACCGTATCCTTCACCTCAAAAATACTTTCTGACACTTTCAATGTGATCATATTACAATTTTAATCTAACGTCACTGTGGTGTGAACCCTCTCAGAATTCGTCCTTGGAGGTGCGACCCTGGCCATGAGGTATGCTGAGTCCTACCTATCTTGTTATTGCAGTTACAGCAATCAGCCTCCCTCCCACACGTCCCCAACACCGCCCACAGGAACTGTCCATGATGGGATCACTCCTCAGGGGGGTGTCTTCTCAGAACAGTGCAGATAGACTGAGGCTGGACTTTCTTCCCGTCTACCCCCGCCTCCCTGTTTCCTCCTACTGGGCACGCAAGCTCATATGGATAGAGACTACTAACTTCCTAAATCACATCTCTTTCTGTAACAACTATTGTATACTACAATTTCAACTAACACTAACTTAAAGACCTCAAGGACATAGAAGGGTGGAATAAGAAAAATGAAGTAAGGGCTGAAAGGATTAGTCCAGGGATGCATCCATTTGTCAACCTGTGATTGAGTCTCAGCACAAAATTCTGAGAAGATGGTTTTGACCCTCCCCTAGAGGTCAAGAGCAACTTCCTCTTGGATAAATTATCTCCCAACTTCTCCTGACTGCCCTATACAATCTGTACCTGACCAGTCCTCCTTGCACATCCCTGAGGACATTAAAGCAGGTCTGGAAGGTTCTTCTCTGTGTCTCCAAAATAATTAACATTCAAAACAGGAAAAATAATTAACATTCTTTTCAAGCCCAACTGTCGCATATTCGAAAATAGACCAACCACATGCTGGGACATGAATAGAACTTGAGTAAATTCAAGCACATAGAGGTTATACAGACCTCTCTCTCTGATCACTGTGCCATAAGGCTGGGAATTAACAGAAGGACCGTGAAGAAAACAAGGGCAAATAATTGGAGGATTAACAATTCGCTATTGCAAAACAATTGGGTATTGACCCAGATCAGAGATGAAATCAGGTAGTTTCTAGAAAACCATGAGAACAAAAAGTACAATGTAACAAAACCTGTGGGATACAGCAAAGGCATTTGTCAGAGGAAGGCTTATAGCAATAAATGCACACATTAAAAATGAAGAGAGACTCATGGATGATATGCTGGCACAAAACTTACACCAATTAGAGCAGAGTCAACAGAACAACCCTACTAATAGTACGAGGAAAGATATTTTAAAAAGCAGAGCTGAGATACAGGAGAAGGAAACCAAGAAAACTATGGAAAAACTAATGCTGCTAAAAATTGGTTCTTTGAAAGAATTAACAGATTTTATAGACCTCTGGCAAACCTAACAAAAGAAGAAAGGAAAAAATGACATTTGCAAGGATGAAGGATGAAACAGGGGACATTACAATGGACACTAATGAAATCAAAGGATAATTACACAGTACTATGAAGGTCTATCTTCTAATGAATATAACAATTTAGAAGACATGGACAAATATTTGGAAACACAATTCCTCCCTAGACTATCCCAGATGGTTGTCAAGAAACTCCACAGACCCACAGCAAAGGAAGAAATAGACAAGGTAATCAAGGGATTACCAACAAAAGATCCCCTGGGCCAGATGGCTTCACAGAAGAATTCTACCAAGCATTCAGGGAAGAATTGACACCAATCCTACACAAACTCTTTCAGAACATAGAAAAACTCCCAAACTCTTTCTATGAAGCTACTATTACTCTAATACCTAAAGCGGGCAAAGATGCCACAAGAATCGAGAACTACAGACCAATATACCTAAAGAACGAACATTGATGCAAAAATTCTTAACAAAATACTGACCAAGAGAATACAAAAGCATATTAAAAAACAATTCACCATAACCAAGTGGGTTATATCCCAGGGATGCAGGGATGGTTCAACATACAAAAGACCATCAGCATTATTCACCACATTGGCAGGAAAAATTATAAGAACCAAATGATAATATCGATAGATGTAGAAAAAGCAGTCAACAACATCCAAAACACATTCCTGTTTAAGACACTCAAGAAGATAGGAATAGAAGGAAAATTCCTCAATATTATACAAGCTATATATGAAAAACCAACAACTAACATGGTAGTTAATGGAGAAAACAATTTCACTGAAAAAGGGGACTAGACAAGGATGCCCCTTGTCTCCACTCCTATTCAACATCGTACTGGAGGTCCTAGCTAACAACATAAGACCAAGAAAAGATATTAAAAGTATTCATCTGGGTTAGGAAGAGGTGAAATTATCATTAATCACAGATGATATAATTCTATACATTGAAGATCCCCTGAACTCCACAAGTGGAGTGTTGGAAGGAATAGAGGAATATGGCCTAGTGGTAGGATACACAATCAACAAACAGAAGTCTTTTGGACTGCTCTACACATCAGCCAAGTTCACAGAAGAGACTATTAAAAAGGTAATACCCTTTACAACAGGCAATAAAAAATGAGATACCTAGGGGTATACCTGACTAAAAAACAAAAGATTTGTATGAGGAAATTTATAAAATACTACTACAAGAAATCAAGACTGACCTCAACAAATGGAAGAATATCCCATGCTCATGGATTGACAGACTCAAGTAGTAAAGATGTCAGTTCTGCCCAAGGCACTATATTATAAGTTCAATGCTATCCCGATATGAATACACCATCCTTCTTCAACGCATTGGAAAAACTAATTACCAACTTCATATGGAGAGGGAAGAAGTCCAGAATTAGCAGAGAACTCCTCAAGAAGAAGGACAAAGTGGGAGGGCTTGCTCTACCTGACTTTAGCACACATTATACAGCCACAGTAGTCAAAACAGTGTGGTACTGGTATAACGACAGATATTCAGACTAATGGAAAAGAGCTGAAGACCCAGACATAAAAACATCAGCATACAGGCAACTGATCTTTGATAAGGGCCCAAAAAATATCCAATGGGAAGCAGATGCCATCTTCAATAAATGGTGCTGGGAAAAAAAATGGATATCTACTCGCAGAAAAATGAAGCAAGACCCTTACCTCACTCCATGCACAAGAATAATTTCAAGGTGGATCACAGACCTTGAGGTAAAACTCCAAGCAATTAGGGCCATTAATGAGGGAATTGGGACAAACCTGGGAACCTTGGCACAGGGAACACATAGGGTATCAGAAATAAGGAAGGATACAAGTACAGAGGAGTCACAAAAAGGAAAGTAGGATATACTGAAGATAAGTCACATGTGTACATAGTAATAATTCACCAAGTGTGTAATAAGAGAAAACTGGGAAAACATCTTTAGCAATGACACATCAGACAAAGGTATTATTACTAAAATCTATAATACTTTAGAAGCTTACAATGAGAGAAAAATTAACTATCCACTGAGGATTTGGGCAAAGGACCTGAACAGAAATTTCACAGTCTGAAATCGGAATGGCCAATAAACATATGAGGAAATGTTCCTGATCATTAGCCATAAGAGATATGCAAATTAAAACAACTATGAGATACTACCTAACACCCTCAAAGATAGCACTATTCAAAAAGTCAGAGAGCAACAAGTGTTGGAGGGGCTGTGGTGAAATAGGAATTCTCATCCACTGCTGGTGGACCTGTAGGTATGGACAGCCACTGTGGAAATTGATTTGGCGATATCTAAAACAGATGAAAATTGAGCTACCTTAAGACCCAGCAATCCCCTACTGGGCATCTACCCAGAAGAGGCAAGAAACAAACCACGGCCAGACATCTGTTCTCCAATGTTCATTGCGGCACAGTTCACAATCGCAAGGAGCTGGAAACAACCCAAATTCCCATTAACAGACGAATGGATTAAAAAACTGTGGTGCATACATACAATGGAGTACTATGCATCACTAAAAAGCAGTGATGAAAGCATGAAGCACATCGCCGCATGGGAAGAACTGGAGGAAATTATGCTAAGAGAAGTAAACCAAACAAAAAAGACAAGTACAACATGAGTGTGCTGAGGTTAGTTTATTTAATAAAAAAAAAAACCACAAAAGAAAATTTCAAAAAGGGCACAGGGAAAAAGTTACTGTATACAAACACTCCAGGGTGGGGTCCAAGTAGTATGGCAGGGGCCAGACCAAATCCAGGGACACATACGGTAGGCAACTAAAAATGAGTGTGGGAGAGGGAAGAAAGGGAAAAAACAAAAAAGAGATGTATGGCAGGGGAATAGGGCACTGACCCACCTAAGGGGAGGGTATTGTTTCTGTCTCCACAGGCAAAGAGGGACCAGACTTAAATCCAGTGTTCCAGGATGTGAGTACAGCATGCCAGCATGGAGTAGGGAGACAGTGGAAAGCCCTGAGGCCTCAGGTCCCATACCAGCTACGTGGACAACTGCCCCTCCCCCCAGAAGAATTTACTTTAGAGCATGGCACTGAAGCTGCAGCTAGGGGAGAGGGATATGCCTGATCAAATGAATGGGGAGGAAGAGAGAGTGGAGCACATCCTGGCCCACCAGGCTTGGAGGATCATATCTCCGCTCTGAACAGCCAATGCACAGAGAGGACCATATGACTGATCCCACTATGAGACGCACCACCCCTCGCTGACCTAGGGCCCTATGGGGGACAACACTGGAGACTCAGTTTTGAGTCTGACCCAGACACACCCTGCAAAACGGAGGCAAAACATGAAAGGCGTGTGGCAGAGCAACAGGGGAGCAGAGCAGGGAGTTCCCGAGGGAGTGCAAAGGACAGACTCTGGGGCCAGAGCATGGCATCCATAGGACTTGACTGGATAATATGCCTAGAGTTCAAAAATCAACCTTGATCCATTTACAGGTTTTTCTTTTTGTGAAATTTTTAAATTTTAATTAATTTATTCTTTTATGGGTCATTGGTTTTCTTTTTTGTTATCATCGCTGTATTCTCATTTGTCACCTGTCTTGCTATGCCTTGGTTTTTGGTGCATATTATTATCTCTTCAAATCTATCTAGATAAGATAGGCTGGATGAATAGTCTGGCACAGAAAACAATGGGACAAATGGTTCCGGGAGGACAGGGGAAAGGAGGAGGCTGGGGTAAGGAGGTGTTGTTGACCAACCCAGGGATAGGGAAGCAACAAGTGATCCAAATTAGTGGCAAGATGGGTGTGAGAGGCCTGGCAGGGACTCGGCAAGGGCAATGCAACCAAGAGAAATTGCTGAAACCCAAATGAAGGCTGAGCATGATAGTGGGACAAGAGGAAAGTAAAAGGAAATAGAGAAAAGATCTAGGTGACAAAGGGTATTTATAGAAGTCTAAATACGGGCATGCACATATGTAAATATATTTATATAGGATGGTGGGGTAATAGATCTGCGTGCGTATATTTATAGGTTTAGTATTAAGGCAGCAGATGGACACTGGACCTCCACTCAAGTACTTACTCAATGCAAAAACATGTTGTTCTATTAAATTGGCATTCCATGATGCACACCTTACTGAAATGATGGCCGAAGACAAACCAGATGTAGAAGGTGTAGAGGGGTATCAGACATCAAAGAACAAAAAGTCATATCCATGGGTGCCCGCTTTCCCGATATGATCACTTAAGACAAACGTGTGCATAAGCAAATGTGGTGAAGAAAGATGATGGTGCCTGGTTATCGAAAGATATAGCATCTGGGGTCTTAAAGGCTTGAAGATAAGCAAGTGGCTATCTAGCTCAGAAGCAACAAAGTCCACAGGGAAGAAACACACCAGACTGCATGACCACGAAGTGTCAAAGGGATCAGGTCGCGAGCATCAAAGAATAAAATATCATATAATTGTAAATGAAGGTGAGTGCAGAGTGGAGACTCAAAGCCCATCGGTAGGCAACTGGACACCCCCTTACTGAAGGTTTGTGGGGAGGAGATGAGCCATTCATGGTGCAGGGTAGCAACGATAAAACATATAACTTTTCTCTAGTTCTTAAATGCTTCCTCCCCGCCTACTATCATGATCCCAATTCTACCTTACCAATCTAGCTAGACCAGAGAATGTACATTGGTACAGATAGCAACTGGAAACACAGGGAATCCAGGACAGATGGCCCCTTTAGGACCATTGGTG
The DNA here is from genome assembly GCF_050624435.1 of Tenrec ecaudatus. NCBI lineage: Eukaryota > Metazoa > Chordata > Mammalia > Afrosoricida > Tenrecidae > Tenrec > Tenrec ecaudatus. The sequence goes on from NC_134530.1 coordinate 162,775,589, forward strand.
AGAGTGATGATGCCTGAAGGGTGGAGGAAATGTGGGGTAGAAAGGGGGAACTGATTACAAGAATCTAAGTATAACCTCCTCCCTGGGTGATGGACATTAGGGAAGTGGGCAAAGGGAGATGTCAGACAGTGTAAGATATGACAAAATAACAATAACTTATGAATTATGAAGGGTTCATGAGGAGGGGGAAGTAGGGAGGAATGGGGGTAAATGAGGAGCTGATATTAAGGGCTCAAGTAGAAGGCAAATGTTTTGAGAATGATGATGGCAACAAATGTACAAATGAGCTTGAAACAATGGATGTATGCATGGATTGTGATAAGAATTGTACAAGCCACAAATAAAATGATTTAAAAATTTTTTAAAGAGCAGTAGAGATATGTACAAAAGGTAGAAATTGTCAAACCAAGAGAGTAATCTTATGTGTATTTTTTCACATTGGAAAATTAGACAGCCTCACATGTTGAAGAAAATTATATAATATATAAAATAATTACATATGATAGAGAAACCAACTGATTTTTACCATAGTATGAATCGCACTCAATAAACCACTGCCATAGAACTGATGCTAACTCACAGCAATCCTATAGGACAGAGCAGAAGTGCCCCCATGAGTTTTCAAATAAATAATTTTATTGGCGTCTTACAGTTCACAATTTGATGGTCAATAACAACAGCTACAACATTGAATACTGTGGTACAAAATTGTCTCCATCATCTTAGAAATAAACTCATTTGTAATACATAGGCTCCTTTGTGAATTAAGAGGACATAGACTTCAAATTTCACGTTGTAAATCCAGGAAACATTTCTCAGAGGCGTGGATAAACACTTCAAGGATGATTGAGTCTGCTCCTGGCACAGAGACTTAGAACACAGGCTCCACTGTAGCTCCATAAACCGACATGTGTGCAGACTCACTATCTCGGTCCCAAAGACCAAGTCATCCTCCCTGTGGCCCTGAAAACTCGACATGCTGCTCAGATCAACCCATTTATCCAGTGGCATCTGCAGTACCCACGCCTCTAATCTTCCTGCCCTTCACATCTCTCCTCATGTCTCAGTAGAGTGGAGGGATTGGAGACGCATTGCAGCATGGTGGAAAGCCAAACTGAGACTAGCAAGGGGAAAATGAGGTTGACCCAGTTTGGGTGAAGTCCCATTACCTCTTTTGTATATCTTTTTTACTGTCTCCTTGCCCGCCCTTCCACACACCCACAGACTTCCAATCCCTGAATCTCTGCCCAGGATCTTCTTTCCTTCTGAGGTAACCTTCCCCAATTCCATCCACAGAAAAATCCAGCGTGCATAAAGAGACTGGCTCAGTGATAATTGCCTCTATTGAAGGCAGTGGGTAGAGGGGTAACAGCATCACAGAATTGGGAATGTCCAGGTGCTGGCACAGAGTGGAGTCAGTTGTCTCAGGAGACAAAGTGATCAGGGTGGGCATATGAAACCTCAGAACTCATAGCCTGACTGAAGAGTGTTGGAGAGAGACGGAGGTTGAAGAATATTCCTCATGCAGGTCACTGACTTAAAACCATACTGACTCCTCATAGGCAAGGCAGGGGCAGAGATCTCAAAGTGCATATAGCCACCTTCCCAAAGATATTCGAAGGTCAGCAAACGATGTAGATGTTTGGGACCACAACCTTTTAAAAGATGCCCAGTCTTGACCTCAGTTGACACAGTCAGATGGTTCTCAGGGATCCTTGGTAACATGGTCCTTCCTTCAATCCTTTAGGTGACTAGAATTTGGAGCTGAGGGAAATCAGTTGGATAATGGCAGGAAAACCATTTAATGGAGGAAATGGCGTTCTCCTTGATTCAGATGAGAGGAATGTGTGGCTTTCCCGAAGGTTCTGAAGAAAAGACTACCAGCAGAGCGATGAAGACACAGGAGCTCCGTGATCAGGTGTTTCCTGAGGATTCACTTCTGCTTTGTCTGGTATTTCTGCTGACAAGGAGGGACCTTAACTGGTGGGCACTTCTGTTGGCTGGGTGATGGGTGGCATGACTCAGGAATCTTAGGAGGATGGGGTACTGGGACCTGGGGAAGACAGGGCTCTGGGACCTGAGGAGGAGGTTGGCAGGGAACTTTTTGCCGTTGATAGGACATCCTTCTTGGACTGCTGGAACCCTGCAAAGGCACGGGAGACAAGTACTCTTAGCTGGGTCACTGACATGAACTTCTCCACTGAACATGGAGAACTAGAAGAAATTAGCCCCCAAATTCTCACAGATGAGATCATTCTCTCCCCAACTCTTCTTCGTTCACAGAGACTAAGATCTACTAATCTCAGAAACCCACGGGGGCAGTTCTCCCCTTTGCTGTAGAGTTGCAATGAGTTGACATCCATTCACTGCCAGTGAGAACACCTGCCATGTTTTCCATTGCCCAGGGAGCTCATTTGGAGTATTTTGATTGATAATAGCTGGTGACTTGGTTTGCTCTGTTGCTGTTTTCTTAAGCCCAGAAATGCCCGGTCCTGCTTGATTTGCACTACCCAGAGACTGGAGCCCCTTTCAACTCCAGGACGGACATGCTCCAGTTCTGGAAGTCAGAGGAACAATAGAGAGAATGACATTGCACTAAAATGCTGTGCAATAAAACTAAGTGGCAAGAGAATGGTGACATCCTCTTGGGAAAGAAAATATTAGAGGTGTGAATGGAGTCTGTGTTCACTTCAAGGATGTCCCCTAACAGAAGCAAAGCTAATGTCATGAAGTAGCATCAACATCAGGACAGTCCTGGAACATCTATGCAAAGACATCGCCACCAGATGGAATAAAGTTTCCATCAAGAGCTGTTGATACAGATTTACAAGGACCTTTGATACAGACATTCCCATTTTGTGGGACTTCCAGTACACCTTGTGAATTTTCCTGCCATTGTGTCAGTGTGTCATTGAGTAAGTTTATCTGCTTTCCTTTTCACTTTCTCTAGTTGCTACTGTCCAGATGGACTTCTGAAGACCCCTGTTCTTTCTGCTTAGGTACAACCAGAGGTACCAGGAAAACCTCGAACCTCTCAATTGTCCATGTGTCAAGAAAACAGCTCAGCTCTTCAGCTCAGCCACCAGTCTGCTGACACAGTCTGCGGGGATGGTGTGGAATGGTTTCCCAGAGTAAATAATCACAGTTATAATGAAGGCATACTAATTCCTATTTTAGCTCTAACTGCCTGTTTGACATTGCACATGGGTATATTAACATTGAAAACCATCTCTCTCACACCAACAGCAAGCTGGTTAGCTCTCTCATTCCATTTATCAACTTTTCTTCTTTCTAGAACTCTTTTCATATTGTTTTTCTTGGTTATCTCACATGGTTCTCTGAGTGTGTGTATGTTTGTCCTAGTCTGCTTATAATAAACACACGTTATTGCACAAGAAAAGGGTGCTGACCCAAAGGCCATAGCTGGGAGTCATGCCCAAAAGAGAAGAGTCATCGCTCATCTGACTCTCCCACTTTTCCAGGGATCAAGGATCCAAGTAGCATCAGCAAGACCACACCAGCTCCCTCGCCTCCTGGTGCTGCCTGGTGAGGAGGAAGCAGAGGGGAGTCCCCAGCATATTGTGTAGGTTTGGGTGTGTGCTCAGTTCCTGAAAAGAGTTGTTCAACTGCATCTTCCTGCTGAATTTTCCAGCTGGGCTGCTTCCTGATGAATAACTACACTTCAAGCACTGCATTTTCAGGATTTTCTCTAAGGGTTGAGAATAATAGACTCAAAAATAATTTCCTCAATTCTACCACCATCAGTCACCACACAAATGTCTGATGGACAGACAAGTAAAAAGTTCCTGTATTTTGATCTTCAAAGAGCAGGTCATCTAAAAGACACCAATGCTGCAGATGTTGTATCACTACCTCTTTGATACCACCCTGCTCTACCCCATAAATCTGCATGTGTTCCTCCCACCTAGCAGCGACGTAGGCCTGAATAATGTTAAATGGTTATATTCTCATCATATGCCACTGCTATAACCCGAGTTCCCTGTCAAGGGAACAATCTCAGTGGCATCACCAGTCCACAGTCATCCTCTCCGTGAACTTGTCAATTTCACCCTTCTTCGGAAAATCTCCCTGCAAGCATTCAAGGAATGAAGATGCTTCTCCCACAATGGACAGGGCACAGAGTGAAATGCCCATCAACACTGAGCATCTTGCCTCACATGGTCATGTGTCTTCTTCCTCCAGTCCTTTAGCATGACACTGGACGGTGTGCATATGACTAGGTCATGAAGGGATCAGGGATGTGCAGGAAGGGGTACAGAAGAGGTCCTTACTCTTACTGGGGAAATTCTTGATCCAAAAACAAATCAGAAACTCTAGATTCCCAACTATGATACTCAATCATAGGATAGAGGAAATAAAATTGAACCCATGATGGTCCAAAGGAAGACTAAAGACTAACACTGAGTATCAGGCTAGCCCCATAATGCCTGACTTTTTAATTTCAGGGAAAAATTTGTTTTTATTCTTTGCTTTCATAGTTATCAATATATATTAATATATACATTTAATTAAATGGTACGAAAACATCGCTCTCAGTTTTATAGCGTTAAAATGAGAGAGGGACAACGAAGTCACAGCAACAAATCAGGAGCCAAAACACAGAAATATCCCTAGCTGATGATCCTTCATACCCTCAATACCATTCAGAAGATGTGATTACAGGATTTAGATTTTGGTCTTCTCTCAGAGGGATTGATGAAAATTGAAAGGGTTAATATTAACAAAAAACTGGGAAGAAATTTTTAAATCATTTTCTTGGCGGCTCTTACAACTCTTATCACAATCCACACATCTATCCACTGTATCCAGCACAATTGTACATTTGTTGTCATCATCATTTTCAAAACATTTTCTTTCTACTTGAACCCTTGATAGCAGCTTCAAATTTTCCCCTCCCTCTCCACCCTCACTCCCTCATGAGCCCTTGACAATTTATAAAATATTGTTATTTTTTCATATCGTACACTAACCAGTGTCTCCCTTCACTCGCTTTTCTGTTGTCCATCCCTTGGGAGGGTGTTTTATGTAAAATAATTGTGATCAATTCCCCCTAAGTCTGACTACTCTACCCTTACCCTCCTGGTATTGCTACTCTCATTACTGGTACCGAGGGGGTTATGTGTCCTGAATTCCCCGAGTTTCCAGCTCTTATCTATACCTCTGTACATGTTGTGGTCTAGTCAGATTTGTAAGGTAGAATTGCGGTCATAATGGTAGGTGAGAGGAAGCATTAAACAACTAGAGGAAATTTGTATGTTTAATGGGGGCTATCCTGCACCCTGACTGACTTGTCGCCTCACCAAGACCCTTCAGTAAGTGGATGTTCTGTTACCTACAAATTGGCTTTGGGTCTCCACTCCACACTCCTCCTCATTCACCATGAAATGTTTTTTTGTTCTGGGACTTTCATGTTGATCCTATCAACACCTCATGATCACAGAGTCTGATGTGCTTCTTCCATGTGGGCTTTGTTGCTTCTCAGCTACATGGTCGCTATTTATCTTCAAACCCTTAAGATCCCAGATGCTATATCTTTTGATGGCCAGGCACCATTAGCTTTCTTGACTACATATGCTTATGAACCTGCTTTGTCTTCAGCAATCATATCCAGAAGGTGAGCATAGTGAAATGCCAGTTTAACAGAACAAAGTGTTCTTGCATTGAGGAAGTACCTGAGTAGAGGCTCAATGCCCACCTGCTACCTTACTACTAATCCCATTAATATTTCTACATAGATCTATTTCCTCATTATCACATATAACTATATTTACAAATGTAGATGCATACAGTTAGACCTCTACAAATGCCCTTTGACTCCTAGTTCTATCCTCCATTTCCTTTTCCTTTCCTCTTTTCCCACTATCATGTTCACCCTCATTTGGGCTTCAGTAGTTCCTCTCGATTACTTTGTCATTGAAGAAGTGCAACTATGCCTCCTAAACCCTCCTCACCATTGATTTTTAGATCACTTGTTTTTTCCTTGTCCCTGGGTTTGTTAATAACCACTTCCTTTCCCCTGCCTCCCCCTCTCCAAAGTCTCCCCCAAAATATACCCATGTTCTCTCCTTCACATTGTTTATCCTACCTATCTAATCTAGATAAACATGCAGAGATCATAAAACACACAAAAACAAGATGCGGCAAAACAAAGCAACAGCAATGACCAACACACACCCCCCCAAAAATTAAAAGTCTAAAATATTCCAAGGTCTGTTTCTTGACCTTTAGGAGTGATTTCAGGTCCAGTCTGATGGGGTGACCCTCTGGCACTGAGTCTATGTTTGGTTTTCCATGAGGTCTCCTTTGCTCTGCTCTGCTTGCTCTTCTGTTGAAAACCCTCAACGTTTCTCCTAGGTAGGGTGGGGTCACATCGGGCACAGTACCCCCACTGTGTCTCCAAGGGCAGAATTTTTAAGGGATGTCCAGAGCGAGACGCACTGTCTCTTCAAGAATACATGAGTTTTCTCTCTCGCCCTGACTTCCCACTCTACTTTGTCTCAGAAACTACAGTGTGGACACATGTTCTTGGTACTCGAGTTCCAAGTGGGCTGAGAGTTACTTTGTTCCACCTGCTCATAATTCACAGTGTTCTGTGGTGACAGGAAGGGACTCAGAGAGGATCTTGGTCATGGCTCAAATGAAGCAGCAGCAGGAGGCAGCAAGGTGGGAAGAAACTGAAGCATCTCTGAGGATGAAGCAGCCCAGCCTGTTTGATCCTTAGACGTGACCATGAAATGACACTCATGCAGAAACACCTACTTCTTCCTGAGCTCCCCTTCCTGGGGAGAAGGAAATGGCATTACTCACTGGGCAGTGCCACATGTGGATTTTCTGTACAAAAGATCAATTTGATAAGAGTTCTGGGAACTGGAGGACTCCACCCGGAACTAGGAAGTCTGGGAGGATTCCCCCAGCTCAGGATCACCCATGATAAAAGGACTGTGCTCACAGCCTCCTTAGAACACTTGGATCCTCTCAACACAGGAGCCGATTAAAGAAGCAGGTGAGTGACATGGTTCTGCTGGGATGAATGCACTGTACCTGGTGTAGACCCGCTATGACATGTGGATGAGTTGTTGAATTTAGACTTTGACTCTATTTTCTCAGAAGGCTTCACGATAATCAAAATAATTAATATTAAGAAAAGTAAAAATATTAAGGGATAGATTACATACTCCTGGTCCATTAAACTTACAGAATGATTTTCTTCAAGAAATTTAGAAGCCATTGGTTTGGGTTTAAAGTCTCAAATGAGAAAAAAATGCTAGGTATCTTGAAAATTACACAAATTCCAAGTAGAAAATGTAAAAAATCAAGACAAATCAGACTATGGGTGTCCGGTGTTCCATCATATTTCTTAGTTTACATGAGAGGAAGGACCAAGAGGGAGGAGCTGGTCCTCGTTAGGAGTTAGTAAAGCGGCCCTGGTGAGGGAATGCTTGCAATTTTCCATAGGAAATGAATAAAGTAAGTTTGGTTATCATTTTAGAAAACATAGGTAAAAAAACTAAGATTTGGGGCTTGTAACTAATTTCTGTTGAATCAATTTTGACTAATGATGAAGGGGCTTCTAGCTAATTTCTGTTGAATCAATTTTGAGTCATGATGAAGGATTTCAGGAGTAGTTTGCCAGGCTAGTCTCCCAAGTCAACTCTGGCTGAGTTTGCACAGAGAACATTTTGGCTAGTAGTTCAGTGCTTACCCACCCAAACTTTTTGAAGAGAAAGAACTGGGGGCTTCTCTGGGGGCAAAGAGTTCTATATTCCAGTTTGGGATATTGTCCTCTGAGATGACTCTTCCTTACAACTTGCTTCATTTGGATGAAGAAGTCGGGGGAAAGCAGCTCTGATCTCCTCGTACATTGAAAGTTGATGGAGAGTGAACTGAAGAGAGAAGGAGGTGGGAGCTGTGATAACAGGACAAAGGGACCTTGGACAAAGACAATAGATGTAATGGCCTGTAATGAAGTCTTGGTCAGGACACTGTGAGCAATCCTGACATGAAAGAGAGCCTCCCTCTTCCACAGAATCGGTCTTAAGGCAGCGGAGGTTCTTGTAGACTCTGGTTACTGAGGATGAGGTGCCAGGGCAATAGACACTTCCTCTGCTGTCCTCTACCCCACCTCCCCCACCCCACTGGAAAGCAATTATCCTCACGTTTAATGCCCACTCCTTGGCTGTCTCTCCTGAAATTCTCTGTAAACAATTTCACTTCTCCTCCTGAAGCAATGCAGACCAGCACGGGGAAACGTCTCAGCGTCAGATAGAAAGCAAATTGTGCCCTCGTCTCCCCACCCTGCCCCATTCATTCTCTAACTCTACTTCTCCCAATATCAGGAATCACTCTCTGGGAATTTTTAAATCGTCTTTCTTTGGACGCATTGTGCAGACATCGCTGCTCTAGCAATCAGAGTTCTTATAGTGTTACAAGAATCTAAGGATAGAGTCAGAGTTTCCCATGTTAAAGATGGCGCTGGAGGGAAAGGAAACCGTTTGCTCCTGTTGACAAGGACAGTGTGATTATGACCCGGGAGGGCAAAGTCCGTCTCTGACATAAGTCCTCCTGCTCTTCCCCTCCAGGAGCCTGGGGAGTGTCTGGTAAACATTGAACTGCTAATGACAAGGTGGCCGGCTAAACCACCAGGGCTCCACAGGGAAAATCTGAGTCTATTGCTCCTGTACAGAGTACAGCCGTAGAAATACTGTATAGATTGGCTCAGGATCATGCCAGTAGGTGTGGGGAGTCCTCCCTCCACAGCTGACTTCACTGTTACTAGACCTTATCCTGTAGGCACCTATTAGACCTCAGAGCACTACGGGGGCATCAAACCAGAGGTGGACCACACAGAGCAACCCTAGGAAACTGTCCAACCTTTCCAAGGGGTTCTTGATTTGGTAGCTGCTCCAGTGCTTCGACTAGATATGGGCAGGTGTGCCAGAACATCTGATGGGTGGGTGGTGGCTGAGGGAAGGGAAGCCCTAGGCTGCTGTCAATGGGAAAGCGTAGAAAATCAAAGGAAACTAATCACAGGTGCATTCTATATCTTTCAGCTTCTCATCCCTTCCACCAAGGAAAGATGTCTCAACAGCAGCAACAACAGTGCAAAGTCCCCAGCCAGCCTCCTCCCCAGATCCAAGAGCCCTGCCCTCCCAAGGTGCCTAAGCCTTGTCCTCCCAGGGTGCCTCAACCCTGCCCCCCACCCTCCAGCCAGCAAAAGTGCCCCCCTGTGCAACGTCCCCCAGGCCAACAGGAACAGCTTCCCAGACAGATGTGAATTCCTGAAGTCACACCCCACTCATGTGGACATGACGCACCTGGATTCTTTCATCTCACCTCAACCCTGACCCCCATCCTATGACACAGAATCAAGTAAGACTCCAGCGGAGGCTGCTTCCAGATGACATCTGAAAGCCCCACAGTGCATGGAGTTTCCATGCAGTGAATCAACTGGATCCCCATCTACTCCACTGGACAGAAGGAGGAGCAGATGTGATACGGTCTCCTGCTCGCACCACCTATAATTTGGAGGACAAGAAGCATCCTTCTGGTCACTGTACACATGCGGCCTCAATGCTGTTGGGCTCACCTTGAGCACTCCTCCACCTGGACTCTGAAGAAGAATCTCCAAATGAAACACAAAAACAAAGGCTCTTCAAATATTATAAAACAAAAACAATGGTGTTAAAACCAAACAAGGAAGCATTCACCACTCTCCCTTCCTGTGAGCCTCAGAGAAGCCATTGGAGGACCCCTGCCTTTCTGCCTCTCAGCCGCTTCCTCTCACCTGATTGTCAGTCACACCCTCCCTGGATGGTCCACTCTGCCTGTGCCTCTGCCTCGCCCCCAGCTTTTTGGAATCCTGCCCCAGGCCCTCTGTCTGATTCATTAAAGCCTCACTGAAACATCTTGACTTTGGTTCAGTTACTATCCCATCCTGGGGGTGCGCAGGGGTGGCCTTGAGGGTGTAGGACTGCAGGAGAGGTAAGAAAGAAGGAGTAGTTGACCAGCGAAGGACAGCGCAGGGTCTACCGGACTCCCTGCAGTAGTCTCTCAAGGGCATCAGCTCACTCCCAAGATGAGAAACTACTACCCTCAGCGCCCGCTCTCTGTGCACAGAGAGCACTAGGGAGGGACACAGGTTAGACCATGAAACTGCTGAACAGCTGGACACAAGTGTGGACAAACAGGTCAGCAAGGCAGGACACCAAGACACCCTTGTCTTTCTCTCACAGAGTGCCTCTGAACTTGTGGTTAGCATCTCAACTCTTATGTGGTTTTGCCACTAGGGCCCATGACATGTATTTTTCATTGAATTAACAAACCCCACAAGTACATCTCATTATTTGTGTGTTCATTGTAATACATGGAATGGGCAGCTGCCTTGTCTGATCATTTGAACTAGTTAAAAGTTCATAAACACAACAATTGCAGAAGCCCCTTGTGAATTAAAGGGTGAGTGTCCACCAGGAGTGAAAGGTAGGAACGGTTCCTTTTCTTACTAAATGTTAAACACAGCTCATGATCCATTTCCACGGAGTCAACCCCACTGCACAGGGGACTCGTGCACGTCACAGTCAGATCCTGCTCCTTGGAGCTTTCAATGGTCGATTCCCCAAAGCAGACGGTTAGTCTGCTGCTCCCAGTATCTCTGAGAAGGCTTGAATCTTCAGCCTATTTAGGAAGTTGGAGTGTTCATCATTTGCACCACTAGGCACTCAGTCGTGTTTATGGAGCTGCAAATATGAGCTTTGTTGGCACTCCGCACTGGACTGCTAGCTATAGAGTCACTGGTCCCTGCCCACCAGGTGCCCCTAACCCTGTGGAAGAACACGTGTGCACACGCACACCCACACACACATGCACAGATTGCCACAATTGTCTTCGTTGAACTCTCTGGAATGAAAGCCACCAAGCCTATCCCCTCTGAAAGCACTGTTCTGAATGAACCATTTTCCAAGGTGGTCCCAATAATAAGACATGACAAGCTATTACTCAGGGAATGGGTCTGCAGGTATGCACGGGTTGCATGGACATGTTTAAACACATTCTCTCTACAACATCCTATACATGCTGGCACTAGAAACCAGTAGCAATATAATTTTTTTCACTTTCCCCATGTGTGCACTACTAAAAAGTTACTACTTTCACTCTCCTTTAAAAAATCAGAATAAGGATTCAAGTACCTGGCCTTTCAGTAGAAATCATGTGGATATCCATCCCCAACCAGGCCAAGTCTTTAAAACAGAGACCCAACTGTGAAGCCCTGCTCAAGAGAGCCCTCTGGAGGTGAGGCCTGCCATGGTGAGGAGCAGGAGGGTTTCCCAATGTCTGGGGGCCTTTGCAGCACTGGTTGCAGTGGTTCTGCTCTGGGCTGGGAGCGAAAAGCTCAGTCAATCCCAGAAAGCTCCTATGTCAGCCGAGAAGAGTGTCAGTTAAGGAAGACCTTATCTGACCTCTTCTCTCCTCTCGGCCCTGAGAACAAGAAGCAGGCAGATGTGCAAGAGAAAAGAACAGGTCGTGTATCAAGAAGCAAAGAGCGGAGCTGCTCTCTCACCCCATGGAGGCTTCCTGCCCGCAGCGGTCCTGAGTGGGGAAGAGAAGGAAATGCACAGTCGAGGGAAATATGACTTCCAATCCCTGCAAGGATAGTTGTGTAGAGTTTTCGACTCAATGTCTATGGCTAAACTAATGACACTCTCAATGTGTATGGTTAAGCATTGAGCTACTAAGCTCAAAGTCTGCAGTTCAAACCCACCAGTTAGCTCTGCAGAAAAAAGAGGAGACTTTCTGTTCTTATAAAGTTTTACAGAAATTCACAGAGGCAGTTCTCTGCCATCCTACAGGCTCTGTGTAAGTCTGCACTGAGTGGATGGCATGGATGTAATGCCCCAGGGAGGTGATTGATTACATTCTCTGATGTAAAATGACTGTCATGACTCTGAGGTCAACCAAAGACATAAATAAACCATCGATATTTGAATGGATTTTGGTCTTGCACTTAATTCTTGCCCCAATCTTAAAACAGCGAACTCTTGGAATATAGCCTCCTTACTGCTCGCACTTAGGAAGTGATCAGAGGAGATAAGAATGCTATAGAAAATTCTGGTGAAGAAAGTAGATAGTGCCTGACTATCAGAAGGAGGATATCTGGGCTCTTACAGGCTAAGCGAAAAACAAGCATCCAGCTAAACCAGGAGTCAACTGAGTTCACAAAGAAGAATCACACCTGCCTGTGTGATCTAAGGATTGTAAATAATCAAGTCCAAAACTGAAGGAGGGAACGGTATGGAAGCTGAAGGTGTGAACACCTGGTTGGCTATGCATGTCATCCATAGAAGGCTATAGATGACAATGGTAACCCAACATCCGTTTGTAGAATCCTCACATGGATTAAGACCCCATAGAATCCCCTCTGATCACAGTTGAGGAATGTGAAACACCTTGTTTTCAGACAGAGAGCGGTGGTAAGTTGATTTTGGCAGATGTAGTTAGGTTAATATGTAAAAGCTTATTATTTGATCTTCCTTCTGATTCATTGGAGAGTTGTCTGTTGAAAAAGTATAAAGAGTGTAGTGGAAATAAGTGTGCATTATACTGTGGGGAATCCACTCTACTGATGGAGCAGGGATGTGAGTAGCTTCGCTACCATGCAGAAGGCCCTGGAAAGTGGATTGTTGCAGGTGTAGTTAGATTAAAATTAACAGCTTACCTTTGGATCTGTTTTAAATTGTTCTACTTTTCAATATATTCTTTTCTATTGTTCTTCATCTTTTTCTGAAATGTTATTCCATATATAAAAATCAAGATAGGAAAATCTATAGAGACAGTAAGTGGACTGATGGTTCCTCTGCAGTGTGGTAAAAGCAGTTGGAGGGCTGGGGTGGGGAATGGAGACCTAATAATGAGGAGTCTGAGAACAAAGAAAATGTCCTAAAGCTGATTGGGTTGAAAAATGTACAACTCTTCTTGGTGTCACTGAGCTATTGAATTGTATGATGGGTGGATCATATCCAGACCAAAAAATGTTTTTAAAATTACATGTGCAAATAAAAATGACTTGGCCAAATTTCTTTATAAATCATTTTATTGAGGGATTCTACAGCTCTTTTCACAATCCATACATACATCCACTGTGTCTAGCACATTTGTACATTTGTTGCCCTCGTCATTCTGAAAACACTTGCTTTCTTCTTGAGCCCTTGTTATTAGCTCCTCAATTTTTCCCTCTTCCTTCCTGCTTCATCCTCCCTCATGAACCCTTCAGAAAGTATAAATTATTATTATTTTGTCATATCTTACACTGTCTAATGTCTCCCTTCACCCAATTATCTGTTGTCCCTCCCGAAAGTGGAAGTTATATGTACATGCTTGTAATTGGATCCCCCTTTCTACCCCATCTTCCTTCCACCCTCTCAATATTGCCACTCTCACCACTGGTCCTGAAGGGATCATCTGTCCTGGATTCCCTGTGTTTCCAGTTCCTATCTGTACCAGTGTACATCCTCTGGTCTAGCTGGATTTGTAAGGTAGAATTGGGATCATGATAGTGGTGGGGAGGAGAGGGGTTAGGAAACATTAAAGAGCTAGAGGAGAGTTGTAGGTTTCATTGTTGCTACACTGCACCCTGACTGGCTCATCTCCTCCCTGCTGTAAGGGGTAGTCCAGTTACCTACACATGGGTTTTGGGTCTCCACTCTGCACCCCCTCATTTACAACGATATGATTTTTTGTTCTTTGATGCCTGGTACCTGCTCCCTTTGACACCTCATGATCACAGAGGCTGGTGTGCTGCATCCATGTGGGATTTGTTACTTTTCAGCTAGATGGCTGCTTGTTTCTCTTTAAACCTTTAAGACCCCAGATGCTATATCTTTTGATAGCCGGGCACCATTACCTTTCTTCACCACATTGGCTTATGCACCCATTTGTCTTCAGCAATCTGGTCAGGAAGGTGAGCTTCATGGAATGCATTTGGCCAATTTTCATAGTTAGGTGCCGTCAATTCAGTTCTGACCCACAGGAAATCTAGGTACAATAGAGCCAAACACTGACTGGTCCCGTGCCATCTTATCCTCCTCCCTTTTCCCTGACCCACTACGAAGCAAGATGCCCTTCACCAGAGGTGCCCCCCTCCACTGTGGTAATGGGTCTTACGTATATGACCAAGTCTTGCCATCATCATCCCTTACAAGGACACTGTGGTTGTACAGCTCAAATCCATAGCCTAACATGTATTCTTTCTACACATTGTAATTAAAAGGCATTCATTCTTCCTGGATCTTCCTTAGTCAATGCAGCTGTTGCTGCATGTGAGCTTACTGATAAAGCCAGGGCCTGAGGTTAATTGACCCTGTGTCCTCAAAGTGACATCTTGGCTTTTATTTTTTTTAAACACTATTGGTGGAGCACTACTGTAAATGTGAATGGTATCTTATAGATTTCATCTTAGGAGCTTTGTTAGAGTAGTGGTTACTTGTTTGGCTGTGGTCTTCATGGTTGGCAGTTTGAAACCACCAGCAGCTACTTTGAGAAAGACTGGGCTTTCTACTCCTGTTCACAGGTACAGTCTTGAAGGCCAACAAGGTTTACTGTGAGTCCCATTGACTGATGTCAGCAGCGAATTAGAGAGTCCATCTTAGGAGGAAGAAGAAGTTCATCCCACATACAGTTTGAAGAAGCACTCAACAAGCTCACAAGAAGACTTATCTTCTTCAAACAAAACTCTGTTCACCTTGGTCCTTAACTCCCATTAACAGAAACACTACCAGCTTGATTTTTTTTATCTTGAATTCGCTTTCTTCACTTTCTGAACTGTCCACACAGACTCAGTTACCCGATCCAGTAAAGTTGCTCTCCGATGACATTCCTCTCCATAGAACCATCTTCCTACCACAATCACTACCTTCCTGAGGGCAGTTTTAAACTTCTTTTCATAGACTCAAATTTCTCTCATTCCCACCCACAAAAAAAAAACTATCCTTGACCTCAAAAATACTTTCTGACACTTTCAATGCGATCATATCACAATTTTAATCTAAAGTCACTGTGGTGTGAATACTTTCAGAACTCGTCCTTGGAGGAGCGACCCTGGCCAAGAGTGATGCTGAGTCCTACCTATCTTGTTATTGCAGTTACAGCAATCAGCCTCCCTCCCACACGTCCCCAGCACTGCCCACAGGAACTGTCCATAATGGGATCACTCCTCAGGGGCTGTCTTCTCAGAACAGTGCAGATAGACTGAGGCTGGACTTTCTTCCCATCTACCCCCGCCTCCCTGTTTCCTCCTACTGGGCAGACAAGTTCACATGTATGGAGACTAGCAACTTCCTAAAGCTACATCTCTCTTCTTGTAACAACTTTTTGTACTAAAATTTCAACTAACACTAACTTAAAGTCTTAAAGAACATAGAAGGGCGGAGTAAGAAAAATGAATTGTTGGCTGAATGGATTAGTGCAGGCAAGGATGGATCTATTTCTCACCCTGTGATTCACTCTCAGGACAAAATTCTGAGGAGATGGTCTTGACTTTCATCTAGAGGTCAAGACAACTTCCTCCTGGACAAAATGGCTCCCAACTTCTCCTGACTGCCCTATACAATCTGTACCTGACCATTGCACTGAGGACATTAAAGCAGGTCTGGAATGTTCTTCTCTGTGTCTCCAAAGTGGGACCTCAGAGCACAGAGTAGGTATTCTGAAAATGGTGCTTGATGCTCCAGTAATTTTAAAGAAAAATAGAAATACACTCATGCAAATGTGCCATCAGTGGCCAACACATTCTCTTGACTCCTGGCTGAAGGCCTGGCAGCTTGAAGCACCCAGAGGCACATCGGCAAAGAATGAGTGGATGTGGCACAGGTCTACTCTGCACACATTCATCTCCATGCTTTTATACATAGTTTTCCCTAGGCTTTAAATAAATTAACAAAGAGCAGTGGAGAAACGGACAAAAGGTAGAAATTGTGAATCAAGAGGCTAATTTTCTTATGTGTATTTTTTCAAAAAGGAGAAATAGCCTCACATGTTGAAGAAAGTTATATATTATTGAAAACAATCACATATGAAAGAGAAAACAACTTATTTTTAGCATAGTGTGAATCTCACTATATAAACCCACTGTCAAAAAATTTATACTGACTCACATCAATTCCATGGATAGAGTAGAACTGCTGCTGTGAGTTTCCAAGACTAACTCTTTTTGGTGTTTTTAAATAAATCATTTTATTGGGGTCTTACAGCTCACCATTTGATGGTCCATAGCAACAGCTACAACATTGAGCTACAACATCTCTATCTTCATAGAAATAAACTCATGTGTAATACGCATGCCCCTTGTGAATTAAGAAGACATAGACTTCATATTTCACATTGAAAATTCAGGAAACATTTCTCAGAGTTGTGGATAACCTGTTTAAAGGGTGATTGAGTCTGCTCCTGGCACAGAGACTTAGAACACAGGCTCCACGGTAGCTGCCTGATCTGACATGGGAGAGTCACAATCTCAATACTGAGGCCAAGCCACCCACCCTGGATTCATGAAAATTCCACTTACTGCTCTGATCAGCGCCTCCCTCCAGTGGCATCTGTAGTGCCCAAGCCTCTTGTCTTCCTGTCCTTCACATCTCTCCTGGGGAAAGAGGGCAGTGTCTCATGTCTCAGTAGAGTGGAGGGACTCGAGCCAGATTGAAACATGGTAAAGCCAACACTGAGGTAGGCAAGAGGAAAATGAGGTTGACCCAGTTGGGGTGAACACCCAGTACCTCTTTTCTTTGTCCTTTTCACTGCCTCCTTGCCCCATCCCACACCCCCACAGACTCGCTTTCCCTGATTTTCTGCCCAGGAACCTCTTTCCCTCTGATGTAACCTTCCCACCCTTCCATCCACAGAAAAATCCAGTGTGCATAAGGAGACTGGCTCAGTGATAATTTACCTTATTGAAGGCAGTGGGTAGAGGGGGTAACAGCATCATAGGACTGGGAATGTCCAGGCTCTGGCATAGAGCAGAGTCAGTTGTGATGCATGCAATGTGATCAGGGTGGGCATATGAAGCCTCAGACCTCATAGCCTGACTGAAGAGTGTTGGAGAGGGATAGAGGCTGAACAGTATTCCTCATGCAGGTCACTGACTTAAAACCATTCTGACTCCTCATAGGCAAGGCAGGGGCAGAGATCTCAAAGTGCATATAGCCACCTTCCCAAAGATATTCTAACATCAGCAAACGTTGTAGATGTTTGAGACCACAACCTTTTCAAGAGCTGCCCAGTCCTGACCTCAGTTGACACAATCAGATGGTTCTCAGGAATCCTTGGTAACATGGTCCTTCCCTTAATTCCTTTAGGCGACTAGAATTTGGAGCTGAGGGAAATCAGTTGGCAGGAAAATCATTGAATGTAGAAAATGGGGTCCTGTTTGATTCAGATGAGAGGAATATGTGGCTTTCCCGAAGGTTCTGAAGAAAAGACTACCAGCAGGGCCATGAAGACACAGGAGCTCCGTGATCAGGTCTTTCCAGAGGATTCACTTCTGCTTTGGCTGATATTTCTGCTGACAAGGAGGGACCTTAACAGGCGGGCACTTCTGTTGGCTGGGTGGTGAGGGGCATGGTTCAGGAACCTTAGGAGAACGGGGTACTGGGACCTGGGGAGGAGATTGGCAGGGAACTTTGCATTGTTCCTGCTGTTGATATGACATCCTTCTTGAATTGATGAAACCCTGAAATGATACAGGAGACACGTACTCTTAGCTGGGTCAATGACACGATCTTCTCCACTGTACATGGAGAACTAATAGTAACAGAAATTAGCCCCCAAATTCTCAAAGATGACATTGCTGCGCCCCAACCCTTCTTCGTTCCCAGACACTAAGACCTATCAGTCTCAGAAACCTACAGGGGTACTTCTCCCCTTTTCTATAGAGTAGCTATGCATTGAAGTCCATTCACTGCCAGTGGGAACATCTGCCATCTTTTCCACTTCCCAGGGCTGATGGATGGGTTTGCTCTGTTGCTGTTTGCTTAAGCCCAGAAATATCCATGTCCTCCTTGATCCGCACCAGCCAGAGTGTGGGGACATTGCAGTCTCTAGGTCAGACATGCTCCAGTCGTGCAAATCAGGAACAATAGAGAGAATGACCTGACACTAAACTGCTGTGCAAGGAAACTCAGTGGCAAGAGAATGGTGACATCCTCTTGGGAAAGGATATATTTGAGGTGGGGTTCAGTCTGAATTCACCTCAAAGACGGCCCCTCAAAGGAGCAAGGCTAATATTTGGTCTACAGGACATGAAGGAGCCTCAGAATCAGGACAGCAAATAATAAACCAGGAAAGAAAGAAGTCCTTTCCCACATATCAATCCAGCCCTGGAACACCTGTGCTTCCACATCACCACCAAATGGAATAAACTTTCCATCAAGGGCTGTTGGTACAGAGTGTCAGGGCCTTTGATAAAGACATTCCCATTTGGGGAACTTCCAGTACACCTTGTGAAACCTCCTGATGTTGCATCTGTATGTCTCTCATTGAGTAAGAAGTTGATCTGTTTCTCCATTTCACTTTCTCTACATGCTACTGTTCAGGTGCCGTTTGGTTAAGTGCTACCAGAGGGAACAGGAAAACCGCGACCCTCTCAATTGTCCACGTGTCAAGAACACAGCTTAGTAAGACAGCTCAGCCACCTCTCTGCAGACACTGCTGGGATGGTGCAAAAGGGTTTCCCAGAGTAAATAATCACAGTAATAATGAAGGCAGATGAAGGAAAAACAGACTAAAGCCTGTTTTAGACCTAACTGCCTGTTTGACATTGCACATGGGTATATTAACATTGAAAATCATCTCTCTCACACCATCAGCTAGCCGGTTAGCTCTCTCTACAATCCATTTATCAACTTTTCTTCTTTCTAGAACTCTTCTCATATTGCTTTTCTTGGTTATCTCATATGGTTCTCTTTCTCTCTATGTGTATGTTTGTCCTAGTCTGCTTATAATAAATACTCATTATTGCACAAGAAAAGGGTGCTGATGCAAAGGCCATTGCTGGTAGTCATGCCCAGAAGAGAAGAGTCATCGCTCATATGACTCTCCCACTGCTCCAGGCCTCAAGGATCCAAGTAGCACAAGCAGGACCACACCAACTCCCTCGTATCCTGGTGCTGCCTAGTGAGGAGGAAGCAGAGGGGAGTCCCCAGCATATTGTGTAGGTTTGGGTGTGTGCTCAGTTCCTGAAAAGAGTTGTTCAGCTGCATCTTCCTGCTGAATTTTCCAGCTGGGCTGCTTCCTGATGAATAACTACATTTCAAGCACTGCATTTTCAGGATTTCCTCTAAGGGTTGAGAATAATAGACTCAAAAATAAAGTCCTCAATTCTACCACCATCAGTCATCACATGAATGGCTGATGGACAGGCAAGTAAAAAGTTCATGAATTTTGATCTCTAAAAAAGGACTTCATCTTAGAGACACCAATGCTGGGTATGTTGTATTACTACCTCTTTGATACCACCACCCCCTTCTACCACATAAATCTGCACGGGTGTGCACACACACACATTTTTGAGGGGCATGGGCAGGAGGATGAGGACACCATCCCACATCCACTAATTCCATCTCAAGTGCTAATATAAGTGGTCAAGTGATGTTCTTGTCATTTAATCACCCGATGGCCACTGAGCATGCCTTAAGTATCAGAGGTTACTTAAACGTTGATAGAGTAATACCTCAAACACACTTTGTACACCAAATTCCTTATTGTCTTGATATATAAAGAAAGCTATTTGGAAGGGTAAATGGACAGAAGTTTCATTCATGTGATAGTTGCTTTGTTTCAGCAAGGTGTGACTCTTAACTGGGATTGAGAAGAAATATAAGAGGACCTTTCCATACTGTGACTGTTCTGTTGGGATGGTGAAGGCAAATTTATCTCTCCTTCCCTTGTTGACCTGTAGTCCAGAGACAGCCTTGATCTCCCACAGACGCATCCATAGAATTAAACCTCCTGGCTGCTAACGTTTCTTCAGAAAGGCATCCATGTTGATGTAAGGACAGTATTAATGTTCCACGCTTGTGCTAAGTAAATAAATGTACCTGACTTTATTGGGCACCACACAAACACACACTCCTCTTTCTGTTGTATTTCAACTGCTCCTTTTTGAGCATGGTGATCAGTGAACTCTACTGTCACACTTCCAAGGCATGGTTTCTGATCTGTGCTTCCATCTTTCCTTCAAGGGGCGCTTTCTCAGACTCGGGAAGAAGATCTAGAATGTTTCATAGAACATGGAACCTGTTTTATCAAAATGACTTCCAAAGTAACAAGCACCTAACCAGGGTGCCATCCCCCCTTACAATCCATGGCGTTGTAACCCAAGTTAGCGCTTCTCACCGCCACGTCCTTCTGGAAGGAGCTCTGCAAGCAGCTCGATTTTGAGGCTAGCCACCATGCAGACCAGAAGAGAGTGGAGGAGGACAACTGAGTCCATTGTACAGATGACATTGAAGTCAAATTGCCTCTTTTGCATCAGTCCAGAGCTTTGACATCTGTCCTCTATTTCTCTCCAGGATTTAGTCCTCTGTTAACTTGACACACCCCGTGCTAACCTGAAGTCTGGGTCTCTCACATCTCAGTTGTGATATGTGTTTCAGGGAATCAGATACAGTGGCGGATGCACTTACGGTCACCTGCGTTCTTAGCTGGTGCAAAGACAGGAGAAGGATTCTGTTCTTCCCACCTAGGAAGGACATAGGCCCGAAAAATGTCAAATGGTCGTATTCTCATCATATGCCCCTGTGACACCCCTATTTTCCTATCAAGGGAACAATCTCAATGGCATCACAAGTCCACAGTCATCCTCTCCGTGAACTTGTCAATTTCACCCTTCTTTGAAAAGTCTCCCTGCAAGCATTCAGGGAATGAAGATGCTTCTCCCACCATGGGCAGAGCACAGAGTGAAATTCCAGTCAACTCTGAACATCTTGCCTCACTCGGTCATGTGTCTTCTTTCTCCAGTCCTTTAGCATGTCACTGGATGGTGTGTACCATCAGTCCACACTTTCTGGCTCTGAGCATATGACAAGGTCATGAAGGCATCACAGATGTGCAGAGAGGGGTACAGAAGAGGTCCTTACTTTTCCTGGGGAAATTCTTCATCTAAAAACAAATCAGAAATTCTAGATTCCCAACTATGATACTCAATCATATGAGATGGGAAATAAATTTGAACCTATGATTCTCACATGTAAGGCTAAAAATTAACACTGAGAATCAGTTTAAAATGAGAGAGGGGGAACAAAGTCAGAGCAACATATAATGGGCCAAGGTGAGATATCCCTAGCTGAGGATCCCTCAATCCCTCAATACCATTCAGCCAATGTGATATTTTGAATGATTTTATTGGGTGCTCCTACAACTCATTTCACAATCCATATATCCATCCATTGAATCAAGCATATTTGTACATTTGTTGCCATCATCATTTTCAAATATTTGTTTATACTTGAGTCCTTGATGTCACCTTCTCATTTTTCCCCTCCCTCCCCCATGCTCAACCCCTCATGAGCCCTTGATTATTAATATTGTTATTATTTCATGTCTTACACTGACCAATGTCTCCCTTCACTCACTTTTCTGTTGGTCATCCTCTCAGAGGGGGTTATATGTCGATCATAATGATCAGTTCCCCCTATATCCCTCCACCTTTCCCTTACTCTCCTGCTATTGCTACATTCATTATTGGTCCTGAGGGGGTTATGTGTCCTGGATTCCCTGAGTTTCCAGCTCTTTTCTGTACCCCTGAACATGCTCTGGTCTAGCCAGATTTGTAAGGTAGAATTGCAATCATTATAGTGGGGGTGGGGAGGGAGCATTAAGAACTCATATGTTTCATCGGAGGTACACTGCATCCTGATTGGCTTGTGCCCTCCCCAAGACCTTTCAGTAAGGGGATGCCCTGTTGCCTACAAATGGGCTTTGGGTCTCTACTCCACACCCCTCCTCATTCACAATGAAATGTGTTTTTTTTTTTTGTTGTTGTTGTTCTGGGTCTTTGATGGCCGATACCTGATCCTATGTACACCTCATGATCACAGAGGCTCGTGTGCTTCTTCCATGTGGACTTCGTTGCTTCTCAGCTACATAAGCACTTGTTTATCCTCAACCGTTAATATCCCAGATATCTTTTGATAGCCGAGCACCATTAGCTTTCTTCACTACGTATGCTTTAGAATCTGCCTTGTCTTCAGCAATCGTGCCTGGAAGGTGATCATCGGGAAATGCCAGTTTATTAGAACAAAGTGTTCTTGCATTTAGGAAGTACCTGGGTAGAGGTTCAATCTCCATCTACTGCTTACTACTAATCCTATTAATATTGGACATAGATCTATTTTCCCATCGTCCTATATAAATATATTTACATAAGTACATGCCTGTATTTAGACCTCTATGAATGCCCTTTGCCTCTTAATTCTTTCCTCTATTTCTTTTTACTTTCCTCTTGTCCTACCAGAATGTTCAGTCTTCATTTGGGTGTCAGTAGTTCCTCTCGGTTAGTTTGCTATTGATTAAGCCATAACATGCCTCTTAAACACTCCTCCAAATTGATTTTTAGATCACGTGTTGTTCCCTTGTCCCTAGGTTTGTTAATAACCACTTCCTTTCCCCTCCCTCCTCCATTCCCAAATCTCCCCAAACTGTTGGTACCCATGATTTCTCCTTCACATTGTTTGTCCTCCCTATCTTTTCTAGATAAACATGCAGAGATAATAAAATGCAGAAAAACATGACAGAGCAAAACAAAACAACAATGACTACCCCAACCCCCTGAAAACAGATAAGAAAAGTCTATAAATATATCAAGGTCTGTTTATTGACTTTTAGGAGTGATTTCTGGTCCAGTCTGATGGGGTGACCCTCTGGCACTGAGTCTATGTTTGGTTTTCCATGAGGTCTCCTTTGCTCTGCTCTGCTTGCTCTTCTGTTGAACACCCTCAATGTTTCTCCTAGGTGGGGTGGGGTCAAATTGGGCACAGTTCCCCCACTGTGTCTCCAAGGGCAGAATTTTTAAGGGATGTCCAGAGCGAGACGCACTGTCTCTTCAAGAATACATGAGTTTTCTCTCTCGCCCTGACCTCCCACTCTACTTTGTCTCAGAAACTACAGTGCGGACACATGTTCTTGGTACTCCAGTGCCGAGTGGGTTGAGAGTTACTTTGTTCCACCTGCTCCTAGAAAGGAGTGTTCCATGGTGACAGGAAGGGACTCAGAGAGGATCTTGGTCATGGCTCAAATGAAGCAGCAGCAGGAGGCAGCAAGGTGGGAAGAAACTGAAGCATCTCTGAGGATGAAGTAGCCCAGCCTGTTTGATCCTTAGACGTGACCATGAAATGACACTCATGCAGAAACACCTACTTCTTCCTGAGCTCCCCTTCCTGGGGAGAAGGAAATGGCATTACTCACTGGGCAGTGCCACACGTGGATTTTCTGTACAAAAGATCAGTTTGATAAGAATTCTGGGAACTGGAGGACTCCACCCGGAACTAGGAAGTCTGGGAGGATTCCCCCAGCTCAGGATCACCCATGATAAAAGGACTGTGCTCACAGCCTCCTTAGAACACTTGGATCCTCTCAACACAGGAGCCGATTAAAGAAGCAGGTGAGTGTCATGGTTCCTCTGGAATCAATGCCCTGTACCTGGTGTAGGGCCCCTTTGGTCAGTAGATGATTTGTTGAACTTAGACTTTGACTCTATTTTCTCAGAAGGCTTGAAGATAATCAAAATACTTAATATTAAGCAAACGGTTTAATGGATAAATCACATGCTCCTTGTCCATTGAACTTACAGAATGATTTTCTTCAAGAAATTTAGAAGCAATTCGTTTGGGTACAAAGTCTCAAATGAGAAAAAAGCATGCTAGGAATCTTGCGAATTACTCAAATTCCAAGATAGAAAATGTAAAAAATCAGAACAAATCAGAATATAAATGTCCACTGTCATGTTTCTTAGTTTACACAACATGATGGAACAAACAAGAGGATTTGTTTCTAATTAGGGGTTTGTAAAGCGGCCCTGGTGATTAAATGCTTTCAATTTTCCCTAGGAATGTCAATAAAGTGAGTCTGATTTTTGTTTTAGAAAACAGAGATTTTAAAAACTAGGATTTGGGGCTTGTGGCTGGTTTCTGTCCTATCAATTTTGACTCATGATGAAGGATTTCAGGAGTAGCTCGCTAGGCCAGACTCCCAAGGCAACTCTGGTGCTATTTGGACAGACATTTTGGCTAGTTGTTCACTGATTAACCATGTGAACTCTTTAAAGAGAAAGGACTGGGACTTCTTTGGGGGCAAAGAGTTCTTTATTCCAGTTTGGGATATTCTCCTCTGAGATGGCTCTTCCTTACCACTTGCTTCATTTGGATCATGAAGTTGGTGGGAAGCAGCTCTGATCTCCACATATGTTGAAAGTTGATAGGAGAGTGAACTGAAGAAAGGAGGAGGTGGAGCTGTGATAACAGGACACAGGGACCCTGGACAAAGGCAATAGATGGAGCAACAGTAATGCCTGTAATGAAGTCTTGGTCAGGACACTGTGAGCAATCCTGACCTGAGAGCCTCCCTCCTCTGCAGAATCGGTCTTAAGGCAGCAGAGGTTCTTGTAGCTTCTGGTTACTGAGGATGAGGTGCCAGGGCAATAGACACTTCCTCTGCTGCCCCACCCCGCCCAACCCCCATGGAGAGCAATTAGCCTTATGTTAAAGAGGACTCCTCTCCTGGGCTCTCTCTGCTGAAATTATCTGTAAAGTCATTTCACTTCTACACGTGAAGCAATGCAGACCAGCACGGGGAAACTTTTCATGCTTAGACAGGAAGCACTTTTGTCCCTTCGCTACAGCCCCGCCCCATTTACCTCTACTTCTCTCCATATCATGAATCAATTTCTAGGGATGTTTCCTTCTTAACTGCTTTCTTTAGACGCATTGTGCAGATGTTGCTTCTCTAGCAATCAGAGCTCTGATATTCTTATGAGAATCTTAGGATAGAGTCAGAGTTTCCCGTGTTAAATGTGGCGCTGGAGGGAAAGGAAACTGTTTGCTCCTGTTGACAAGGACAGTGTGACTATGACCCGGGAGGGCAAAGTCCATCTCTGACATAAGTCCTCCTGCTCCTCCCCTCCAGGAGCCTGGGGAGTGTCTGGTAACATTGAACTGCTAATGACAAGGTGGTCGCTAAACCACCAGGGCTCCACAGGGATAATCTGAGTGGATTACTCCTGACCAGAGGACAGGTTTACACATACTATATATGCCAGTAGGTGTTGGGAGTCCTCCCTCCACACTTGACTTCACTGTTACTGGACCTTGTTCTGCAGGCACCTATTAGACCTCAGAGCACTAGAGGGGCATCAAACCAGAGGTGGGCCACACAGAGTTACCCTAGGAAACTGTCCAACCTTTCCCATGGGTTCCTGATTTGGTAGCTGTTCCAGTGCTTCAACTGGAGGTTGGCAGGTGTGCCAGAACGTCCTATGGATAGGTGGTGGCTGAGGGAAGGGAAGCTCTAAGCTGCTGTCATTGTGAAAGCATGGAAACTCAAAGGAAACTAATCAAAGGTACATTCTATGTTTCACAGCTTCTCTTCCCTTCAAACAAGGAAAGATGTCGCAGCAGCAGCAACAACAGTGCAAAGTCCCCAACCAGCCTCCTCCTCAGATCCAAGAGCCCTGCCCTCCCAAGGTGCCTGAGCCTTGTCCTCCCAAGGTGCCTCAACCCTGTCCCCCACCCTCCAGCCAGCAAAAGTGCCCCCCTGTGCAACGTCCCCCAGGCCAACAGGAACAGCTGCCCAGACAGATGTGAATTCCTGAAGCCACGCCCCTCTCACCTGGACACGAAGAACCTCTATGCTTTCTCTAACCTCAACCCTGATCCCCGTCCCATGAGACTGAACCAAGTAAGACTCCAGCGGAGGCTGCTTCCAGGTGACATCTGAAAATTCCACAGTGCACGGAGTTTCCATGCAGTGAATCAACTGGATCCCCATCATCCCCACTGGATGGAAGAGGTGGAGCAGATGTGACACGTTCTCCTGCTAGACCACCTACCCCGGGGAGGACACGAACCATCCTTCCAGCCACTGCGCACACTGCCTCAATGCTGTTGGTCTTACCTGAGCACTCCTCCACCTGGACTCTGAAGAAGAATCTCCAAATGAAACACAAAAACAAAGGTTCTTCAAATATTATAAAACAAAAACAGTGGTGTTAAAACCAAACAAGGAAGCATTCACCACTCTCCCTTCCTGTGAGCCTCAGAGAAGCCATTGGAGGACCCCTGCCTTTCTGCCTCTCAGCCCCTCCCTCTCACCTGATTGTCAGTCACACCCTCCCTGGATGCACCACTCTGTCTGTGCCTCTGCCTCCCCCAACCCCAGCCTGTTGTAGTCCTGCCCCAGGCCCTCCGTCTGATTCATTAAAGCCTCACTGAAACATCTTGACTTTGGTTCAGTTACTATCCCATCCTGGGGGTGTGCAGGGGTGGCCTTGAGGGTGTAGGACTGCAGGAGAGGTAAGAAAGAAGGAGTAGTTGACCAGCGAAGGACAGCACAGGGTCTACCGGACTCCCTGCAGTAGTCTCTCAAGGGCATCAGCTCACTCCCAAGATGAGAAACTACTACCCTCAGCGCCCGCTCTCCATGCACAGAGAGCACTCGGGAGGGAAGGGACACAGGTTAGACCCTGAAACTGCTGAACAGCTGGGCACAAGTGTGGACAACAGGTCAACAAAGCAGTACCGTGTTTCATTTGAATTGCCTGCTTATAATTTACTTCAGATAAAATATTTGTACATGAAACAGGGGATTTAAAACCGCATACGGTCTTTTCTGTATATATGCCCAAATCAAACTCAACCCAGACCTAGTGATTCTCCTCTGACTCCTAGTGACCTGATGCAGGGTTTCTGGGGCTCTGTAAATCCTTCCCAGGGCAGATACCCTTTCTTTCCTCCACAGAGTAGCTGGTGGGCCTCTGCCCTTACCTTATGGTTAGCAGCCCAATTCTTACCTGATATCACCACCAGAGCTCATGACATGTATTTGTGATTGAAGAACCACCTAGCCCACCCATACAACTGATGTTTAGGGGCTCATTGTAATACACGAAATGGATAGTTGCCCCGTCTGATCATTTGAACTAGCTAAAAAGAAATAAACACAACAATTTCAAAACTCCCCTGAGGTATTAAAAGGTGAGTGTCCACCATGAGAGAAGAGTCGGCAACAGTTCCGTGTCTGACTACACTTGAAGCAAAACTCATCATCAGTTACCATGGAGCCACTCCAGCTCCCAGGGCCCTGTGCGTGTCAGAGTAGGAGTGTGCTCCGTGGCGTTTGCAATAGCTGTTTTCTTTAAAGCAGATGGTTGGGCTTCTGCTCCTAGGTACCTCTGAGTGTGCTTGAACCTCCAACCTTTCAGCTAGCAGAGAAATGTGTTCAGTATTTGCACTACTCGGAACTCAATAAAGTTTTAAGGAGCTGCACATAGGAGCGTGGGTGGAGATAAGACTGCTAATTGCACAGTCAGGGGTGCTGGACACCCACCTCCCCACCCCCTGCTCTTCAGGGTGAAAATGGCCCTATCTGCTTCCTGCAAATTGGGCAGCTTTGAAAACTCTCTGCAGAGTCACCCTTAGCTGAAATCTGTTCAATGGCAGCAGGTTCAATTTTATTTCGGTTGGCATTTAAGCAGCAAAAACCTGTCAATGGAGAGGAATAATTTGGAAAAGGTAGGGGAGAATGATTGCACAAATTGAAGAAAGCCATCAATGTCACTGGGCTGCACACCTACCAAGTGCTAAATTGCTGTCTGTTCTGCTGTGCATATTCTCGGCAACAAAAATAGTCACTATTTGTTTTAAAGTTAAAGCACGAGTTTGACAAGCCAATAAAACTGTAATTGAAGAAAAATGTATCAAGTGAGGAAGTCATTGTGCTCCAAATTGTCCGTTTCTGCTCTGCCCCTCAGTCCTACCCAAGCACCAGCATCTCCTCACTTCTCTCCTATTAGCACCAAGTTCCAGTATATACTAGAAAATTACAAAATAGGAGGAAATCTGAGATATCGATGCAACTCCATAAACAGCATCAAAGCAGAGCAGTTGCAGACAAATATGGCGCATGTCATAACACATTCAGGCTTGGGGGAGATGGGAGCTCAGTCAGTAGGCATTGACTGGCAAATACTACACTATTGAAAACATCAGGAGAGTTCTTCACCTGAACACAGATACTGGAGTCCGTTCCAGATGCATTCAAAGGGTGAAATAAAATAAATTTCTCAGGAAAAACTAAAAGAAACTGCTTTTTAAAAAATCATCATTCTCTGGGCTAGGAAAAGTACTTTCATTTTTAATTTAATATATCTATGGTCACTTCAAAACTGCTTAATTTATTAAATCGGAGTTAGAGGAAATCTGTTTTCTTCTTGTGGCTTTTCTCCAACTCTGGTGATGGAAGAGGCATAAAGGTCAAGAGTTTAAGGTGAGATCCAGCCTTGATCAGAACACTTCTCTAAAACACTAAGAAACAAGAACACCCAGCTTCTAGAAAAGATCCTCAAGTCACATCCCATATTTGCAGTTACCATAGTAATGTAGGAAGAAGCCGATGTACACTTTTTATTAAAGATGTAGACCTATAGCCTGGAGAGTTCTACCATTAATACTTTGGTAAGCTTCCAGTTCTCTGTGTGTTTATGCCTGAGTTGAGGGTCACCACCCTGGCTTTGGGTCCCCACCCCTCTGTCCTGGGGAACAAGGAGGCTTACATCCTAGGGCCTCCTGGTCCTTCATTCCATCAGCTGCTTCCCCCTGTGTGGGGTCCTCTCCACCTCCTCTACTCTGCTATGTTCCATGGCTTGGAACTCCACAATCTCTGACCATCTCTAGAGGGTACTGCTAATTCTGTGGTGACCCACAATCTCACATATCCACCCATTGCCCAAAAACCACCATGGATCATGGTGTGAAAGGCTGAGATAACCGAAGGCGATATGCTACATGTTTGTAAAATATGACTTGCTGTCATCAAGGAATGGCCAAGTACATTGTCACAGCAGTGAAAAGACAATATCCAGGTGCAACCATCTTGGCTTTTTCTCATCATTTTCTTAACAGTTCTTCCTAATAAGTGATCTTTCTGAGACCTTTGAGGGAATCGATCAAGATTACCTGTTTGGAATCACACACACACACACACACACACAATCACACACTCACACCTACACAATACCACAACCTTCTGCATTGACCTCACTTGCCCTGAATTGAAGTAGCCCTGTGATTCCCTCCAAAGCCATCGTTTTTGCAGGATCACTTTTTAAGATTCCCTACGGGGAGTAGGAGATGTATATCTCAGTGAGAACTTGTCTGCGGCTCCTCGCTGATCGCACGGGGGCATGTGTAAGCACATTCTGTTTGCAACGCTCCTGTACATGTATGAACGGGACCCTACTAGCAATGCTGTTGTTTTTCACTGCACACACTCCCTCTCCCCCTGCCGTATGTAAGCTGGCCATAAAGTTAATCCTTTCATTCACCTCTAAAAATGAGAATAAGGGTTCAAAAGCCTGGCCTTCCAACAGGAGGAGTCTTGAGTCAATCCATCCCCAGTTGGGCCAAGTCAATAGAACAAAGAGAGCTAGCTGTTTAAACCCTGCACGAGACCGCCCTCTAGAGGTGAGGTGAGCCAAGGGCGAGAAGCAGGAGGGCTTCCCATTGCAGCCAGTGCTGCACACCAAGCAACTCGTCAAGAGAGATGCATTTGCAAGTAGCTACTGAAGAACCCCCAGCAACCAAGACCCCAGGGAAGGGAAGGGCACTGTGTCCCCTCCAGAACACCAGCTTGTTCCCCATGGGTTGAAGGTTAGCCAAGCCCACAAAGCTCCTATGTCAGTCCTGAAGAGTATCAGTTAAGGAAGAACTTGTCTGGCCCTCGTTTCTCCTCCCTCTGTCATCCCTGCCCAAAGGAACGAGAAAGAGGCAGCTGGAGGTGCGTGAGGAAAGAAGAGGGCATATTCCGAGGAACGAAAGGAGAGTCTCTCTGACCCCACTCAAAGCATGACACCCCTCTCCAGAAAGTGCTCCTTCGTGATAACATGTCTTCAATATTTAAAGCAAAGTCTTGCCAACCTCTATTCTCAGAGCATTCTGACGGCACTTCTAGAGTTTAATATCCTTTACTGAAATTACAATTGAAGGGCCTAAATTTTTCTTGGGTCTTCCTTCTTCGATGTCCAGCTATCGCATGCGTATGCACTTACTGAACATGGCATGGCTTAGGTTCAGGGAACCCAAGTCCTTAAAGTGACACCCTGGCTTTTTAACACTTTGGGCAAATCACGAATCTCCATGTAAATGGTCTCCGCTGGCGAGCTCATCTTCGTGATCAAAGAAGTCAACCCCACACACAGGGTTGGAGCACGCACTCCAGAGGCTCACAGAAAACCTATCTTCCTCCAACCAAAGCTTGCTCCCCTTGGTGCTTGGCTCCCGTTCACAGGAACACCATCCGCTTCATAGCTCATATGAGTGCCTCTTTTCTTCTCCTCTTCTTAATTTCCCACACAGACACAGTTACCAAATTCCCTAATTCCCAATTTCCCTGCTAGCGGGTCTCTCATCAGCCCCTTCAGCCTACTGTCATCACTGCCCTCTTGTGGGCTCAGAGATAGTTACAACTTCGTTGAAATCAACTGTCCCCCAACCCCCGCCCAGAACCCTCAAGCCACCCTACAGTTGACCTCTGTACTCTTTGACATCTTAAATGTGATCACATGACAATTCTGTTCCAAAGTCATTTGCACATCATCAGTGAGTGAGTGCCAAAACCAACCTTCTGGATCGGAGCCCAGTCCTGTGCACCTGTCCCACACCCACCTCCCATTTTAACCCAGACTCACTCCTAGCCCAGTACAACCCTCCACAGGCGGGATCTTCGAAAATACCAACATGAACTTGTCAAAAACTCTGCCCTACCAACCTTCCTAAAATGGCGTCTAAGTTTAAACTAATTGGTCAGGAATGGTTGGGAGAGCCGAGCATGATTCCTTTAAACTGCCTCGCAGATCAAGAAATCTCCTTGGAGTGGTGTGGGGGGGGTGGGGGGGAGAGGGGGACAAGTAGCTGAGAGTGATTGCCGAGCCTAACCAACTGTGACTTGTACGCAGAGATATTTAGCTGAAGAGCTAAAATAATCCTTGGACTATGGCCAAGGAGTTGGGATTGACGAGATTTCAGACAAAGAGGTAGGTGTGTCAAGAAGGCTGCGGCCCATCCATGGAAGCTTTGCTAGAAACGTGAGCAAGGAGGCAATTTCAGAGGCCTTAGTTTGGGGAATGGGTCCTGGTGGCCCAGGGGGTGAGCATTCAGTTTCAGAAAGGAACTGGTTCCAATCTACCCACCACTCCACAGAAGAAAGACGTGTCTGTCTGTTTCTGTCAAGAGGTCAGCCGAGAGAAGCTCTGGGGTGATTCTACTCTGTCGTGTAGCATCACTGTGCATCAGAATTCACTCAGTGGCACACAACAACAAAGTTTTGGGAGGCTGGGGGGAAAAAAAGACCATAAATGGCCCCTGTGAAGACGCTTCTGTGTTCCAATCAACAATCAGCCAGACTGCCCATAGAGCTCCGGAGCTTTTACACATAACCTGGTTTCCTGGCATAAACGTTGAGAGAAGAGGTGGGACCACATAGGGGGTGGTTACTCAGGCAGCTGTTCTCGCAACAAGGCTTGAAGCTGAGCTGGAACTCTGCAGTCACACAATTGCTCCTTGATGATGCGGAGCATGATCTCACAAGTAGGGGTCCCCCCCACCCCCCACCTCCAGCTTCTTCAGAGGTGGGTGGGGGAGGCACAGGGAAATCCTACCTTCCCAAGCACAGCCATAACATCTGCTCCACTCCACTACTCGTCAAGTTCTCTACCAACACCAGGGGGTAAGTTGCACTTGGACAACTGGAAATGGTCCCTCATGTACCTCTCCTCTCCCGGGCGGAAGCCGCAGCCCCCAGGCACTGAGCAGGAGCAGGACGGTAGTTTGAGTGGAAGTTTCCTGGCCCATTCAGAGCCAGAACTAGGCTACGCTGCACCTTCGAAAGGAGAGTCCTAACCATTTCAGAGTTCACTGTAATAATCTGCTTCTCCAGAGAGTCAAACTGAGTTTCAATTAGGGGACACTTTATTCTTATATTTTTAAAAGGAGTAAAAATCTGGACAATAGATCCAACTTGGAGTCTTATCAGGGCTGAAGAAGTCCCATTCATATCCTAGGAGTTCCGCGGTGCACCCAGAAAGGGCTCACTCGGGGTCAAGCACACGGGAGAGAAGGGACCCCTTACTGTGGGACTGTCGCACTCATGGTTCAGAGCAATGAGGATCTGGCTCATCTCTTCCTCTAGTGTTGTCCTTACATCAAGTGCCAACTTGGTATATCTAACCCAGACGGGGGCTGTGGGGGAAGGGGAGATGTACAGCTGTCCATGGAGGACAATCAGTTATCAGAGAATCCCATCATGGTGCAGTGCTCGCTGCCGTTGAGTCGATTCCGACTCGTAGTAACCCTGTAGGGCAGGGTAGAACCGCCCCATAAGTTTCTGAGACTGTAACTCTTAAAGGAGTAGAAAGCCTCGTTTTCTACTCCTGGGTGGCTGGTGGTTTTGAACTGCCAAACGTGCTGGTTAAACCCTATCTCATAACCACTGCACCACCAGGGTTCCTCCCGTCATGGTATTCAGTTATCTTCCCTATACCAGTTCCCCAGTGAGAAAGCAACTCTCAGAGGGCTGGGGCTTGGGCAGGGTTCAACACTGATTGAATGCATTGTCTCAAGTCCTTAAGTCATTAGCATATCCCCCTGTTCCACCTCCAGAGGTGGCCTTCCAGGCATTTTTTAAAATACATATTTTATATATTTTAATATATATTATGCCCCGATGACTCCAGCAGTCTGATCAAACTTACAAAATCCCTGGAACAATGTTTTCAAATGAACAAAATAAAATACATGGGACTAAAGATGACACGGAAACCAAACTCACTGCCATTGAGTCGATGCTGACTCAGAGCGACCCTCAAGGACAGAGAGACGTGCCCCTGTGAGCTCCCGAGACTGTTTATGGAAGTGGGAAACCCTCTCTTCTTCCCACATGGAAGCCCCCACCTCTCCTGAAATGCAGTTGTGTTTGCGGGTCCAAAGCCCCTGGGGTGTAAGCCCCTGCTGAAGACTGCAGGGTGGAAACGGGGAAGGGAAATGAAAGCAGGGTGAGGGTGAACAGGTCAGCATGCCACCAGAAGAGGGTAAGCTCTTCCAGGAGAAGATAGCCTACATCTGAAACGTGCTGAGGGACAGGCCGTGCTGAAAACAGGCTGGCAGCAGGTTGAGCAGGAAGCCTGCCTTGGTACCCTCTGATCTCAGGGGTGATCTCCCACCTAAAACCTGCCTGGTATTTCTTTTCAGGGCCCAGAAAATCAAGAAGCAATGTCCAGTGATGATAAAAACAAACCCACCGAGCAAAAGAGTGATCTCAAGTGTGAGGCCAAGTGTGAACCCAAGTGTGAACCCAAGTGTGAACCAAGGTGTGAACCAAGGTGTGAGCCCAAGTGTGAGCCCAAGTGCCAACCCACCAACTGTCTAAAGAAGCTGCTGCAACGGTGCTCGGACAAGTGCCCACGAGACAAGTGCCCATCCCCACCACCATGTCCCCCAAAGTGCCCACCCCCGTGCCCCCCACCGTGCCCCCCACCTTGCCCCCCACCATGCCCACCACCATGCCCTCCCCCTAAGCCTATCTGTGTCAAGCCTTGTCCTCCTAAATGC
This sequence comes from Tenrec ecaudatus, assembly GCF_050624435.1. Lineage (NCBI taxonomy): Eukaryota > Metazoa > Chordata > Mammalia > Afrosoricida > Tenrecidae > Tenrec > Tenrec ecaudatus. Next base: position 162,809,464 of record NC_134530.1, read on the forward strand.
CCCCCTCCCTGCCCACCCCCTGAGTGAGGCACCACAGACACCCTAGCCCCACGGTCATCTTCGCCATGGCCAGCACCATGGAGCTGGGGACAGAAACCATGAACTGAAAACCACGAACAGACAAGTAAATGCGTTCCTCTGCTGTGCACTCCTCCTGTGCTTGTGTGTGTGTGGGTTTTACAGCACGAACTCCCCGCTAAGAAGCAACCCCCCAAGAGGGAACACAAGACACCCAGCCTTCCTTCACCCCCAAAGATCCTCTGACCCAAACCTGCTTCCAAAGGGTGCCCCCGAAACATGTCGTCCTTTGTGGGGCAAAACAGAGAGATCCATGAAGGTGGGGGCACCTTTTAAACAGTTTAACCCATAGCGCTCAGTAGGCCGGAGGGAAGTGTCAGGGGACCAGGGAGAAAAGGGAGTGGGAGGAGAGTCCCAGGAGGGCTCCCGAAAGGCAGCAGTGCCCTTTGGGAGCCCAGCCAGTGTTCAATGCTTGGGCAGAAGGGTTCAGAGCACAAGGGCGTGGGTTGAAACTCCAGTTCCGCCATCCAACAGCTCCGTGACCTTAACCAAGCTACTTAACTTCTCCCTGCCTCCATTCTCCTCTCTCCATAAAAAGCCCGACAATACTAACCCCAACCGCATGGCCAGGTTGGTTGTGAGGCTTAGGGAGTTCATAAAAACTAGCTGGCTCCCTGGGATATACCAGTGTTCCATAAAGGTAGCGCCTTGCTCCTGCCTGCTGGGGCACATGACATTGAACTTACCTGCTGCTGCTGCTGCTCTTCAGTGCTAGGTGGAAGTCTCCTGAAAGCAATGGTTGGGTTCTGTCTGACATCTGTGGAGACTGCCATGGTGCAAAGAGTAGCATGCTTGGCTAGTAACCCCAAATGTGGGGACTCAATTCTACCCAGAAATGGCCTAGTGATCTACTTCTGAAAGAGCAGGATATTGAGGGGAGGGGAACAAGCAAACCCCTACAAATCACACTTCTACTCTGAACACACACAGGGTCACCGTGAGTTGGTACAACTCCACAGCAAAGGGATGTTTGGGTTGTGTTTGTGTGTTTCTTAACTTACACTTGTAGCCACACAGCCACGTGATCTAAAGGGGGTAAAAAGAATTGTGGACTGCACCAATATCAGTTTCCCATTTCTGAATGGAAATTATAGTTAGGGACAATATCACTTTTGAGGAAAACCAGGCTAAGTGTGCACGGGACTTCTCTGTCCTAGTTTTTTTTTTTTTAACTTCCTGTAAACTGACAGTTATTTCAAAATAAAAGGCTCCGTACAAAAAAGAATTGAAAAAGATAAGCCCAGGAGAACACCCCGCCCCCCAACCACCATTGAATAAACAGAGCAAGCATTTAGTGGCTATTGAAACAGAGAAATAAAGGGAGGAGAGAGTTCCTGGTGGTCACCTGGTTAAGCCCTAGACCCCCAACTGAAAGATTAGTAGATTGAACCCAATGAGCAACCTGGCGAGCTCCTTTGGTAAAGATTATAGTCTCGACCAGTCACGGTCAGTTCTGATCTGTCACATGGGGTCACTCAACAACACAGAGGCCATCGACGTGTAACTAGCTTAGCTAGAGAACACATTGGTTCACGTTGCTGCAAAGGACATGAAAGGGTACCGCTGACATGAAAGTGAGAATTACAGGAGCCCAGACTTAGGGAGCCACCGTCTACCCCTGCCAGGCTCCACTCCTCTTCAGAATGGATCTTATCCTCGCCTCCCCTCCAGCGTGCTAGGTGCTCCGCACCCAGCAAGTGCCCTGGCCGCCTGCAGGAGCAGCCTGTTGACGGTGGGCCTGGTTGGACAGGAGGACTCTCATTGCCTCCAGGGAGCAATGGCATCACATAGGAGGTCATGAGCCCAGCGAGTGGCCAAGTACATAAGAGAGCTTTGTTCTTCAGTTGTGACGTATATTTACAGCGTTTACGTGGAAATGGGTTTGGATTTTTAGCAACAGGAGATGATAAAGGCCGAAGGTGGGACGGCTCCTGATCCAAAGACAAGTGTAACCCCACCAGACCAAAACTGGATAATCAGCAAGTTACGGAGACACACTGGTGTTACTGCTGCTAGGGCGAGGCAAGACCTTAAGAATAACCCCCTTAGTTTCCACATGGGGGAAACTAGTGATTAGTTGTCTTACCTAGGTGACCCTGGGGCCGTAGGGTCTCCTACCAAACGGAATCCTGGAACTGGGATTCTCACACCTCAGAAGCCTGAAGAGGCGCACCACCTGGACACTGAACTCCAAGATGCCTAATTTAGTGTATTGAGGGATACACACACCCCTGTTACTAGAGTTGGTTCTAATCTATGGCAACACTATGGAGCAGGATAGAACTAAAACTTCTCCAAAGAGTCTCCTAGGCTGTACTCTTTATGAAAGCTGATTGCCACATCTTTTTCACTCAGAGCAGCAGGGGGTTTTGAACCATCGACCTTTAGGTTAAGATGAGCACTTAACTTCTATGACACCAGAACTCCTGAACTGTTGAAAACCCCAATAGCCAACTCTTCTACCTTACCATAAATCAAAAGGAAAAGAAAGCAGGGAAGGGAAATTCAAGAGGGAGGAAGAAACATTTCATTGATTAAACCAGCAGTTCTTAACCTGTGGGTTGTGACCCCTTTGGGGGTCGAATGACCCTTTCATAGAGATTGTCCAATTCATAACAGTAGCAAAATGACAGTGATGAAGTAGCAACGAAAATAATTTGATGCTTGGGGGGGGGGGTCACCACAACATGAGCAACTGTGTTAAAGGGCTGCGGCCTTAGGCAGGTTTAGAACCACTGGATTAACTGATGATTTTAAATAGCAGGTCCCAATGCTAAAGAATATCCCACTCTTGGTTGGAATGTAAGTAGACAAAAAATTATTTTAGAAAACAGTTTGAGAATATTGAACCATTTGAGAAAAAGCATAAAACTATTCAACTCTTTGGTGCAACTGTTCCACTTCTTAGTTTCTGTGTAAAGAAAAGTAATTCTAAAGTAAAAAACTATATAAATATAGGTGTGTATCACAGTGTGAATTAGAAACAATTTACTTGTTCAATGGAGGGTTGGTAAAATAAATTTCAGAATATGATTATGATTAAAATATATGAATAGAAAAAGATGAGATCTCTGTTGAATATAGAGCATAAAGCAACGATGTTTAATCAAAAACTTTTATGAATGGCAATAACAGAAATAAATTTGCCAGTCTAACATCTTTTTTAAGGCAATAAGATTAAGTATTTTCATTTTCATCGGTTTCTTAATTAATATCCTTTTATTTGCAATTAAAAATTGAAATTATCATGACTATTTTAGACTTTAGCAATTTCCTCAATGAACACACACACACACACACACACACACACACACACACACACGACAGAAAGAAGTTCCTCATAAGCACACCCATGTAGAAGGCACCCTGCCCTGGTGCCTGCCATGGAGGCATAAGACCTCAGTCTCAGGACTTTGAGGGACCCCATTGAAATGTGGATCAGAAGCTCTGAGCATTCTGGGTACAGCCTGGGTGGAGGCCAGCTCTGGGAACATGCCAATTTAGTCCCTTTTTCTCCCATGTGAATGAAACCAGTGATAGACATCTCTTAATGGCTGCTTTCCCAGCTGGGAATTGGATCAAAGGCAACCCTGGGGAAGATGGCAAGAGCATGATGAGTGTGCCCCTCCCTTGCTGATAGCCATAATTACCCCAGGCCCCAGCAGCAAGGGCGCTGGTCCAAAGGCCCTGCTGCAAACTGTAAAGAGCAAGTACTGGAGAGAGACATGCGTAGAACCTGTGCAGGGCAAGGCTCCGTGGATCACAGTAAGGTCACAGGGAGGACCAACTCCTCTCCTTTCATGGAAAAGCAGTTCTGAAGGCCCACAGAGAACGGAACAAGAGGAGACTGCATCAGAGAATCAGGCAAGGTACTGCAAGTCTTGCAGGGCTTCTAAACCCTCCCCAGTCTGAGCCCGGCAGATGGGACTGGAGGTGAGATGGGCTGGGCCTGATAGAACAAGGCCTCATTTTGAACATGGGGGAACCACTGAAATGGCTTCGTGGCATCTCCACAGAGATGGAAAAGAGGGAGGGTGCAGCAAGGGCCAGCCTACGAGTGCTCCCCTGCTTCTACAGGACCAACGATCCAGCCCGGGTGCAGGAGAGCAAGCATATCCTGGAGGCTCCGTTGATGGACGTCAACAAGCCACGTATTCTTCCAAGTCACCGCTGTTTGATGTTGGCAGATCCCCAAGTCATTGCCAATCCCTAAAAGATTCTAAGACACAGACAAACGGCAAAATGCCGACCAGGATATTTCTGGTGCATCTTTTCCTCAGCAACCTCGGCTGTCTAACCTTCAGAGTCGTGTGCTCTCTCCCAGGCTCAGAGGAAACACTCTCTGGAGCAAGGTCCATGGCCTTTTCCATTGGACGCTCCATGGGGGCCTTCACTATCACCACCCACATTGCTTGGAATCACTCAACTGGCTTGCGAAGCTCCAAACATCTTCCCGTCCAGGCGCCAACAGAAGTCATCTAAGACAGTCACTCTCTCGCTTACAACGCCTTTTGCTTAGAGGATAGTTCAGAACGCTTCAGCATATAGCCCCTGCTGCCTCCTCCAGCCGTATCTCGCCGCATCTCTGGATTCTACTTGATTGGCGAAGCCGATAGACAGGTAGCCTCTGGCATGACATGGCACAGCACAGAATTTCTTCTGACTTTACACTTGCTTCTCCATCATCCCTCCTTCCACTGGACCCTAGGGAAATCTTCATCCTTCAAATCAATGTAAGACTCACTCCTCGAAGTCCCACCCTTACCCCCATGCCAGGTAGATGCCCCTTTCAGAGTGGTGGCAGAGTGCTCATGCACTGGGCTGCTAACCTCAGGGCAGCAGTTCAAAACCACCAGGCCAGTCCACAAAGAGTTAACGTCTTAGCCGTCCACAAGAGCAGTTGCAGAGTCCTTGAGAGTCATTATGAATTGGAATCCTCCTGAGGGCAGTAAGTTGAGACACCCTATGCTGGTCACCTGGTTGCAATCTGCCTCTCCCCGTAGACTGCATGTGATCTGAGAACAGAGACTGCCTGACACATCGTAGACACTCAATTAAGAATAAATGAGTGATGACGAAAGAGGGAATCAGTGATTACCAAGGCACTCAGAAAAGAGGGGGCTAGCTCGGGCCAGAGCCCATGTTCATTGTGTTCCTTCATCTCCACGGGTGGCACCGGGCCCAGAATTCTTAGATGGGAAGTAAGAGGAGAGGTGGCTATGGATGGTGTGAGCCTCCAAGAAAGGCACTCCTGACTTTGGCCACAGTGTCTGTCCTCTGAGGCTACAGGATGCAGACACAGACAGGCCTTATTGATCTCACCAAGGGGTGGGGTGTGGCTTGCCTCAGAAAAGAGCAGTCACTGTGTTCAGCTGCAGGGAGAGAGGGGGAAGGGGAAAGGGAAAGTGGCCTGGACACCAATCACCTGGGTCCTCCCAGGTCTGTTATTTATCTCACTTGGAGAAGGGCGGTGGGGGTGGGGGGGTCTGGTTTGTTTTAAACGGAAAGAAGGAAAGGGCTCAGAAAGGATGGAATGAGATGGCTCCTTTACACAAAGCACCTAGCACGGGCAACAAAACCTAGAAAGCTAAGGTGCACACAGCTGGCAAGTGCTTGGCTCAGCACTGGGCGTCTCAGACCATCTTCTGCCAAGACACTTGCGCCTGCAGTGCGAAGGGATGGATGGGTTGAGAAGATGGGAGTTACAGGAACGGAACGCACACACATTCTGAAGACAAGCTGAATGAGGACATCATTCAACCTGGCTCTTTGCCCAACTGGCTGCAGAGTTGGAGACAGAAGGAGGCGTTTGCATCCCTGGATATCAGAGCTGGAGATGGCCTTTAACACACCCTGGGTATCTAGGAGAAAAAACATGGTCCCAGAGAGGCAAACAGCTTAACGAAAGCCAGCGGGAGCTCTGGTGGTGTAGTAGGTTACCTACTGAGCTGCTCACTGCAAGGTTGGCAGTTTGAACCCCCCCCCACCCCCAGCCCCACAGAAGAAAGGCAATGCTTCCTACTCCTCTAAAGAATGACAACCTGGGAAACCACAGAGGCTGATCTACTCTGTTCTATAGGATCACTGTGAGTCAAAATTGACTTGATGGCAGAGTTTGGTCGTGTTTTGTTTTGTTTTTAAGACATAGTGAGTTGGTTTTAGGCAGAGTACAGGATTTCTAATTTTCACCAAGATAACCATTTAAACCAAGACCAAACAGGACCCAGACTCAGAAGGGAATGGAGTGGAAGACCAGCATCCTCAAAAGGAAACTATTTGGGTGTATTCTCTCTCCCCGTCATCGGTGTAAATGGTCTTTAACCTGAGGTCTACGAAGTCCCAAAGATGAAAGTGTTTATTTCCCCACAGCAGCCACACTGTTAAGAAGTACTGACTGGCCTATAACCTGTTCTCTACTTGAAGCTCATAAAGAACTTCAAACACAGTGGTCTCCTAAATGTTTTTTACATAGATGTAGCTTGGACCAAATGTGAATTCCCCACATACTCTTGAACAACTTCCCTAATGTTCTTGTGTTTGTTGCCTAACCACAACCCCCCCCCCCCACACACACACACCCAAAAGCAACCAATAAATAGTTTAGTGCCTCCTATACGAAGCACGAGCTGAGACTAAAACTGGGAGGTGAATTCCGGGGGCTTCTCAGGTCCCTTCTGGCGGGCCTGTTCTCTGTAAGTCCTCCCAAAACCTCTGATTCCGACTCCCTGTGTGGATGACAGAGAAGTTAGGGACGGGAGAGGAATGGTGGACTCCGCCAGGCCCCAGGAACCACAAGCTCAAAAAGCTCTCCAGAGGCACCTGCTTGCCAGGAAACCTGGTGAGCCACATTCTGCATCATCCAGCTTTACCGGAGCCCTTGCCCTATAATATGCAGACAGGGACAGCCAAGTGAATCAGAGGAGTCTGGGAACTTTAAGATCTGAACAAAGGAGATAGTTATTTGATGGTAATGAGAGGAAAATGAACGGCACACATGTGAGTCTCTTCTACTGGCCCTGTCTAATTACACCTTGGTGCCCAATAATGACAGTTGCAGAGATCCAAAATCTTAAATCTTAAGACAGCATTAAACCCTCACCTCGCTAGAGGGCTGGGCCTGGTGAGAGAAACTACCTAGTCATCCTATCTTCAGATCTGGGGTGGGACAATTTCCCCCAAATATCTCCAAGCCACATATATGGGTAATAAGCCACTGAGGCTGATTTTTAATGTCTACTCCCCAAACTACCACGCTGCACCTAGGAAATGCAGGTCACCTAAGTTCACCCAGACACCTCACTGGACCACTAGCCAATGCAGAGGAAGAAGGCTAGGCCTTCTCTCTCGCAGATGGACTGTAACCTGATCAGTGAGAAATGAAACCCATCCACACACTTACAAAGTGGCAGAGATTCCCAGGCAACCATTTCACCCATGGCCACATTTCTGGGATAACAGAATTTTGGCCCTGATGAACACAGCTGGTCCCTAGCCTAATGTCACTGTGCTGACTATAATGGACGTTAACAATGCCAGCGACATTTAGGAACTTGCCTGAAGTCCCACATCTGATTAGGGACAGCAATCACTACCATGGGCTCTGTGCATTGTCAGCTGCCGCACGACAATGAGTCAAGTGCACAGTTCAAAGACTGAATACTACTGCAGAACCAGTCAGACCAAGTCCACTGCCATCCAGTCCATTCTAACTCCCAGAGAAGACGAGGGACCTTGTAAGGAGAAAGAGGAAAAGGGGGAAGAAAATAAAGGATAAAGTAAAAGTGAAGAAGATCCTCTCCATCCTATACCTACCTGGTCACTCGGTTCTCTAACTCCTCACCTGAGCTTCTCCCTTCAGAAAAAAATCCCTGCATGATCCAACTCCCACCCCTTCCCCAAACAGAGCAGCCCCTTCCATGGTGAGCCTCCAGAAGATCGTGTCTCTCAGATGACCATCAGCACGACCTCCCTGGGTCAGTCGCTGACCCCTCCTTATCTTTGACCAGGACACCAAAGGACTCCACTCTAGTGTTACATCATCTTTTGGCATCAGTCTTCAAAGGCCGAAAATGTCACTGATCTCTCCCCGGTCCCCTATGAAAAATCTTTTTATGGGTCAGTCAAAACCACGTAAAAACATCTGGAGACATTTCTAACTATAGAAAACACCTCCCTAAGGCCATGGCCCAAGCCAACTTCAAGTTAAGAAAGCCATGATCCACTTGAAAGTCCCTCGAGATTGATCAGCTTTGCAGGCAAACACAAGTCCAGCAGTCCATGGGCTTGGGGCTATGGAAGCCTGACCCTCCTCTCATGTTCCATTCAGTGAGATCCAGTGACCTACTCCCAGTGGCCTTCCACTCTCATCCTCTCCATTTCTTCATCAATGCATTCACCTCGGGATTCAAGTTCACTCTCCTCCATCTGCCAGTCAGTGTGCTGGAGACACAGTGTCAGCCCTCTCCCCTCCAGGAACTTATAACTCAGCTCCGTAATGTTATTCTGTCATAAATAGCTAGAATTTTGAATAGCAATATTCAATGCCATATAAAGAGCATGAACAGCAGATGTCATGGGGGTTCATAAAGAGGTTAGTTCATTTCCCGTGTACTCAGGAAAGACTCTGGGAAAGTGGTCATCTTGAGTGGAGCCTTGAAGAGCGCTGAGGATTTCAACGGGCAAAGAAAGGAGGGCAGCCACGGCTTAAGTGAGAGCCCAAACCAGACTTGGGGGGAGAAAACTGGGTGTGTTTGCTTTCCCACTTTCCTTTTCACCCTCCTGGCTCTTATTGACCTCAGTTCTAAGAAAAGATGTTTCCAAAAGGCAGAGAGGCAGACTACACATATTTCACTCTGTCTTCTTGGTCACTAAGAAAACAAAGTGTGCTGGGAGGGTGCCTTCTCCTTACTGTACTTCCTCTCCGCTCTGCTCCACAACTAAAGAGCAGAAAATGACCCCAATTCCCCTCAAGTCCTCCCTGCAGGAATTGTAGGTCCTTCTCTCTCCCTGAGCGATTGTATGATCTTTGCTTGCTTAGAAACACCGGATAAGCCATCTATTTTGGGTCTAGAAGTGGAACTTTCCAGGCTAGATAAAAAGGCAGCTAAATGGAAAAGTCTTAAATAGGCTATACAAGCACTTGACCCAGACAGACCCCAGGCCTTTGGCACTAAGTCCTACCACGGAGGACAAGATGAACAAGGTGGACCTTATCTCCCACTACATCCTGAACCAGTTTGGGCAGCCAAAGAATCCCAACCCTGGATCAACAGACTGAGATAACGTTTGATGAACATATTTCCTGTTGCCTCTGATGACAAAGATCGGAGAGGCGCCCCTCCCTGCTAAGGTCTGATGAGAACCCAGAGGCCAAAGTGGTGGTTGATTAACAGGCATCCCAAGCAGTGACACAAACCATCGACAATTCCAGAGGAAGCTAGTTATTGTGACTCTACAATTAAGCCCTTGGCCCACGTGGCCAGTCCGTCCTGCATGCAGCTGGATCAAGTCCTATATAAAAGTCCTCACCTTCCAAGCCTTCCCAATCTGCATCCTCTGCTGAGTAGTCTGTGGAACATCAGGTAAGCAGAGCATCTGTTCCCTCTCCCTGACAGCTCTGTCTCCTGGGCTGGCCTCTTCCCCAGACTCTACTTTCTACTCACTTTTGAAGTAGTTTGTGCTTTCTTGGATTTCTCAAATCATCCTATCCATGGTCTCTATCTAGTCTCCTGCATCTGGTTTTCTTTCTTTTTCAAGAGAATTAGTCAATGAGAAGGGAAGAAAAACAACTGTGGTCGGGCTGGGACTTAGATATATGGGTATCCAGGGAAAAGCTATGAGGATAATTCCTAACTAGAGATAGGAGTACTAGGAGCAGAGTGGGTTATGCCCTGAATGGCTAGCCACAAGTTTAGCGTTCCAACCCACCAGCCTCTCCCCAGGAGAAAGAGAAGGCTATCCACCCCTGTAAAGATTTAAAGTCTCAGAAACCCACGGGCGCAGTCCCACTTTGTCTCACAGGGTCACAGTGGGTCAGAATCGACTGGATGGCAGCTAAGGTGGCAATAGAAACATTCCTACTCTCTAGGTTTCATGCAGGGAATTCCAAATCTTGTGTTTATTTCAGGTTCTGAAACTCATCTGAAGATGTCCTTTAATGAGCAGCAATGTAAGCAGCCATGTTTGCCTCCTCCGTGTCTTCCAAAGACCCAAAAGCCATGTCAGGCAAAGGTCCAGGAGGTATGCCTCCCCCAGATCCAGGACCTCTGCAAAGAGAAGTGCTCAGTCCAAGTTCAGGAGCTATGTCTTCCTAAGTGTCAGGTAGTAACCCAAGAAAATTGCCCACAGAAAGACCAAGATCCATGCCTACCTCCATGCCAAGACCAATCTCCTCCTCAGTGTGTGGAGTCATGCCAGGAGCTATCCCTGACAAAAGGTGTGGAAGTTTGCTCACAGAAATCCCAAGAGAAGTGCTTGCCTCTTGGCAAGGGAAAGTAGCTGCTCATCGGTCATCGAGAGCCAAGGAGATGACCAACAGATGAAAAGTCAACTCCAGACCCTGCTGCGGTGATGTTTTCCTGTGATGAGTCCCTGTGCAATGTAGCTTCTTGCCTCTTGACTTTCTCAGTATCCCAGGACTTCGCTTGCCTTGATGAAGACTGTTCTTTCCATCTTTCATCAATCTCTGTGAAGAAATACTGTTCTCAGCAGGCTGGTGGAAGATCTCCAATGTAGGAAGGATGTGTTTGCCCAGGGAGACCACAGAAGCCTCGCACAGCTCCCTTGGGTAAAAATTCATCCCTCTCTGGGTGTGTACCGGCCAAGGATGCCTTCATTTATATTCAATGATAGACTCAAAACCAACTGAATGTCCATGGACTTTGCACTTACTAACATTATCACCACCACCATCCCGGGTATTGGGAGAAGAGATTGGTCGTGCAAGAGTTAAAACTGCATAGTTTTATTTCTGTATCCTACAAACAACAGTGGCTAATTTGACATTGGTATACCGGTTAAGATTTTGTAAATGAAACAAAAGTATATCGATTATTGAACCCGTGTTGACAATAAGGGGGAAATGTGGTGGGATCCAACGGGGTGCTTGTGGATTTGGAAGCCCCGTGGCTGGTTTTCTTTGGGCCCTTGTTTGTCAGCGTGTACACCTTTCAGAGATGTGACTGTGTGTCTGCGTGACTTAGGCTGGTCTATTCTCCAGCTCCTGTGCCTTCTTCTCCCTGGTGAAGGTGAAATACACAATAAACCAGATCCTAAATTTGACAACTGACTTGATGTATATTCATTCTTTCCTCTCCACCCACCAACCACTTGATGTTCTTAAGTTGATTGTATTCTTTATTTTATTTCATCTTTGAGCATCTGGAATAGGAATAAAAAACAGATCTCACAGGCTTTTGTAAGAGCAGCACTGGCAGAGACCTCAGTAAGCATCAGCTGGAGCACCCGACCTCACCTACGTCATGTCAGATACTCACCTACGCATACACTTTGCAATGAACAAAACCCAGGAAACGATAAGATTTCCAAAGACTCAATACTTTGGGTCTACGGTCTTTTCCACTATGACATCTTCCTTGATCCTGGCTTTCCAAACTCTGATCCCAATCAAAGGGAAGAAATAAGCCTGAGATGACACAAACTTGAGGGCTGTATCATCTGGCAGGAATTCCTTCCAGCTATGAAGGAAACACAAGGTTGGAGGTGGTAAAAGTTCCAAGGGCTTCCTCGGCAGTGCCCTGACATGAGACCAGAGCCCATGGGCCTGGGCCTGAGCTCGACACACATTCTTGAATGTAGTCCTGACAGCAACCTCAGAAGGGTTGTGGATTTCCCTTCATCAGATAAGAAAAACGACTCTGGTGTTAAGGAACTTGTGCGGGCTCATGAAGAGGGTAAATGGTAAAGATGGGATTCTCACCCGAGACCCTCTGACTATGGAAGTAAGCTTTTACTTTGACAAAGTAAAGGCTGAAGGCCCCAAGAAAAGACTTCTGGAAGCTGTCTTAATCACCCACCTAACAAGTTCTCACTGAACACCTACCAAGTGCCAGGCACCATGCCAAGTATCGGAGAGACAGTGATGAACCAGGCAGAAGCAGCACTCGAGCTGAGAGCTGGAGTCGGTATTTTCTTCAGACCCCATGCAACAAGAAAGCCCCTCTGATAATGCCCAAGACAGCTCAAGTCCAAGAACATTTCCTGCTACCCAGCTCGTTGCTCTCTCACTCTCCTGCTTCACTGAACAGCTTCTCTCTCTTATAGCAGAGGTCAGTTACTCCCCAGGGCCCCAGTCAGCAGGGAAGCCCAAGAACCACTGGAGTTTCAGATAAAGTTCAGGGAGACTCTGACAACTCCAGCCTTGCTCAAGTCCAGGAAACCCCTCTGTTCTCTGACAGTAGAGGAGTTCACAGATTGGTGTCTGTGATCAGGCATCTAGACACTGAGAGGAACCCTAGGGCTAATGAGCAGGGAGACTCTGGCCATATCAGCAAAAGAAACAACCCACAGATGACAGGGGAGACCTCAGCAGATCTCACACAGATCTGGGGTGGAGGGGGCAGAATGAGGCTACAGAATGATAGGGGAGCAGATGTCAATCAGGTAGGCATGCTGTCATCTGGTCCTGTCATGGGACGCTATCATGGGGATCTTTCTTTGTGCTCAGGGAGCTTTAATGGCCTCGACCTGGGCTTCTGTGACTGGGACCCTGTGTCCCCAGCAATACAGCCTTAAGCCACAGGAATGCAGAGCCCAAAAGCCGGGTTGGGGGGATGTGGGAGGTGGGTAGCTAAGATCAAGCACATGAAGCCACAAACGTTCGGTTGTTTGTCACCCTGCTGAAAACCCCTTCAGCAAGGGCGTGGGGACGTTACTAAAGATGATCTCAAATGCTAGGGCTCTTAACTGGAACTTAATTCAACATGTGCCCAAGTGGGGTTCTGGGCCCCACATGCTAAAAGAGGAAAGAAAGAAAAAGTTGGCAGAAGTTCATAAGAGGAGGATGTAGATTCATTCTTTCATTCACTACATGGAGGACCCGCTAAGGATAAGGTCTAGGCCAGGCCCCAGTGACCTGTGATTAGGTGGAAGCAAATGCATGCAAGATTGATGGCTGAAAGACTTTCATCTGATAAAGTGTTGGGATCTATTTTGCTTGGAGAAGCAACCAACACTCACCCATCAATTTGTCTTAGAGCTGCGGTGAGCTTGTGTCCTGGTAGGGTGCTGATATTTATGCCACCGCAGTTTCAAATACCAGCAGGGTCGTCCACTGTGCACAGCCTGTAGCAACGTTTCCAGACTAAGACTAGAAACAAAATCTTGGTGTTCTCCTTATAAAAACGAGGCCGTGGAAACCCTGAGCGTCACCGCAGTACTAAAGATGAACCACCCGGGCTGAGAGACAGGGGAAGTATACAGTGACGGCAAAGAACTCCAGTAGACCAGCAGTCCTGAAGATGTGCAGGCCTGGGCAACATTTATTCTGTTGTCCATGGTCACGGTGAATCAGAGCTGATTCCGTGGCAACTAGCAGCAGAAGAGAGAAGCACTGTAAGAGCTGCCCTCAAGTATTTTAAGGGCTTTTAAAAAATACTTTTTATTGGGGGTTCTTACATCTATTATCACAATCCATACATTCCTCCAAGGGGAGTAAAAATGAAATAGAGGAAAGAACCAGGAGGCAACGGACATATTTAAGTGCTTTCATGAGAAAGAAATTTGATTTTTATGACGCTGCTAAGGACAGCGTTGGGACTAATGAGCCACAGTCGTCACACATGTTGGTACCGTTTAAGGAGGACCTTCTCAGGATCAGATCTACTTGGCAGGAACCACATTGAGGCATGTTGTACTCCCAGGCTCTGGAGCTACGCAAGTCAAAGATGATGAGTGCATGTGGACTCTAAGATTCCTTCCTACTTGTTTAGCTCCCAGACTGTGCTCTCTTCCCGGGCAGAATGGGGACCCAGAGAGCAGGGACTATTTCACAAGAAAGAGATGATTCCAAAGACCTGATCTTGAGATCAGAAGACAGAAGACGCTTCAATGACTTCTAGAACATTCTTGTGAGGCCTCTGGAAGAACCAAAACTCTCAAGGACTGGAAGAGCGTGTGGCCGTGGCTTAAGGCCGAAGGAAAGGAGGACAGAAGGGAAGTTATGGGAAATGATTCCCCAATTTTGAGGTTTTTATTAAAATATGTTTATAACGCATAAAATGCTTAGGGGAGACTGAGCTTCTCCTAAGGGTTATGGAAATACTCAGAAACGATTCGTGGTAATAGTCAAACAGCATGATAAACATAATTAATGTGAAAACTTTCTTGGTGTTAAGCCACTGGTGAATGTCCCCTGGCCGTGGACCAGGGATGTGAACGGCCATGCTATCATGCCGAATGCATTGGAAAGTGGATTATTGGAGATACTATTAGGTTAAAGTTAGTGCCTTATCATTTTATCTCCCTTGTGATCCATTTTTAATTTGTTCTAGGTTTTAATATTTTCTGCTTTCCTTTCCATCAAGGTTTTAATCTGTTTTACTTTGCCATTATTGCTATTGATTAAATATTTTTCTGCATATGAAATCAAGGGTAGGTAAACCTATAGAGACAGTAACTGGATGAATGGTCCCTTGGGGGTATCGCAAGGGAGGTTGGGGGCAAATAACAATGAGGACAAGAATGAAGAAAATGTTCTAAAACTGATTGTGATAGTGATTGCACAATCCTTCTTCATGTAACTGGATTATCAAATTGTATGATGTGTGAAGTATATGCCATTAAAACTGTTTAAAGATTCTGTGGAGACCACAAATGCCTCAGTCCGTGACAGTCGTTCCTCACTGCCTTCCAGACTCATCACCCTCTTCTCGCTGGGTTCTTCGCCATTTGTATCTCCCTCCTCTCCTAGAAAAATGTGCTCTGTCTCCTCTATGTGCGTGCACACCTGGCAGCGTACCGCAGCCTCACCTTCTGCCTGAACCTGCCTCCCTCTGCCTCAGGCCTCTCCCTCAGCTGACTGCTGCCCACCCACAGGTGTCAAACTCTTCCTCCAGAAACCCTTCCAGGGTGCCAAGTCCATTGTTTAAATCAACAAAGAAGCCCTCCCCACCCCACCCCCCAACATCTTAGCTTGGGCACCGGCTGCCTACATTGGTCCAGAAGTCTCTGTGGTCGCCTTACAATGCCTTGGTTGTGAATGGCCTGTGTCTTCGCACTGACTCTAAGGGCAAAACACAATATGATTTGCCAGTATGCCAACTGAGGCAGGATAAAAGGAGCTCTGGAGTCACCTGAGAGGGCTTTTTCAAATTGATTTGATGACCCAACATTCTGGTTTTCCCAAGACTGGGGGTTTCTGGACTCAAGACTTTCCATTTTAAATTGGAGACCATCCTGGGTAAACCGGGATAAGTTGATCAGCCTGACTGAGTACTGTTGAAAACATGGTGCATGACGTTGTGGTGGCCCGGAAGGAAAACAGACAAGAGTCTCCATGAGAAAAGCACGCACTGGTCAAGATCGGACTAGAACACTGAGGGCCCAGAAAGCTTAATCCTCACTGCCTACCATCCTTTAGGGCCCCATTCGGCGTGCATGTTGGGTGGAGGGTGCTACATCAAAAAGCAGGCAACGCAGATAAGCAGATCCCCGCCCACAGAGGCAGTAGAGCGGATAGCTGCATGAGCTTCCCCACCCCAACTACCTTTATGAGCCCCATCAAGAGGGGGCGTGCACTGCCCACAGGGCAGTGAGACCATTCCTATCTGTTCCTGCTCTTGCTTCACTCTCACTCGGACTGTTTCCTACATGGAGGTGGCTGGGGAGAACACAGCAGCCTGCAGAGCCCTGCAGAACCTCCAGCTCCTCCTCACTCCAGACCTCCTTCAGTCTTGCCACCAATCATCCCTGCTTTAGAAGCCGCCAGGACATGGTTTTCTCTTCTCAACAGCTCCATCTACTGACCACAAGGGCACTGGGTTCTGCTGGCCACACCCAGCGGGGACTGAGTCAGAGGACATTTGGGGGCCCAGTAGCCCCAGCCAGGCAGTGACAGAGGCAAGAGTACAAGGATGATGTGTGCTAAAAAGTAGGGCAGGGGGTTATATGTGTGCAAGACAGAGCTAAACATAAGGGGGAAGGACAGTAACCATGGAGGTTGAAGCATGGCACAGACTCAGGGTGCAGATAGCCTAGATTCAAACCTACAATGTATCGCTGTTATATGTTCCTTCAGGGAAACAGATACTGAGCGTTTTCAAGATGGCACGCACCACTCCAAGCTCTGGGGAGAAAGCGAAGACTAGATGTATAGATAAGCCCTGCTCACGGGGCTTACATAACAAGGAATGGGGGGGTACACAAATGCAACTGCACAAATGTATAAATAAGAACATTCCGTATAATAAAACCTATCGGATTGTGGAAGATATGACAAAATAATAATAATTTAGAAATTGTCAAGGGTTCACTGGGGAGGAGGGAGCAGGGAGGGGGGAAAATGAGGAGGTGATACCAAGGCCTCAAGTAGAAAGCAAATGTTTTGAGAATGATGATGGCAACACGTGTACAAATGTGCTTGACACAATTGACGTATGTATGCATTGTGATAAGAGTTGTATGAGCCCCTAATACAATTATTATTTTCCTAATTAAAATAAAGCCTGTGAAGAAAACAAAGCAGGGTGATAGGGAGAGCAGGATCAAGGGTACACATAAGTCAAGGAAGTCTGGAAAGGCCTATCTGAGCAGGTGATATCTGAGTGGAAATGCAAATTGATATGAAGAAGCCACCTACGTGGGGGTCCAGGAAAGAGCGTCTGTCATTGGCCACAGCAATTGCAGAGGAGCTCAGTGGGTCAGAGAGCCTCTGGACATCTGATTCAGCATGCTGCCTTTGAAAGTGGACACTGATGGATTTGCACAGTAATTCAGAGTAACAAAAGCCAAAGAATGTGGCCTGATCATGTTACCAGTAGCTGAAGAGAAAGCGCAAGAGGTCCATTGTGGCTTTCCTCAGATCTTTCAGATGTTATAAAGAGAGACAGTATATTTACTGATGGCCCTGGTGGCGCAGAGGTTAGACACTGGGCTTGGTAATCACAAGGTCAGCTGTTTGAGGCCCCCAGTGGCTCTGCAGGAGAGAGATGAGACTGTTTCTGTAAAATGCTGTAGTCTCAGAAACCCACAGTCGTGGCCCAAAGGCTTTGCCCCACTCATGTCACCATGGCTGATTGCGCTCCAAGAAAGCAACTCCTACTCAGTGGGCTAAGATCCAAGGGGCACCCTCCCGCCCTACCTCCGACAATGTCCATCTTCTCTTCGTCAGCCCTCAGTATCTGACCAGGTTCCAAATCAATGCTTGAGGTTTTCAGCAGCGACTTCCTCCAAAGAGGGCAGCTGATTCCTTCCTTGTCTGTTCTTAGGCTTGAAACTCTACTGAACCTGCTCACTTTAAGCGACCCTGCCGGCACTGGAAATACCAGTGACATAACTTCCAGCATCACAGCAACACACAAGCTACCACCGTGTGACAAAGTGGCAAACAAGTAGTGGATTACAACTTTATATAAAGAAGATGTGGTATTTATGTGACCTCTTCCCTGGGAGAGGGACAGCAGAGAAGGGGGGAAGGGAGACTCCGGATAGGGCAAGATATGACAAAACAACGATGTATAAATTACCAAGGGCATATGAGGGAGGGGGGAATGGGGAGGGAGGAGGGGAAAAAAAAGAGGACCTGATGCAAGGGGCTTAAGTGGAGAGCAAATGCCTTGAGAATGATTGGGGCAGGGAATGTATGGATGTGCTTTATACAATTGATGTATGTATATGTATGGATTGTGGTAAGAGTTGTATGAGTCCCCAATAAAATGTAAAAGAAGAAAAGAGAAAAAAATGATTAGGGCAAAGACTGTACAGATGTGCTTTATACAATTGATGTATGTATATATATGAACTGTGAAAAGAATTGTATGAGCCCCAATAAATTGTTAAAATTTAAAAAAAAAAAAAAAAAAGAAGATGTGGTATTTATATAATTTCATGGCAGTTTGATAAATAAGCATATAGGGGTGGAGTCTAGCCTGTCAATCAGGTCACAACTTGCTGATGCCTCCTTGTGGACGGGGTCTTCTCATGAGGATTCTGGGAATGCCCTCTCTCTTCCTACCTTCGTCTTCCTGCTGACAAGCCACACAAAGACATGCTGAGCCCTGTGGGAGCCTCTCTCTCTGCTTTGCCTTCCTGTTGAAGAGCCACACGTGGAGGGCTAGAGGAGCCACAGGGAACTCAGGCCAGCACTGAAATGCTTACACCGCCATTGGATCCACAAGACTTTGCACCCTCTGGCCTGTAATTTTCCTGGATTCTCATGTGCTGCATGAGTCTTCAGAGAGATTTATGGACTAGTGTCAGATTTATGGGCTAATATCAGACTTATGGACTTGATCTGAATTGGGCTGGGATGTTTTCTTATTATACAATTACTTTTTCATATAAAGCTATTTCTTACATATGTGTGTCTCTGGATTTGTTTCCCTAATCAGCCCCATCTAACACAAAGACCAAAATCCTCACAACTGGACCTATTGGTCACATCATTCTAAATGGAGAAAAAGCTGAAGTTGTCAAGGGTTTTGTCCTGCTTGGATCCACAATCACTCCCATGGAAGCAGCAGTCAATAGATCAAAAGATGAGTTGCATTGGGTAAATCTGCTGCACAAAACCTCTTTAGAGTATTGAAAAGCAAGACAGTTACTTTGAAAATTAAGATGAGTCTGATCCAAGCTGTGGAATTTTCAATTGCCTCATATGCATATGGAAATTGGATATTAGATAAGGAAGATCCAAGAAAAATGAATGCTTTTGAACTCTGGTGCTGGAGAACAATATTGAAGCACCATGGACTGCTGAAAGGAAAAGCCAATCTGTCTTGTAAGAAGTACAGCCAGAGGACTAGAGGCAAGGATGGCGAGACTTTGTCTTACATGCTTTGGACATCTTGTCAGTTCTGGGAGTGTGTTTGGAAGGGGTGCCAGCCCCCCACCACTAATCACAAGTTCGATAGGCACAATTGTACAGCTGAGATATGTAAATATTATATTAAAGTCACAGAGAGCATGAGAGAAGAGACATTGAAAGGATGGAGTCAGACACATTTCATGGTACCATGCTCACCTCAGCCCCACTTGGTAGTCCATGTGGAGACAGAGGGGGAGGGGAATGAGGACAAGGGGAAAGGGAACAGGGGAGCAAGGACTGGAGAGGAGAGGGGGAACTGACAGAGGTCAAGAGGGGAGCCCAAGAGAGAACTCTGTGTTGCTAACCCAGGCCTATATAACTTTGGGGGGAGTGCAAGCCCACTAATTACAGGTAAAGACTTACGTCACAGGAAGGGGTTGCACTATAGGTTGTACAACAACGAGAGGGGGACGATCTAGGGATAAACACACAATAGGAAGAGGAGGGATTGGGGGTATATATGTGACAAGATTAGCAGATCCTAGATTCAGGATGGCAGCCTAACTGTCACTGAGCAGGTTTGACCTGTTCTCTGGATCTCCATAGAAACCATTATCCATAGGGTGTAAACCCCACCTGCAGGAACCAAGCTGATGGTCACAAGCCTTTAGGGAGAAGTGGCCCATTGTCCTTCACAGCAGGGAGTGGGCCTATCAGTGGTCTGTCAGATGACTGCCTTCTGGGAGGTGACCTGACAATCATTTGTCATTAGCTGCAAGCAGTGTCCTAAGTCTAACATATTTAGGGGAGACCACTTGGGATACATCTTTCTGTTTCCCACACCAGGAGAAGGACATCATTCTCAGTAAAGGGGAGGGGCAGTGAAAAAGAGAAAGGCCTTCAAGGAGATGGACTGACACAGTGGCTGGAACAATGGGCTCAAACAGGAACAACTGTGAGGATGGTGGCTGATTGGGCAGTGCTTCATTCTGTTGTGCATAAAGTCATTATGGGCTGGAACCAACTCAATGGCAACAAACAAGAATAACGATCATCTTTAAGGATCCCTGGTGGTGACATGGGTTAGGTATCGGGCTACTTGTATGAGATGTACCAACACTACCACACCCCAAAAAACACATTTTTCCACAAAGCTATGTATTTAATTTTTTTTTTACAAAACAATCTTGTTACCTTCAAAGCACTCTCCATTACACGTAATACATTTGTCAAATCTGCGATTCCATTCTTGGAATCAAACTCATCTGTTTGGATGGCTGACAGCACCTCCCTCGTTCTTTCTTCACCTCTTCTACCTCCTCAAACCACTGTCCTCTCATGTCCCTCTGCATTCACGGAAGCAAAAGGAAGTGGCAGAGAACAAGGTCATGTGAGTCAGGTGCATGGGGAAGAGAGGCATGCTGCTTTTTGCCAAAAACTGGAGCACTGAGGTGGCTGCGTGAGCAGGTGCATTGTCTTGGTGGCAAAACCAGTCCCCCGTCTGCCACAAATCAGGCCTTTTTTGTCACACACTGTTACACAATCTTTTCAGAACCTCTCAATAGAAAGCTTGACTAACCGTCTAACCTGGTGGAATGAACTCCAAACACACTATATCCCACACATAGCATCCAGTTTTGCCCCCCCACCCCAGTAAGATCAGTGGTTCAAACCCACCAGCTGCTCTGCAGGGAAAAGATACGGCATCTGCTCCCGTGAAGAACTAAAATCTCAGAGACCCTGTAATGACTCGCTCAACACTGGAGTCAAGTCCATGGCCGCAGGTATTCTAACTCGGTAACAAGGGAAATGTAGGTCATATTATTTCTATTCCATACACAAGAATCTAGCACTCCAAGAAATGAAGTAATGCACTCAATACCTCACAGATAACTGGCAAAGCTGAGTTTCAAGCCCAGGTAATCTGACTTCAGGTTCTGTGCTTTTAACTACTGTATCTAACTACATATATGCTACTACTACATAGTTACTATATCATACCTAAATTACACAGTCACCTAGCAACTACCAATAAATCTGAAAATATAGACAAATGGAAGAGAAAAGAGAATCAAAATAGTTCTCTAAAAGCAAATCAACTAAACTCAAAGGTTGGTAGTATTGGAAAGGAAGGGGAACAATGAAGGTTTAAGATAACCCAATGGTTACAATACGTTCTTCCCAGATTCTTGCCAAATTACAATAATTATTGTAAATGTTGATGTATTAAATGAGCCAATCAAAAGACTGAGATGACAGAATGGATCAGAAAAGTTAATCAGACTATATGCTATCTACAAGTGACACACCTGAAGCCTGCAGACACAAATAGGTTGAAATGGAAGTATAAAATAAATTTTCCATGAAAATAGTAATCAAAGAAAAACTGATGGCTATTTTATATAAAACAAAATAGACTTTCTTTAAAAATCTCTTTTAACAGACTAAAAATATTATATAATTTAAGCAATTATACATACACATAATATTATATAATATACAATAATATTATTATACAATTTATTATAGAATAAAAGTATTTTATAGTTTTATATATAATTGCTTTAATTAAATATAAATATATGTACATGTATATATATTCAGAGCCTCAGAATATCTGAAGGAAACAGAATTAAAGGAAGAAATGGGTGCATAGTAATAATTGGAGACTTTTATTATTTGTTTTCCATAATGGATAGAACATCTAGAAGAAAAACAATAAGGAACTAAAATAAAACTATTTAGTAGATTTAGACAAACTCCCCCCAACAACAACAGAATATACATGCTTCTCTAGAGTACATGGATCATTCTACAGCACAGACTATATGTTGGATCACAAAGCAAGTCTCAATAAATCTAACAGACTTAAATCATCAAAAGTATCTTCCCCAGCCACAATGGAATGAAACTAAAAATTAATAACAGGAAGAAAAGGGGAAAATACATAAATATTTGGAAATTAAACAACCCAAAATCTTATTTAATTAAATTAAACAGTCAATGGGTTAAGGAAGAAATCAGAAAATACTTTAAAATGAATAAAAATGAAAGCACAGCATCATAAGATTCATGGAAAACTGTGCTAAGAGGGAATTTCATAACAATAAATTTCTACATTAAAAAATAGGAACTTCAAATCAATATCCTAACTCTACAACTTGAAGAATTAGAAATAGAAGAGTGAACTAAGCCCAAAGCTTCCCAAATGAAGAAAAGAACAAAAATTAGAGCAAAATCAATGAAGTGGAGAATAGAAACACAAGAGATAATCAACAAAATCTGCTATTTGGGCATTCGTTTACAAAGTGGAGTGAGGAGTCACAAACATTCCCTCAAATCACAGGGTACAATAATTCTGTATAGCTCTATGCTTGGTAAAGGTTTACTTTGGGTCCACATCCTATGGTCCTCAGTGGGTAAGAAGATTAAAGAAAGTCTGGCAACTAATTCTGGAAGTACCAGTTGAGAGGGAAGCTTAATATTGGGGGTTATGGTCAGGTCAGTGTAACAGTGGTGAGAGGCATCAGGGTCAGGTTAGCAGACGTGATGGGCACCATGATGATGGTATCAGAAAGATACTGGAAGTCAGAAGTAATCATGGAGGGGCTCTTTCCTTGGAAATGAATAGGTGAAATATCTTTGAGCACAATACCTTTAATTTCTTATTAGTCAGATAACATCTACAGATTATTTATTGCTGTTACTACGTGTCCTCAAGTCTTTCCCACTCATAGTAACCTATGTCTCCCAGAACAAAACAGTGCTCGGTCCTGGGCCATGCTCACATTAGTTCCTGTGTTTGAGCCCATTGTTGCAGCCGCTGTGTCAAGCCATCTCATCGAGGGTCTTCCTCTTTTTGGACGCCTTTCTCCTTGAAAAACCTTGAGGTCTTTTCCAGAGATGGGAGGCTCCTGGTAACGTAGCCAAAGTATGTGAGACACAGTCTCCCCAGCCTTGCTTCTAGCAAGTATGCTGACTGGACTTCTTCCAAGACAGATT
Source organism: Tenrec ecaudatus (assembly GCF_050624435.1). Classification (NCBI taxonomy): domain Eukaryota; kingdom Metazoa; phylum Chordata; class Mammalia; order Afrosoricida; family Tenrecidae; genus Tenrec; species Tenrec ecaudatus. The sequence continues at coordinate 162,832,526 of NC_134530.1, forward strand.
GGTCTGTTCTTTTGGCAGCAGTGTATTTCATATGCATCGATTCTTCTTTGGTCTTCCTTATTCAATGGCCTATGTTCATGTGCATATGAGACTATTGAAAACACCCTGGCTGTGTCAGGTGCACCTTAGTCCTCACAGGAACATCCTTGATTTTCAACACTTTAAAGAGGTCTTGTGAGGCAGGGTTCCCCATGCAACGCGTCATTTGAGCTCTTGGGTGCCGCCTCCATGAGCATCGACTGTGGATCCCAGCAAGATGAAATCCTTGACAACTTTACTCTTTTCTCCACTTATTATGATGTCACCTACTGGCCCATATTAAAGGCTGCAATCCATCATTGTAGACTCATTCATTTTATTCATCCCTTTGTTCAAATAAAATGCTGAACATCTACTATGTGCCAGCCCCTACAGTGAACAACAGATGAGAAAATCCCTGCCCTATCTTCTAGAGGGCATCATGAGTTCATTTATTCACTCACTGGGCACCCACTGAAAGCCAAATACAGGGACAGATCCCAATGGGCCTCAAGTCCCCAACACTCAGACTGGGTTTGGGTGGACCCAGGGTGAATTATTAGATGTCATCAAGTCACCTCCAATTCATAGCAATCTTACATACAAGGAGCTACAAAAGTTTACCAAAACATTCAATTAGCTCTTAACTCCATTTTCCCATAAACTTCCCAGAAAAGCGCCTCCTTTAAGGGAACACTGTCGGGTCCTGCCCATCCTCACAATCATTGCTACCTTTGAACCTACTGTGTCGGTCTGACTCCCAGAGCATTTTCTGTGTGTTGCTGACCCTCTGCTTTACCCTGCATGAGATCTTTCTCCAGCAATTGGTTCCACTTGAGGATCTGTCCAAGGTGAGCAAGATAAAGGCTGGCCATCCTCACTTCTAAGGAGTGTTATTGTTGTACTCACTCCAGAAAAGATTTGTTCACCTCTCTCTCTCTCTGTCACTGAGTCGATGTCGACTCATAGAGACCCTCTAAGACAGGATAGAACTGCCCCTGTGAGTTTCCAAGATTGTAACTGTTGACGGGACTAGAAAGTCTGATCTTTCCTCCTCAGAGCGGCTGGTAGTTTTGAACTGCTGACCTTGTGGATTGGGATTGCAGCCCAACAAGTAAACACTAAGGCTCCAAAAGAGTATAGGTAATATTTTTCACCATCACCAAATTTCAAATTTGGCAATGATTCTTATTTGGCAGCGCGTCTCAACCTGTGGGTCGCAACCCCTTTGGGGGTCAAACAACCATTTCACAGGGGTCGCCCGATTCATAACAGTAGCAAAATTACAGTTATGAAGTAGCAACAAAAATGATTTTAGGCTTGGGGGTCACCACAACATGAGGAACTATCTGAAAGGGTCACGGAACTCGGAAGATTGAGAACCACTGCTCTTTGGTCTTCCTTTCTCATGACCCAGTCTTCCTTCACGTGTACATAGAAGGCAACTGAAAAAATCTTGGCCTACGTCAAGCACACCTTCATCACCAAAGTGAACTCTGGTTTTTATTTTGTTTTTTCACATTTTAAAGAAATAATTTGCAGTAGACTTTCCCAATGCAATATATAATTTTTATTTCTCGTACTACCTTCATAGGCAAGATTGTTGATCCAACAATAAAATCTTTGACAACTTCTATTTTTAACTCTTTACCATGGTTCTATTTACTGGTTTACTAGTAAATATGTTTTTTCTTTATGCTAAGTTGTAATCCATACTGAAGGTTGCAGTCCATTACTTTCATCAATAAGTGCCTCGACAGCACAGAGAAGACCATATGGCCAGCCCACCTTGAGACACCACATTTCTTCACCGACCCACAGCACGATGGGGGACAGCACTGGAGACACTGTGTCAAATATGTGCCTGGTCTGCCCCATGCACAGTGGGGTAAGACTCGAAGGGAGTGAAACAGGGCAGCAAAGTAACCAAGTTCCCCGAGGAATCCTGAAAACACACTCTGACTCAGGGAACAGGGCTTGGCACCTCATCAGATCCGATTAGAAAATACTTTTCTTTTTTTTTTTGAGATTTTTTAATTTGTTTTTTGCTTTAAAAAAATCATTTTATTGGAGGCTCCTACACCTCTTTTTTTTTTTCCCGCCCCCACTCCGGCTCCTACACCTCTTATCACAATCCATACACACACCCATTTTATGTCAAGCACATTTGTACATTTGTTGCCCTCATCATTCTCAAAACATTTGCTTTCTATTTAAGCCCGTGGTATCAGCTCCTCATTTTCTCCCCTCCCTCCCTGCTCCCCTCTCCCTCTGGATCCCTTGATAATTTATAAATTACTATTATTTTGTCATATCTTACACTGTCCGATGTCTCCCTTCACCCACTTTCCTGTTGTCCGTCCTCCAGGGAGGAGGTTATATGGAGATCCTTATAATCGGTCCCCCCTTTCTACCCCACCTCCTGTATTGCCAATCTCACCACTGGTCCTGAAGGGATCATCTGTCCTGTATTCCCCGTTTTTCAGGTTCCTATCTGTACCAGTGTCCATCCTCTGGTCTAGCCAGATATGTAAGGTAGAATTGGGATCATGATAGTGGGATGGGGTTGGGGGGAAGCATTTAAGAACTAGAGGAAAGTTGTATGTTTCATCGTTGCTACACAGCACCCTGACTGGTTCATCTCCTCCCGGGACCCTTCTTTAAGGGGATGTCCAGTTGCCTAAAGATGGGCTTTGGGTCCCAAATCTGCACTCCCCCTCATTTACAATGATATGATTTTTTTTGTTATTTGATGCCTGATACTTGATCCCTTTGACACCTGACACAAACCTTCCTGACACAATTGCTGAAGACAAATGAGTGCATAAGCAAATGTGGTTAAGGAAACTGATGGTGTCTGGCTATCAGAGATATAGCGGCTGGGGTCTTAAAGGGTTGAAGGTAAACAAGTGGCCATCTAGCTCAGAAGCAACAAAGCCCACAGGGAAGAAGCACACGAGCCTGGAAAATACTCTTAAAGGTCAGCAGATAGACCTGAAACTATCTATCAGGGTTTTTTTGGTTTTGTTTTTTCTTTCACCCTATGTCTATCTATATAAGATAGGCAGGACAAACTATCCCCATGAGAAAATAACAGGACCGGTGGTCCTGGGAGGACATGGGACAGGGTGGGAAAGGAGAGCAGGGAGCAAACAAACTCAGGGATGGGGGAACAAGAGATCTAAAATTTATGGCAAGGTGGCCTGGTGGGGTTTGATCATGTGCAATGTATCCAAGAGGAATTACTGAGAGCTGAGTGGAGGGTGAGCATGATAGTGGGACAGGAGGAAGGTGAAAGAATATAGAGGAATAGAGGTCTAATTATAGGCATGCGTATGTGTAAATATACTAATTTATAATGAAAGGGATAGAGGCCAGTGAACATATATTTATATGTTAAGTGTTAAGACAGCAGACGGACTTTGGGCCTCTACTCAATGCCTCCCTAAACCCAAGAATATTTTGTTCTAATAATCTGACACCCATTAATATTCACCTTCCTGACATGATCACTGAAGACAAAATGGTGCACAAGCAAATGTGCTGAAGAAAGTAGATAGTGCCCGGCTATTAAAAGATACGGCATCTGGTTTCTTACAGGATTGAAGTTAAACACGCATCCATCTAGCAGGGATGCAAATAAGCCCACATGGAAGAAGCACACCGGCCTGTGTGATCATGAGGTGTAGATGGAATCAAGTATCAGGTATCAAAAGATCTAAAACAAACAATTATATTGAGGTGAATTATTGGGCTTGGAGTGGAGACACAGCCCATCTATAGACAACTGGACATCCCCCCAAAACACACATCATTCCTCTAGTTCCTGAATGCTTCCTCCCTCCCCACCCCCACTATCATGACCCAATTCTACCTTAGAAATCCAGCTAGGCCAGAGTGCACACATTGGTACATATACGAGCTCTCAATATATGGAATTCAGGACAGATAAAATCCTTAGGAACAGTAATGGGAGTAGTGATATCATAAGAGTGGAGGACAGTGGGGACAGCAGGGGGAGGGGGGAGAAAAGAGGAAACCATTACAAGGCTGGATATATAGCCCATTCCCCAGGAGGGAGTAATAACAGAAATGTGGGTGAAGGAAGACAATGACAAGGTAAGACACAAAATAACAACAATAATGCATAATTGATCAAGGATCTAGGAGGGTGGGGGGGTGGGAGGATGGGAAAGGGAGGAGGGAAGAGAGGAGCTGATACCAAAGGTTCAAGTAGAAAGAAAATGTTTTGGAAATGTTGATGGCATCGTATGTACAAATGTGAGTAATATAATTGAATGATGGATTGGCATAAGATTTGTAAGAGCCCCCTAATAAAATGATTACTATAGGTAAATAAATAAGTGCCTTTGGTCATCTTCACTTCAGACAAAGTGGTGTCATCTGCCTATCTCAGGTCAATGAGTTTCTCTCCAATCCTGATGCCACATTCTTCAGAGTCCAGTTTGTTGGGGAGAGGGGGTGTTGCTTTTATCCTTAGCATATAGATGAGATAAGTAAGGTGAAAGAATACAGCCCCACTGCACACTCTTTCCAAGCTCCCCAGACCTGGAGCAAGGTGTATAGGATGTCTGGGTTTACTCAAAGCAAAATGAGAAGAATGAGAAGAGACATCATTGGATTCCAGGATTTGAGAAAGTAGTATAGGTGGATGAAAGAGTCATGAAGCAGGACATGCTGAGAGAAGACAGTGTGGTTGTGGTTATGACTAAAGATGACAGGTGGCAGCATTTCACACTAAGAGTAGAGGGTGAGTCTGAGAAATATTGTAGAGTAATAATTGAGTGGATTCAATGTGTGGCATGAGGAGGAAAAAGAATAAAAATATTCCCAGGCTTCTCGCTTGGGCCATTTGGGGGATGCGGGGGCACTGACAGATGATGAGTCCTGAGAGACATCCAGATATGTAAGTCTGGAGCTCAGGAATCTTTTATTGAACTACAAATTAGAAAACTGTCATGATGTAGAAAGGATTTAATGGGAGTGGCTGAGACCACGCAAAGAGAAGAGAAGAGGGATCCACGGAACTGAAGACACAGCAGGATCTCAGAGCTGGATGTTGGAGGAGCAGTCAGTAACCAAAGAGAAAATAAAGAAGGTGAATTCTGGAGAGACAAGAGAGGAGAGATTTCCAAGAAATAGGGGAATCAGGTTAGTCAAATAACCAAACAGGCCAGGAAATAAGAGGTCACCAGGGATCTTGGTAAGGGACGCTTGAGCAGGCATACAGGAGCCAGACAAGAAAGAAGCTAGGCGAGGAGACAGGCAGCATGCAAGCCATCGCAGTAAGTGGGGACAGTTTTATCAAGACAGTTTTGCTGCAAACATGAAGAGAGAAATGGAGTCTAGATGGGAAGAAAATAAGTCAATAAAACGTGTTTGTTTGATTGTTTCTTAGGATAGCAATATTAAGAAATGATCCAGTATAAGGAGATTAGGCGATAGAATGGATAGCGTCAGGGTTGTCATGTAATACGGGGGCAGCAGTGTTGAAAAGGAGGAGCTTAGCTGCCTCCGCTTACATGCTAACTCTTCCATGTCTTTGCTGACATTCCAAACTACGCATTCATTCTCCCCACTCCCCTCTCTTCCCTTTCCTTCCTTCTCTTTGTGCTTAGCCTATTTTCTTCATGGCACATATACAAAATGATATTTTTGTTTTCGTTTTATGACCTATCTTTCCGCACTATAATGTCAGCCCCATGCGGGTATAAAGCTTATCAGTTTTATTTGAGAGCATATCTCTGCCATCCAGATCAGTGCGTGGCGCACACACGTCGATGCATAGAGGTGATGGGAGGGGCCACAGGAAAGAGCAGCCCTTTGAGAGGAAGAGAAACGCCTCCTTGGCTGTGACAGGACAGAAGGACAGGAAGACAAGAGACAGGGTAGGGAAGGCGATTGATTTCATGGTGGGGACACAAAGGAACAGGATGACCCGCCCCCTCCACCACCCCACACCTCACCCCACCAGCTAAAGGCTTCTATTTTTTAAGATGAAAAACAAGATGAGACTCAAGGTCATTATCTGGGAGGACGCAGAGGCAGGAAGTGTAGCAGGTGGAGCGAGAAAAGGAGCCCACCACAGGTAATGAATGACACCTCTAACTCTCCCAAAGTCCTGGAAGCTCTCGGGATACATCAGATTTTGCATGTGCTCTGTCCTCTGCAGAGAATGCTCCATCCCTTGCTTGTCTTCCAGGTAACCATTTTCAAGTGTGTGTCCCCATTGTTGGTCACACACACAGCATCCTTCAGAGGTGGCCCTATTGGATAGAGAGTGTTTGTTGGCATGGTGGTGGCCCCCACCCCACTGAGTAGGAGTCCCCAGTTAGCAGGGATCCCTCATCTTCTCCTCTGTATCCCAAAGGTTTACAAGGTGTCAGGGTAGACCAGCCCCTACCACATCATCACAGGTCCGGTAAGTGCAATTGTACAGCGATAATAAGCAAAGATTATAGTAAAATTATAGAGAGCATGAGAGAGAAGAAAGATGGAAATAATGGAGTCAGACACATTTCATGGTAGCATGCTCCCCTCAGCCTCACTTGGTGGTCCAGGTGGAGAGTGGAGGGCAGGAGGGGGGGGGAGGAGGACAAGGGGAAAGGGAACAAGGGAGCGAGGACCAGGAGAGGAAGGGGAAGTGGAGAGAGCTCTTTATTGCTAATCCAGGCTTATATATCTTTGGGGGGGTCGTGCAAGCCCCCTAGTTACAGGTAAAGACATATGTCACAGGAAAGGGTTGTGCAGCAATGAGTAGGTATATACACACAGTAGGAAGATGAGGGATTGGGGACAGGTCCTAGATTCAGGATGGCAGCCTAACTTTGGATGTCACTGAGCAGGTTTGACCTGTTCTCTGGTATCCATAGAAGCCATTATCAGTAGGATGTGAATCCCACATACAGGGCCCAGACTGATGGTCACAAGCCTTTAGGGAGAAGTAACCCATTGTCCTTTACAGCAGGGAGTGTGCTCCTCTTGTGGTGGGACCAGGCAACTGACTGACTTTAGGGAGGATATCTCTAAGCATCTGACTTCCCACCATATGCTGGCAAATAGCCTCTAATGTTTGTCGTGGCTTTGGGGGAGACAAAGCTGGGAAAAAGTCTATTTATAATTCCACAACAAGGGATCTGGCACATGCACCTATATATATAACACCCTTCCATCAAGTAGATTCCAACTCATAATGACTGTATGCCAACCAATCAACTGCCATCGAGTCAATTCTGACTCCCAGTGACCCATTAGAATGGAGTGAATCTGCTCCTTAAGATTTGTTTTGACGGAATGGGATAGCAGTATCTTTCTCCTGTGAAACAACTGGTAGGTTTGAACTGGTGAACTCATGGTGAGAAAGCCAACGTATAACCCAGCACACTACCAGGACTTCTGAATGATCCAATAGCACAGAGTCAAACTGCTCCGTGGGGTTTCCAGGGTTGTAAATCTTTATTGAAGCAGACGGCTGCAGCTTGCTCCCTCAAAGTGGCTAGTGGGTTCAAGCCATCAGCCTTTCCACTAGCAGGCCAACCTTTAACCTATGGTGCCACCATGGCTCATCCCAAACTGAAAACCAAACCAACTAATGGCAGGAGCGGCTATTCAAACCCACCAGCTGACCCTCAGGAGGAAGAGGAGGCCGTTGGTTCCCATAAAGATTTACAGTCTCGGAAACTCCCCTGTATAGGGGCCCTGTGAGTTTTAATACACTCGTGGCAGTGGTTTCTGGATTCCAACCGATTGGTTGCTGCTCAAACCAAATCCCAGAGTGGAGTTATGCTAAGACAGGAGAGGCCCGCGTGAAAGATACTTGGCTGCAAGTGTCTGAGTGTGGGTGTGCTCAGGGGACAGAGGGAGCATGGCTGCGCAGTCGCTTCCAAAACCCAGAAGAGAAGGCCGGCCTGAAGCCCAGGCTCCAAT